>NC_072732.1:124596859-124933902 GCF_026930045.1 Uloborus diversus | reverse complement strand
ATTGCAAAGCAAACTTTTACACGAAACTGCACTCTTCTAAATTCAAAAGGATAATCCGCCTATGATAATGTTCTTAAAAACTTTGTTTCTAGTTTTGAAAAAATGAAAGCAAAAGAGAGAAACATTATTATTTGACTTGAGAAAAGCCTCGAAGAATCACGTGAGAAACAAAAACAATATCAAATTTAAATTTCGCTATCGATCAAAAGTTGAGATGAAATACTGAATAATGATTTGAATGGAGGAAAGCCTCTGAAAATAAGGGATTTAAATTTCAATGACAGATTTTAATTTCATAGATATTAACGGGTTTTAATTAATTTCTCCCGAACTAATTGGTATTTCGAAAAATCCATTCTTAGTGGATACTTTCGTAATCATGTGGATATGCCTGCCAAATTTCAAGTCTGAGGCTTCAGCGGTATTGGCTATGCGTTGATATATATATATATATATATATATATATATATATATATATATATATATATATATATATATATATATATATATATATATATACATGTTATCTCAGGACATTGATTTTTATATATTAAGATTTATTAATATTTTTAGACGATAAATCTAAACTTAGAGATTTTTTTTTTTGCTTTTTTTATTGGAAGTTTCTTTCGAATTGGATAGTTAAAAGATATTATCTTATTATTTAACTTTAAATGCTTCGCTACGATAGTTTTGAATGATGAAAATTAGATGCTTTTTTTTTTTGGGAAAAAAGAGTTTTGACGGACAGTTGTCGTCATTATATCAGAACTTTATTTTAGAGTGGGAACGGAAATTCGCATTTGCTCGAAGTGCTTTTTGATATAACTTTATAGCACGAGCACAGCCGTGTGGGTACAAGTTGTTAATAAATGAATTCATCATTAATTCTTGTTGAAGGTATACTTCAAAATAAATGAATATTTTTTTTTCCGCCGATTATAAATAATTGGCAAAGTGGTAAAATATGCCCGATTAGCAAAATCAAAACAGCGGTCATTAAAGCTCAAATGACGTATGAAACACACCAGTGCCAGCAATAAAGGCTTAATTCGTATAGTTAACTAAAAGACGAAACGAAAGTCAGGAGTTTTGATACTGATAATTAGATATGAATCAGTGAACTAAAAATTACTTTTGATACAGTTTTATGATTGATTAAACGACATTTGGTTACAATTTTAGTTTAAATTCTTTCGAGAGAATAGAAAACACTATTTTACAAGATGATTTATTGCTAATATGACATCTAGATCAATGATAAATTTTCTGGATATGAATATTAACTCACAGTAAAGGTAAACATAAAAATCTATTTCATTGTTTGATCATGTTTAAAATGAATACTTCAAGCACTTAGACATTCATTTAAATTTTAAGCTCTACATACTGGACATCTGTATTTACCTCTCGAATACTTTGCATAAGTATTCAAGCTAAGCATTCTCCAATTAATGACTTTTGCTTATTTTTATTTTATTTATTTAACGATAATATCTCTACCAGAGTCTTTAATAACTGTAATACTTCGATCAGGCTTAAAAGATCATCAACTCTCCATTTAGATAGAAATTCAAAGACAGAGAAATCTGGAGCATTCATAACTTGATTTTCTACTTTTTCCAAGAACACCACCACCTAACACGATCTGAACTTGCTCCAACCATGCTCGAAAAAAGAGGATCCCATTCTACTCAAACAAAAGGGCCTTGAAACCATAGAAAAGCTTTCGCAAGAGAACCTAGCTATTGCCTTTACTGATGGTTCTTCAGACAAATTCCTCAATGGAGGTGCAGCAGGCATCCTTATTACTCTTCCAAGCGGAGAAAAATTCAATCTTAAAATTAACACAGGATTAATTTCCTTTAATTTCACCAGCGAGATCTTGGCGATGAAAGAAACTATCACTTTTTACGTAACTAAATCTCAAGCTGCGGATCTTGCTGAGGTAGTAGTTGTCTTCTCAGACTCTAAATCAGCCCTAGTGGCCATCCGAAATGGAGAGACAAACATCACCTCCACCATAAACAACTTGCTCGATCGGATGCGTTGCAAAGGGAAATCTTGCGTGTTGCAATGGATACCCGCACATGTAGGCATCGAGGGGAATGAGTGTGCAGACGAACTGGCCAAAGAGGCACGTAGTCTTGACCAACCTCTCCCGACCATCACACTTGTAGATGCGAACGCAATGGCCAGATGCAGACTTCTAAACCAGCCAGCCCTTAAAGAAACCTTTGATAACCGACTTTGACATCCCTAGAGATATCACGACCACACACGCCCGACTCAGGATAGGGCATTACAAGGGAATGAAATTACTTCCTGACGGGACAAGAACTTATTCCTACTGCAAGAACTACCCAGAAACCCAACTCACACACCAAGACACATCTTTGAATGCCCAAGCATTACTGCAGTGATCTTGAAACTCGGCTTGCTACCAGACAGAGATCTGCTGCAGGAGACCCTCTACAGTCCTGAAGCACCGAAGCTGGCGGCTGCGGTCCTTTGGACCTTCGACAATATTTAGCGCAGTCTATGGACACGACATCATCATTTATTTATTTATTTATTTTTGTGTTTTAACGGTTCTAGAATTTTTATTATCATGTACTCATTAAATATTTCTGAACTTGTGATCATTATTATTTTTGTATTAAATGGTAATAAAACTAGTTAAATATGTAATAAGTGCGATATTTCAGTTTTTGTATGAGAAGTGGTTAAAGTGCTCCATTGATGCACTATATCATTAGACTGGCTTTATCGTTATGCTATTATAGTTTACTCCAGAATGTGCATGTCTACAAAACAGGGTTGGCCGGATTGGACCCAATTGGGTTGGACCCAATGGGTTTTTTTGAAAAAACCCATTTAAAAAAACCCATTATTTAGCTCAATTTGGGTTTTTTCAAATTTTTCGAGAAGTTTTTTAAGAAATTAATTAACTTAAATACTTTTACAATTTAAACTTCTTTTTTAATTTGTTCTTCACCACAGACAATGGACATAAAAAATGAATTTTGAACTTTAATAGTATTTTTTAACTCTTAACAGCATTAAAAAAAATACTTTAGATATAGATTTTAAATAAATATATTTAACTTTTTTCTTTAACTGGTCAATAAATAACTCAAATTGACTAAGTCCTGTCACGTCTGATTTTCTCAATATCTGTAGATTTTACAGAGGAAACTACTCTAGCTATAAGGCTTTCATGTGAATTATTTTCTGCAAACCAACAAGTCACAAATCTCGAATAAACAAGGCATATTTTTTAGAAATTAACAGGTTTCACAAACGGTCGGACAGAAAAGAGAATAGGATGTACAGTATTTTCATTATCTTACAAAAAAGTAATATTTCTTACTCTGTACACAGAAATAGAAAAACACACTGTCAAAAATGAAACGTTCAATTTTGACGATTCGGCAATCCTCGAGCACTATTTCGTTATTTTCGACGATCCTTTCGTCACCGAATCACGTGATATATGACGAAACCAGAAATCTCAAATTTTTCACGAAATGATTTCGTCCCGATTTCGTCACATTGCAGTGCATTCTGGGAGTTTTCGTTACAGTCTTGTACTTGCTCGTTAAATTATCTTTCCTCAATTATTCCAAAGGATTCATAAAAAAGGTTAGTATTTATTGAAATTTGTATGTGCAATGTGCCTTCTTTTATGTATTGTTACATTTTTGTTTAGTGTTGTGTTTATAGTTCTATTTAAAACACATTAAAATTGAAAACGAACGGTTCGATTAGGTTTAGAATTCTGTGTGTGTTAACTTTGAGTTACCTCCACGTTAGGCTTAGCTAGCTTGTTTTTTTTTTATTTGTAAAAGAAAATGTTGGTTCGTTGACATTTGTTTTCAAAAGCGTACTTCCTTTATTTCGTTAAAAAAATTAAACATGACTAAAGAGTTTGTACGAATTTAAACTTACAAAAAAAACCCTACACCGTATCTTAACTAACACAGATGATAAATACAGCGCTTTTATAAAAGGCATAGAACTTTGAAGCTTTTAATTTCAACATGGAATATATTACATGGTAATGTGTTTTCATTCTTCTCTATGAATTTTACGAAAATAATTCTGTTAAACGAAGTGTATTTTTTAGTTTAATAGTTCAAATTTGTTTCATTCTGCATTTTTATTTTCTTAAACAAATACTATACACCAATCCCCCAATATGCTTACCAGCTTACCCCGTGCTGTTTATATAATCTCTTTCCCTGCGGCAGATGTTTCTAGCAATAAGTGCTTATGTTTGTTATTTGTGCAGCCTTTTTTTTACTTGCATAAAACATAAAGTAAAGTCAATATGAATTTGATAAAATCATTTTAAGATAGAGAAATATTAATTTCCATAAAGAACTCTATCTTTGTGCTTGATATTTCAGCAGAATATTTTCAATATTTTTTCAATTTTTCCACAAATTAAAATAAATTATTGAAGTGAACTTTTAATGTTTAACCTCGATTTAAAAAGAAAAAAAGAAAAGATAGTATAGCATGTTTGAAAATTGTAATAACAATAATAAGCATTTTTTGTTTATTTTCCCACTTCATGCACTAAATTTATAAGTTTTTCTATGTCAATTTGTGTTACATGATTTGTCATAATTATGAATTTTTCCATTATACATAGTTTCTACAGCTAAAATAAATGCAGCATTAATTTTATTGCCATATTTGCCGCCTCAAGATATTATCAACGAAAAGTGAGAAATTCCGGTCTACATTTAATCAGACTAAGAAGCATTTTATAGATGAACTTCCAATAAATCCAAATCTTTTAGTTGGGGTTGTGATTTTGCTGGATATAAAGTAAAATGTCTGAAAATTTAACCAAACATCAATTGAAAAATTGAAAGGATAAGGAAAATATATGAAAAATTAAAAGGATAAGGAAAATATATGAAAAATTGAAAGGATAAGGAAAATATATGAAAAATTAAAAGGATAAGGAAAATATATGAAAAATTAAAAGGATAATGAAAATATATGATAAGCTTTATATATGTAACAAGCTTTGCTCATCACACTAGTCCCTATTTTCTATATATACCTTTGAAAAAAAATCCATTGATATCAGTCAATTAGTTCTCAAGACACAAACAAACAACAAAATGCATTTTGTTATTGGGTTTCCCCTATCTTTGGCAACTCTTCTCCCTTGGCGTTTTTTTATTTACTGCGTGAAAATTGCATATTTTAAAAATCAAATATGCTTAGTTAAAAGGTGATACTCCCTTCGTCTCCGTCCCAAACTAGTAGAGCTACGTTTGAATATTTTTGTACTAGTGATTGATTCTGATGATTTTATGATTTTGTTCGAATATTTTTTAAAGATTTCAAGGTAGTATACTATCAATTATCAACTTTACTTGGCCAGCATTCCCTCTTAAAATCATTACCAGCTGAGTTAAAAAAATCCAAAGTACACACGCCCTTAAGCTACGCCCCATTTTTTAAGTACTCTACCCCCAGTATAGCAGAAAAATCAGTTTTTTTTCTACTAAATCCCTATCCATCAGCTAGAAGATAGCTTTATGTAATTACTAGTTAACTCATGAAATGGAGTGTGGCTTCGAGTGTTGGAGCCCTGGGTTTTTGACTCGAATTTGATAGTGGTTTAAGGAGGTAAAGCTCGGTAAGTAAATGTTGTTTATTGATAACATAGCACAATAAAATCTCAGAAAAATGTGCAAATAAAATCATAATCACCAGTTTCAGTACTACTTAATTCATAAATACTTTATTGGAACTAATTTGGCTAGGGGGGGAGTACTTCAGAAAACATTCGTAAAGAAAACGGAACACGAAAATCGAAAAAAAAACGATGTATTTTGGCTATTGGTTAAAACAAAAAATAAACTTTAAAAAAAGTCACAGATCAACAATTTTCGCACCCTTGATTTTTTTTATAGCTCAAAAAAAAAAAAAAAAAAAAAAAAAATCACGACTTGATGTGCAAAATAATTAACTCGTTTAATGGCTAAATAATGGTGATTCTCGATAAATTGAAGAAACTCAAATTCTAGAATATTATTCAGAAATGAATTTCAGAAACTAAATGAGGGTCTAGCTGCCTAAATAAATATTTTGTTCATCCGCTGTAAAAATAACTCATTCTTGCAATCTGCTTGAAAAAAAGCTGTCACCATCGAAATAATCATATATTTTGAAAAATATAAGAATTAAATCAGATGCTTTTCAAAGTTACAAGCGAATCGTAGCTTTATAACTTAAGAAAAAAAAACTTAGATTTTGAAAGAAATCGTGAAAACATGTTTTATTTCAGAAATAAACTGCTGAATTTAATCGTAAAACTTTCCTCGAAATAGAAAAAAGATCCATGTGCATGAGGGCATACACCCATGGACTTAAACCTTTACTTATTATGTATATATTCTCTTTTTTAAACTTTTTTAGGATGGATCCAACATCACGAAGATAATCAGAACAAGGACAGACGAAGACTTTTTCATAATTATAACTATATTCTAAATGTTCGTATATTATACATTGATTTCATGTTACACATCTTCGGAAATAAAAATGAAAACTTAGGGGTAAAAAGCAAAGGTATATTTTTATAATTATTTAACAAACATTACACTAAATTAATTTTACCAAAAGATTTATTTCGCATCTGCATTTTTTTAAGATGTATATTTTCAAATACCTTATGCAATTTTGGCAGAGAATTGTTTTCAATGTATGAAGTATGAAATGCATGCAATAATAAAGTTCCTGTATTAAACATAAATTTGGCCAAATAAACATTCTACATACAAGCAAAATTAATAAAACAAATAATTGATTGGAAAAAGAAAAAGGTAAGCTTTTCTTAAGATTATCTAATTTTATTTTCTGTATCCAATTTTAGAACAAATATATACTAACTTAAAGTTGCCCATTTTATTGTACTTTTTCTTTGAAATTTGTGGTATAAGTTGGATAAAAATCTTTTTTTTTTCTGGAATTTTTTCATGCGATGCAATGAAGAAGAAACTTCTCAGCAATTTTCTCTCTAGCATAATATCGATCTAACTGTGCATAAAAGTGGCACATGATTTATTTTTCCAGAACCCAATGACTGCTAAAGAAGTAGCACTTTTATAATCCCAGTAGGGTAGGGCGATGTTGGAATTTCTACATCGTAATGCATCGCCATCCTTACATCGCCACGTAGCGATATAGTTCAAACAGTTTGAAATATTCTTTCCGCTTTAGGGGCAGCTCTCCCCCTCCCCCGTTAGGGGAGTTTTCCTTTTCAAAAATCCAGACTTTTGTCAGATCTTTTTCTAATTTGGCACATAGGTTCTTTAATCACATAGGGTAGAACCCCATATGAATACTACCCCATGGGAAACTATCCTATGTGGATTTCCAGCATCAAAGGACATCTAGGCCGAATCTGGAAAAGATCCGACGAAAATTGGATTTTTATAAGGAAAACTCCTATGGGGTTTGCCACACATAGCGGGACGAAAACTACACTATGAAAATTCCTAAGCATCAAAAGACAAATGTACCAAATTTGGAACAGATCAGACAAAAACTGGGTTCTTATACGACCCCCCCCCCCCCCACACACACACATGGTTTCCCACTCCATAGCGGGACGAAAACGGGAATTCCCGAGCGTCAAAGGACATCTGTGACAATTTTGGAAAGATCCGACAAAAAATGAATTTTTTTTCAAGGAAAACCCCCATCGGTTTTGCCCCCCCCCCCCCACCCAACATTGACGAAAGCTAACCTCCTTGAATTCCTGAGCAGCAAAGAACCTCTATGGCAAATTTAGAAAAGATCGGACAAAAACTTTTTTTTATATAAGGAGAACCCCCAATGCGGGGTTGTTCCCCCCCCCCCCCATCATGGAGGGTTGAAAACTACCATGTGTGAATTCCCGAGCATCAGAGGACCTCTGTTCGAAATTTGGAAAAGATATGATAAAAACTGATTTTTTATAAGAACCCCCCCTCCCGTATGGGGGTTTCCCCCCATAGCGGAAAGAAAACCACCCTATGAGAATTCCTGAGCATCAAATAACGAAACTCTGTGCCAAATTCGGAAAGATCCAACAAAAACTGGATTTTTTGTAGGAAAACTACTATAGGGGTTGCCCCCCCCCCCCCATAGAGGGTCGAAAACTACCCTGCGTGAATCCCTGTGCATCAAAGAACCTATGTGCCAAATTTTGGAAAGATCCGACAAAAATTGAATTTTTTCAAGGAACCCCCCCCCCCTCCCCCTCCCTTTATAAAGTGATGAAAACTACCTTGCGTGATTCTTGAGCATCTAAGAACCTCTATGGCAAATTTAAAAAAATCGGACAAAAACTTTTTTTAATACGGAGAACCCCCAATGCGAGGTTGTCTGTCCCCCCCGCCCCCCACATAGAGGGACATAAACGACCTTGTGTGAATTCCCGAGCCTCCAATAATGAACCTCTGTGCCTAATGTGGAAAATATCCGACAAAAATTAGATTTTTTGAAGGAAAACCCCCATTATGAGGGGTTTAATTAGATACCATGGGGAGTTTAATCTGCAATGATTTGTTTTACCTTTTTCAAGAAGTTGTTTGTTTGCATTTTTACATAAATAAAAATTTGCTTGACATATTTTATGTGCCTCTTTTTTTAACAATTACTTGTCTTTTTTTGATGGGGGGGGGGGTGGCTGCAGGCCCGATGTTTCAGTTTTTTCCCAAATATGACAAAGAACCAGTACTCAATAAAATTTTTACAGAAAACCAACTAAAATAACGGACAGTCAAGTGTAAAAACATGAATGTTCAAAAATCAAGACGGGAGGGGGGGGGTCAATTGACCCCCTGACCCCGTAAATAACGGGCCTGTGAAAGTGACTATACGCAATAAAGTGGAAAACTACGGTGGTAAGATTCTGAAGTTAGAATTTGATCACACGCACACAAATCTTATAAAATACAGTCGAACCTCGTTATAACGAACTTAAAGGGAGCATTAAAATCGATTATTATAAAACGTGGTTCGCTTTATCCAAAAAACAATAAACAATAAGACAAGGATTGCAAAAAAGTTCATTTCAGCAGTTATTTGTTTTAAGCGTGTTCGAATTAACGAGGTTCGACTGCATTCTAAAAAAAAAAAAAAAACTAATGTGCTCAAGAAAAAAAAAAGGAAATAAATTTTCTTAAAAATTTACGAAATTAATATCCTCATATATGACGAAATTAATTTGACGAAACTAATGCTCTCAAAACTACGAAAATGATTGTTAATTTGATGAAACTAGAATCAAGAAATATTTCGTTACATTTGACGAAATTCGCATCCTCAAACCACTAACAAAAGCAGTTTCTTCAATTTGACGAAATGTTCGCTCGGAGCATATCCCTGGAAGTGGTTTCGTCAAAAACGAAGAAAATTTCGTCAAATTTGAAAGTCCATTTCTGAGAGTGCAGGCAACATAAAATTCAAAGAAATGTCTTGATTAAGCTGGAATTCAGTAAAAAGGGGATTTAAACTACTTGAGATTCTACAGTAGTTTTGCATAACAAAATAAAGTACAATAAAGTAAAATGCAAAAAAAAAAAAAAAAATGTAGTAATTACAAACAAACAATAGATTTTATCACTCGAGAAGTAACTTTGCCTTAACTGTTGATAATCATGGAAACTAAAAACTCTGAAACTTCACCATTCATGGGTTTCTTCGTCTTTTATACTTTTCTTCAGAAAACGCTGAATTTTCCAGCTTTTTTTACCCCAAGACAATTTTTGTGCTTTGTCCATATACTTACGCGACACTATGCTACAAGTACCCCACATTTTCAGTAAAAAACCCACATTTCTTTTTAAAAAACCAGCTTTAATTGGGTTTTTTTGGGTTTTATTTAAAAAAAACCCAAAAAACCCTGGGTCCATGGGCTTTTTTAAAAAAACCCGGATTTTTGCCAACCCTGCTACAAAATGTTCATAAACTTATTTTCATGATTTTAACTCACAGATGAACAACATAATCTTAGTTTCGCTTTTATCTCATGATTTTATAAACTGAAAAGACAACGAATCCCGCATTAAATATGCCATTTTAGTTTTTATCTATTACATATAAAAAATCGTAGGTTCATTTAACACCAAAAAGACTTTTTTTTAAATTTGCCATATCAAGTAAAATACTTTAGCAAATACGTACAATATTTTAAAACTTACTTTCTAAGTTAAAATACGTAGACTACACTGCAAATAATCGGTACACATTTGAAACTCTTTAAGTGTTCCAGTTGCCTGAATATGTGCTAAAATGTATTTCGAATGTGTTGTGTACAAAAAAATGAAGCTGAAATGTTTTACTAATCCGTTCCGTTTTAAAGAAAACGTTCCAAAAGTGCACCGAATGTGTTTTGCTGGGAATCTGTATTCAGCCGAAGTTTGGGAATACACTTGAGAACACATAGCACGCAGATTTGAGAGTGCTTGTGAAATCACTGTTTTCTTAGCTACGCCATGTTTGTAAACAATCTGGATCGGCGCAATCATTTTCGTGATATTTTTGAATGCTCAAAAGGTACGCCACTTTCCTTTTTTATATTCTTTACAGATAATTTTTGTATTTGTACATTTACTGAGCTTCATACTTTTGTTTTAAATAAACTAATAATTTACCATACGGCTTAAGTTTTGAAATAAAATGAAATCCTGTGTTTTAAAACTGGTTACGTTAAGACTAACGTGTTACGATTCTAATTTTGAAACTTGACGATTGATTTAGGGCTCCTCTACTTATCTTTCGCTTTAGAATTTTTTAGAGCATTGGAATTAGAGGTTTAAACAAGGGCTCCTAAACTACGGGTTATGACCCAAAAACATTTCTAATGAAGGTCGAAGGGCATTTCTTACGCTGTTCAATTTCAATCTTAAAAAAAAGCATCTCTTTCATCGAAATGCTTTTTATAAGTTCTGTCATCTACTTTTTGTTTTTACAAATAGTTCAGGTCATTTTATTTTTCTGGTTAGCAATTTTTTGATACGTTAGTATTTTTGCTTGTAAACATCCCATAAGATCGATCATCTTGTGCAAAACTTTTTGCTTTAACAAACCGAAAAAGAATGAATAGCTGGAGGTTCTGCGGCTTAGATTAGGTTAAACTTGAATATGATCAAAATCTACCACAATAGTATGAATGAGATTCGAACCTAGGTCCAGAGATCAAGATTCTTCTAAGTAATGATGTTTGGCAAAATATATTGTCTAATGTTTCATATGAATCAATTTTATCTTGAATTTTGAGGATAAAATATTGCGTACCATTTAGCATTTTATTTATGGATAATTAATTTTATTATCTTTTGCAGTTAAAAAAATCATGAAATTTGAGTTTCATGATCGATGTTTTGCAGAAATGCCAAGCAAAGTATTGTTCGAATGAATAATCTGAGTTCAAAACATTAGCTAAAAATCTTATTAAGTATCTTAATCAAATTTTTGAAATCATTAAAGCAATTAGAGCAAACAGGGTGCCTTATATAAATGTGTGTTTTGAGTACGTACAATACATGTATCGGGTCTCGTGTTTTTAAAAATGGGGTCATGACACAAAAATAGTTAAAACTGCTAGTTCAGAAAAAAATGCTTAATAGTTTTTTCTTTAATCCCACTTTTTAATTTGCCGTGTGATAAAAAACATGTGAATAAAAAATGTCACTCTTTATTTCTTTGAAAAAAAAACCTTTTGTTCTTTGTAAACAGGTACAACCTGATAACGTAAACACAAAAACATTTTTTTTTTTTTTTGAATCATGAAAAGTTCCATGAAAGACTTAGTAAAAATTGTTGGACAAGTAAACGTGATGTCTGTTGCAGTTTAAAATCTATTTCAATTGTAATTTAGTTGTTATATGTTCTATCACATTGAGAGATAGATTAAGGGTGACCACAGACTGAGGAAAAAGGAAATATCAGACCTTTTTCTGAGGAAAATACCGAATCAATATTAGTAACTCAAGTTTAAGCCATTTTTACAGTTCTGGAAAGGGCGTAGGGAGATCTCCCTCGGAGATTTATTTAGTCTAAAATATGTTTAAGCTGTCTTTGATTATGTAAAGATGGGGAAAAGTATGGAGAGGGGGGGAGGATACCTCTAGGAAAAAAATGTAAGAATGCAGTTTTAAAATTGTACATTTAGGGCATTTTTAAGGAACATTGGGTTTTATGTTCCGGGGTTCATTTCAGCGGAAAATGTTTTGAAGCTAAAGTGTTAAAAACATTTTTGTAAGATAACTTGAGGAATAAGGGTATTATTAACCAGTTTTGAAAATGTTTTTTTTTAAGTATAGTTCAAAGCTATTTTTGGTGATGTTAGAGGAAGGAAACTCTGGTTGGAGGGGGGGGGGTGGTATCCGGAAAATTGTAAAAACTGATACGTCTAAAAACATTTTAGCTATCTTTGATGATGTAAAGAGAAAAGGAGGAAGGCAGGTATATAGGGGCTTTTTTCGGAAAAAATATTATTATAGAAAAAATAGTAGGGGAATGTGGGGTAAAGTGAAATTGCTAAACTGGCTAGATTTTTTTTTAAATGAACAAATTGGAAATTTTTTTTTGAAAATTACATTTTACAAAGAAAGAACATTAAAAAAAAGTAGAAATTTTCCCTTTATTTTTTTTCATAGAAAGAGTGAAAAATAAAATATTTTTCAGAATGTTCTATTCACTCATAAAAAAATGTATTTGTTCAAATGAATGATTAAAAGAAGGGTAGAATGAATAATAAAAAGATAATGAAACAATGAACGAATAATTAAATAAATAAAATATTTAATGCATGAAGAAAAATAAATGACCGTATAAAATAGTGAATGAATAAGAAAATGGGTGAAGGCATGAATAAATAAGTGAATTAATGAATGAAGAAATGTAAATAAATTAATAAATGAATCCGTAAGTGATTTTGTAAATAACACTGCGCGGCAAAAAAAAAAAAAAAAAAAAAACCTTCAAAATGCTTCTGACATTTTGTAGACTGATTCTTATGTGGAATGACCCCCTGAATCCGAATATGACCTCCGTTCCCCCCCCCCCCATACGTACCATTTTTTTTAAAGGACCCCCAAGTTTTTTTCAATTATCTTTAGTTTTAGAGTAATTATTATTATTATTATTTTTTTTTTTGAGGTGAAATGAGCTTTATATTAACTGCTAACATTGTTTTGGTGGGCAAGAGAGGTTCAAATTTCAAGATCATGGACACCGATCGCAAAAAGAGGAACTTGGGGGGTGGGGGGAGTATAACCTCTCAAAATGAAAGAAAAATCACGAAAAACGATCTTTTTATTCTGATTTTTTTTTTAAAAAGATGTTTGTTTAAAAAAATTTTCGAGCAGAATGAGAGTATAAGACTAAGCTTTTATGACTCCTATGTCCAAAAAAATTTTCGCGACGTAAAAAAAAAAAATCATGTGAATGTCGCACGTTGCATACGATTTGAATCGCAGGTCTTCATTCAAAAAAGCATTCCTCTGGCTGATTTCTATGTAAAATGAACCCTATGACCCCTTGTTTCCAAATACGACCATCTTTCTCCCTATCACGCCCCCTTTTTAGAACCTAACCCCCCTCCTCTCCCCAGCCATTTTTTTTATTTGAAGGGGGAAAAGAGCATTACAATAACCGTAAACATAATTCTGAATGATTAGATATGTGCAAAGCTCAAAATCTTATGCATATGTAGCAAAAAGGAAAACAGGGGGGGGGGCACCCCTCCAAACACTGTGCAGCAAAAATTACTCTCAAATGCTTCTGAGGCTAATTCGTCTGATTCTTCTGCAAATTTACCCAATTAATCCAAAAATGATCTCCGTTATCCTCCTACATGTACCGATTTTTGTACAACTCCCCCTCCCCTTTTTATTCGGGGGGGGGGGGCAAGTTTTTTTTTGCTATATATGCACAAGATTTAGAACTTTGCACATCTCTAGTCATTCAGAACAATGTTTACGGTTATTGTAATGCTCATTTTCCCCTCAAAATCTAAAACAATAAATGGCTCTGAATCAGGGGGGGGGGGGAGGTTCTAAAAAGGGGGCGTGATGGGGGAAAGATGGTCGTATTTGGAAACAAGGAGTCATTTTATATAAGAATCAGTCAGAAGAATATCTATTTCAATAAAGATCTGCGATTCAACTCATGCAACGTGCGACATTCATGAGACAGTTTTTTTTTTAATTTTTTTTACATCGCGAAATTTTTTTTGGACATAGGAGTCATAGAAGAGAGTCTTATACTCTCATTCTACACCAAAATGTTTTTTACAAACATCTTTTTAAAAAAAACAGAATAAAAAGATCGTTTTTCATGATTTTTCTAATATTGGGCGGGGAGAGGTATATACACCCCAAGTCCCCCTTTTTTGCGATGGGTATCCATGATCTTGAACTTTGAACCTCTCTTGCCCACCAAAACTATGTTAGCAGTTAATATAAACCTCCTTTCACCTCCAAAAAAAAAAAAAAAAACCTCTAAAACTAAGGAAAATTGAAAAAAACTTGGGGGGGCCTTTAAAAAAAATTGGTACGTATAGGGAGAAAACGGAGGTCATATTCGGATTCAGGGGGTCATTTAACCTAAGAATCAGCCGACGAAATGTCAGAAACATTTTGAAGGGTTTTTTTTTTTTTGCCGAACAGTGTAATTGAGTGAGTAAACGAAATAAACTATTTCACTTTGTTCCATTCACCTTGCCAATATTAGAAATACAAGTAAGCTTAAAATTAACTGAAAAAAAGTAAAAAATACTGCATTAAATATTAGAAGGTCTCAATTAATATTTAAAATGTTAGTAACAATAATTTTATCATTTTATTCTTACAAAAATAATTTTTGACTTACATCAAAATATTAGAATATGAATGTCCTTTTTTGAAAATAGACATTATTATCATTAATTTTAAGCTTCAGATGTATTATTTTCCTGATTGGAATAGAGTACATGTGCTACTATACAGTTAAAATATTACGAGATTGTTGGCAGTAAAAGTAATTATTTCACCATTTCACTTTGCCCCACATTCCCCTAGAGCCTACAAATAAATGTATAACGTAATGCTTGTGTTCTCGTAATTAAGCGTATGTTTCTAAAAAAAAAAGGCTTTTTCTTATTTTTTTTAGGTAGTGGTTTGCCTGGTTGTAGAAGAATGATAGTTTCAAGCATTGTTATGTAAATTTTTTAATGTGTATCTATAAAGTTAAATAAATAATTTTTGAACATATTGTGTTTAATGATTAGATAAGTTTGATAAACTCAATTCAGTGTTATGTGCGTAAGTTTGAAACATAAATCACATGCGTATTTTAAATTTAGCTGCATTAGTTAATGAACTTGATTTAACTGTCCTGATTGAGTTAGACCTGAATGTATGGCATTTAGTTGCCATCTCGAGATTAAATGCCATACGATAGAAGCTAAAAAGGGTACTCAACCAGTCACGTCTTAAGAAGCGAAACGGCCACACAATTTTTGCACCATTGAATTTTCATACACAAATCATTTCCATTTTCAAGGAATTAGTTTACAATGTAATAACAATCCCAACCTTAGTATTACATGTTGCATTTCAATCAATAATAAAAGCCATTATTAATTTCAGGATCCAAACCGCACCCCTTAAAAACAAGCACAAACCTGGAAGTTTATACAGACGGTTTGTACTGACCATTGGCGGGAGGGGGGGGAGGGGATAGAAAAAAGGCAAATGAATGGAATTTCAGTTAGATCTCATACGGTAATACCTTTTAAACAGTTCATGTTTTAATGTAGTACATTTTTTCCTCATTCAAGAAATAAATAAATGTTTTGAATAAAGTGACTACTAATGCTAAAAAAGGGCTACTAAAGTGAAGGTGTATGTCAGCCACTGACGACTAAGTAATTTTTTATTTATTTTGTTTTTCGCGAACACTTTTCTTCCTTATGCAAGCCTTTATTATGCTAATTGATAATTGTCAGTGCCGGATGTACGATTTTTCCGAGCTAGGGCAAATCTTGAAACTGATGCTCCTACTCATTCTCCTTCAAGTTTTATATTGAGTTTCAACACCCCCCCCCTCCCACGGAAATAGAACAAATTTGTTGTCCCTCAAAAATTGTCTCACGGGGGCAAGGATCCCAACTCCTCCCTTCGCCCCCAGATCCAGCACTCATCGTTTTAGTTAATATTCAAGGAAATAATTAGTCATTAAAGAATTCCACTGCACTTACATTTTTAAAAGAACACAACTAATGTTTGAGGTCATTGATAAGATATCAAGCAATAGATCATTGAATAGCAAAGTAGCACGAATTCAAACAATGAAGGCAGATTTATTTTGATCTTGAGAAATTAAAATGTTTAAAAATGAAATTTATGAAGCAATAAACTGAAGTTATGTGTGCCTTTGTTTGTACACTTTTGATTACTTTTTACAGTATGGATTAGCTTTGAAACTAAAATATGGAAATTAATATTTTAAATGTATGCAGTTTCTGTACTAAGTAATATTGTGCACTACATTTTCCTGCAACCTTTTTATTGGTAAACATTGTTCGTGTGCAATTCTGCTGTAAGATAGTCAATTATCTTGGAAATATCATTGTATTTTAAATTTTCATAGTAGCTATGCTGACTAATAATTAGATTCATCCAAAGCCTAAACCATCATCAGCCTGCAGTCTCAAAATGAACACGAATTTAGTGCATATTTATAATTTCTAAAACCTACTTTTATATTTGTGCGGTAGGTATCCTCGGATGATATTAGTGCGAAGAAATTGTTCTAAAAACGGTTTCTAGAAACTGTACCTGTATGTGTGCCACAAAATGTTTAATAAAGTTTTCAAAAACGTGTCTTTAACGCGATCCTATAAGTGCTTAAAAAGTGCGCTAAAAAGAATGCTGAACTAAATATCTGTTCCGAACTGTGTTTCCAGAAGTGTTTTGGAAACTGACCCCAAAAAGTGTTCTAAAAAAGGGGGACAAGTGTACGTGTTCAAAAAAATGTTTTAAAAAGTGATCTTACAACGGTTCTAATAAATGTTCCGAAATAAGTGTTCTAAAAAAGGAGACAAGTGTCCGTGTGAAAAAAGTGTTCAAAAAGTGTTTGATTATTTGCAGTGTATGAAAAGCATACACCTTATCTCACTAATGTCTAACAATCTAAAAATAATTGTACTAACCTGACGCATCAAATGGAATCATCTGGCACATATTAGGACTATCAATACTGCATCTGTACACCGCTCCACCTTCCACCACATTTTTTTGATCTGTCTGAGCGGTTGGTGCCCCAACTAAAAGCCTAAAAGAGTGAATAAGGGATATTTGAAACACTCTACTACCATCAACAAACTATAAATAACTAAAGAAACCATTTTCAACTAAAAACATAAATCGAAATTTCGAAAAATTACATTTCAAAGTTCAATAATTTAGTTCTAATATTGTAATTAAATGAATTGAATTCTAATGTAGTATACGTAAACATTTAGCAAAAATTGAACTGATCAGATATTTATATTTAATAGAAGTAGGGAGTAAACAAGTCCCGTGGTAATTTATACTATTTTCTCTATTTCAGCAGTCTTGTAAGTCACTTTCGTTTGTTTATGTCCATTGGAAAACTATATCAACGTGTTAGAAATATGTATACTAGTAGAACGTTCATTAGATATACGTAGGGGAAAAGGGGGATCATATGAGCACGGGGCGCATGTGAACATGGTATGCTTTACTAAGATCATTTCAGGCAAAAAATCTGGGAAATTTCTCAATTAAGGACAGTACCAGTTGTACCTCTTGGAGAAACATTTAGAGCGATGAGCCATTTTATGTTTCTGTGGTGGCAACTTCTTTGTTTTCGCAGGTGTGGAAAAATTTTCATTACTGTCTTCTTCACGTGATAACATTTTAAAAACTAACTTCTAATCAAAATCTAATTATTACGAATCTTAATATGAACATTAAAGTAAATTTATGGCAATGTTTAATTTTTTATTAAATTAAAAATTATTTATTTTTGCGAATTAGCTTTAAAGTGGACGATGGGGCACTTGTGAACGCAACATCTAGGGGCACAAGTGAACAGTTCCCATAGCCGCTCTCCGTAATGTTATTATTAGTATAAGATATTGAAAGTGTTAAAAAATATGCATATACTTATAATTACTATTTTCCTGTAATCAGTTTGTAAATTTAATGCTCATTGTTATTAATATTATTAAATATTTATTTATTTCTGTTTATTATTTTTATCTTTTAATTTTTTTGTTACTAAATAGTTGATCAATAGGGAAGTTGCAACCTATTAAATGTTCCTATTTTGACTATTGGATATTGTTAATTGACCCTCAAAACTAAAAAATTCACCATTGCCGAATTTTAAAACACAAAAAAATTGATTTTTTATTGAATTTTTAAAAATCCACTCGCAGAAGTGCGCTCTTCTGAAACGTCACGAGCTTACGTCACAGGACACTAATGGGCAGTCTTCCGCCGAAGATCCCTTGTTTTCGCTATGGACATTTTGAGCGCGCGGATATTTTTATTTTTTAGAAATTCAATAATCCTTTTGAAACACTATGGAGGCCGGATTCGTTAAGCACAATCTGATAATCTTCCTCAAGTAACATCAATGATGGTATTCGAATATTTCCGAGAGTATGAGAGGTTTAATGTTCCAGAAACGCGAAGAGCTAAATGCGAGGAGGTAAGCCTTACGTTTCGTCTTCGAAGTCAACTGCACGTCCTTCGGCTTCTCCCGCGGTGGAAGAGCTCATGACGTCACTTCCCGTGTAATTTGACGTCACAATCACTTGAACTTTAAAAATTAATTAAAAAAAAAACTACTTATCGTAACGCAAATTTTTTTTCACCTATGATGTTCATACATGTTACTCTATCACATAAAAAATAAAATTGAAAAATCGAAAACTTCCCTATTCTTACAGGACACAATAAGACACAAAAATTTTCATTTAATTAGAACTCGAAGTTGAAAATAATTTTAAAATACATTATCAAACAAAGTATGAAGCTTAAAAGCAAAATATATATAGAATTACCTTTAAATAATAAAAAAATATTTGTATTATGTAGTCATATAATTTTTTTTCTAGTCTATTTAGTGATAAGAACATGCTGCGAGACTTTAGAATTTAAACAGTGAGTAGCACTAAATAATATTTTCTTAGTAGAACATATACTGTACAATTGAAACTGACGCAGTATAGGTTACAAACCCTTCAACGTATTTGTTATTTAGGTGTATGTTTAATATTGAAGACTTTTCCTTTAAATAATGATGCTTCTCCTGCATTTTTTACCCGTGCTCATATGTGCCTTAGGCTTGTTCACATGTTCCCTACAAGATTTATTTCATATCTGCACATTTTTACTCTTTATATTTTCAAATATTCTTCTAAATATTTGTAGACAACTGTTTTCAGAGAGTAAAATATGCAATACATGCTGCAATAAAGTTTCCGTATTAAACTTAATTGTTTTTATCGAACAAGCGTTCTACATAGATTTAAACTAAAACAAATAACTGATTGAAAGAAAAAAAAGATTACACTTTTTGTTAATATTATTTCATTTAATTTTCTATATTTAATTTTAGAACACAAATATGTATTAACTGTAAGGTGTATTTTTGTATTGTACTTTTCCTTTGAAATATATGGTATTAGTACAACATGATTCTTTTCTTTTTGGAATTGTTTTATGCGATGCAGTGAAGAAAGAAAGAACTTTTTTTCCTCTAGCAAATATGGATGTAACTGTGCATAAAAGTAACATATAATTTTCCCTTCCAAAACTCAAGTGTCTGCTCAGAAAGTAGTGCTTTTATATTCCCAGGTATAATTTAACACATCTGCATTAATTTTCTTATGAATATTCAATAATTAATATTTCTTTTGATTTTTAAAAAATAATTGCATTCTAATGTTGTATTCTTATTGCTGTTTTTAATTAAAAATGATTCATAAATTAAAAGCTATTTAATGTGTTAAATTGATCTTTACACTTTACGTTTTTCATGAATAAAAGAAAATTTGTCAGTTACAGCATTGGATAATATTTATCACTAAAATTATAACAGAAGTTGTTTTCGTAATGCTGTCCAACGTGCCCCACGAGGCGAACCAACGTACGCCGCTCGTGGGGCATGTTCATCCACTCTACAAGGTTCCGTTAAAAATTAACATAAAAAATCTAGTCATTTCGACATTTTCAAAAAAAAAATCTGAGTTGATGAGAAAGATTTTGTGAATTTCATTGCAGAAAGTTGAACAGCTCATTACATGTTTTGATAAGATAAAAAATGAAAGGAAGAAAAGCGTACCAACGTGCTCCATCTCCCCCTACATTTGCGTTGATTTTTACTAGAATTAAATAAAAAATGTATGTATATATATATATATATATATATAAAGGTTGACGTCTTTGCTCTAGAGCGTGAATTAATGTTTGATACCACCGTTTTAAAATCTTCACCGATTTTTTCATAACATTAAATACAAACGAATTTATACTAATATTCTCTACAATCAACCTAAACTGAAACTATGTATGAAAAATATAAATGTGGTGCATTGAAAAATGGCCGATTAGATGTGGACGCTTCCTCCAAAATTGCATTATCTTATCAAGTGTGTTCCTACAAGCGAGCAGTTTTGTTCTTTGCTTCTATTTTAATTTTGACTAAGACCATTTTTTCTTGCTTTTCTTTGTGAACACTTATAAAAAGCGATTTTACTCGCTACTTCCGCCATAAAAAATGATTTAACTTCCAGCTACTTCCAGAGTAAAAGAGATTTAACTCACTCTTCCCAACGATGAAAGTAGATAAAGTTTCTTCTGTAATATAATATATCATTTTCCTATCTTCAGGCTCGTTTTTTTTTATTTAAAACGTTTTATTTGTTTACTCAGTTTTTTTCTCTTTTTTATGCTCTTACTTGCTGTTTTTCTTGAGCCCTTCATAGTTTAATAGCGATTTCTTCTTTAAGACAGTACGAGAGAACTGGGAGAAAATAAAAGTAAAAATTCATTATGAAGTATTAATTTATGAAGTACCGATAAATATATCTACAGAATGAGAGAAAATAAAAGTAGCTGTTTACGAGAGAACGAGTAATCAGGGAAAATA
The DNA here is from genome assembly GCF_026930045.1 of Uloborus diversus. Taxonomy (NCBI): domain Eukaryota; kingdom Metazoa; phylum Arthropoda; class Arachnida; order Araneae; family Uloboridae; genus Uloborus; species Uloborus diversus. The sequence continues at coordinate 124,912,710 of NC_072732.1, read as the reverse complement.
AAAGTAATTTTTTGTCAGAGAACGAGTGTTGAGAAAAAATACAAGTAATTGTAAACACTTTTTTTAAACTTATTTTTATTTCTTTATAGTGTTCTGATTTTTTTTTTCTTATTTATGCTCTTTCTATTTTTCTTGAGACATTCGTAGTATGATAGCAGCTCCTTCTTCTAGATTGCACAAAAGAAATGAAGAAAAACACATCATTGTAAAGTATAGTGAAATCCCGTTACAACGAACTTCAAGGGTCCGCAAATTTTGTTCGTTGTATCGGAAATTTTGTTGTAACGGCATTCAAACAATGTATTGGATATTAAATTGAGACCGAAAATTTATTTCGTTGAAACGCGAATTTCGTTGTATTGGTATTCGTTGTAACGGAATTTCACTGTATTAATTTTTGAAATACCAACATATATATGTATAGAATAAAAGAAAATAAAATTGATTGTTTGTGACAGAACGAGTAATGCGAGGAAATAAAAGTAATTGTTTATAAGAGAACGAGACATGAGAGAAAATAAAAGTAATTGGGACCGTTTTTAGTTTTAAAACTTTTTTTATGGTTTACTGGTTTTATTCCTTTTTTATGCTTTGCCATTTTTTTCTGAGTTATTCATAGCATAACAGCAGTTATTCTTCAAGTCTGTACAAGATAACTGACAGAAAAAAAAGAGTAACCTTTCATTGTAAAATATTTATTCTTGAAACACCAATAAATATGTGTACAGAATGACAGAAAATAAAAGTAATTGTTTACGAGTGATCGATTAATGATAGAAAAATAAAAGTAATTGTAAACATTTTTATGGTTTACTATTTTTTCTTTTTTTATGCTCTTGCTGTTTTTCTTGAGTCCTTCATAGTATTATATATAGCAGTTCTTTCTTCTAGACTGTACTTTCGTACAGTCTATGAGAAGAAAAGATTAACACTATATTGCAATGTATTAAGTTTTTAAATACCAATAAATATATGCACAGAATGAGATAATATAAATGTAGTTGTAAACGTTTTTGGGTTTAAAAGGTTTTATTTCTTTACTATTTTTTTTTCTACTTGTTGTGCTCTTACTTGCTTTTTTTCCTGAATAATTCATAGTAAATTTTCTTCCCTAAGATTTTGGGGAAGAAATTACTTTTAAGAAAAGAAAATACTCTTAAGTTTGTTCAGTCTCTCACTTTTATATGTCTCGTAACACGTTTTTTCAAAGCATTATCTCTTACTGTAGCCAAATCTTTTCTCCTTCATTAGCACTTTTTAATCCTTCTCTGGTATAAGAACGTTTCGGAGTTTTTAGCTGATGATAATTGATAATTTCTAGTAAAAAATAACTTCCACACATAGAATGTGTTTTTCTAATTGCTTGTTCAAACACAGGGTAATGTAGTAGAAACGAAACGCAAATAAGCTAAATATTTCATTACAAAATTAGTTTGATTTCTTCATTTCACGTTTTACACTTTGCTAATTTCCAGTAACATAATAACTACGCCCATTTGATTATTAACTGCTTTGAGTCCATTTTTTTAAACGACTCCAACTAAATCTGAATGCATTAAGAAATTTCGAAAACTACTCGAAAATAAAATTTAGTCCACGACTAGTACCAACCCTGATCTTCTTAGGGCTCCTGATTAAACCCAAGAGATTAATCGCACGAGACATGCGAAAAAGACACAAGGAAATCCCTTGTCACCCGAAGTGTAACAAAATCTCCAAGGCAGCCGAAAAAGAGCAGATGCTTATCTTGTATCCTGCCTTGTATGCACCCTCTTATACCCGAAGAGGACTTGAGATGAACTTGAGGTCACGCGGGATGGCTCAAACCCTCCTGAAAATAGCTCCACTTTAGCTTCAATTAGGCTTAGTTTTTACATCAGGCTGATTGAACCGCTTGAAAGATACATGCTGGCTTGGTAAACTCAATGTGGGACTGATTGTTGCACGCAGAGCGGAATGGCTCAGAGAAGAGTGTGTAAATGACAAGGGTTGACAGAGTTGCGGCACTTACTTTAGCAGATCTGATTGATCCGTTTCGTAAAAAGGGCATGTTTTTAAGAAAAATAATAAAGGATAGGGTCTTTTTATACGCAAAAAATGTCATTAAGGGGCTATTCACACATGATGTCACTCTTTGAGAGGGAGAGGGGGTTAGTGAAATTATGACACTTTGGGAAATAGGGGGAGGTGGGGGGGGAAACAAAAAGTGACATCACGCATTTTTAAAATAGAAATATGTTTATGAAAAATAGAATAACACGTGACAAGGGAAGGAGAGAGAATAAGGTGAAGTACGACACTTTGTGGCAAAATGGGAGGGGTAGAAATTCTGCAAAAAAAAAATGTGACATCATTTTTGGACAGGCCCCTAAACTTTTTTGTCAAAGTATAGGAGAGAACTTAGAAGCTATGAGACGACGAGAGGAAGGGGACAACTCCCTTTCTATGCTGAAATAATATGTGAAAAAAGAAAAAAAAATGTCTTGTTCCGTAGATATAACAGTCTACAGGTGCTACATCTACTGGACAAGCTAGAAATAATTTAAAACATTTTATTTTATCAGATAATTACAGCTATCCAAATTTTCATGTCGTCTCACTCCTCCAAGTACTCCTCTACAAAGCAAACCGTTTGAGTTCTGTTATTTGTGGAAAGCTGTCGTTATACATTGATTGTTTTCTTTCCACTTTGATTGTTAAATTGATATTTCATTGATATAAATCTGAAATTGTAACTAAACATAAACTACTGAGTTATTTTCAAAATACTCATTCATATGCTGTCCCACAGTGAAAAAAATTATTGTACTCGTATTTTTCACTACAAAGTGACTAAACATTAACCTTCTTAGAGTTAACACAACATATATCAAATAAAAAAAAAATCGGTAGCACATTTTCAGCTTAAAGATACAGATTTTTTGTATATTTTTGATGAAGAAAAATAGCTTCCTCCGTATTTAAAAATTCAATGATAGTTTTGTTACCCTAAGTTTTCCATGAAAGGAATATAATTGGGTTATTTCAAGGAGTAAATCACAGTTATTTTATATTTTTGAGATTGTTATTTAGAAATAAAAAAGACATTTTAAACATATCTTAAAAAATTTCCGCCTATTTTTTCAAATCTGTTACCAAAGTATAATTTCATAAATAAAGGATTGACAATTTTACCAACACATTTTTAGAAACCACTTAAAGAAGTAAAATAGTTACCTGTAGATTTTTTGTTTGCAGTTGAAAAGTAACAGTAGTTTGTATAGGCAATTTCTATTTATGATGCGCATTTTCATTCCATGGGAAATCCGTTTCCTAGTTTTTACGTTAAAAAATGCAAATTTAATGCTTTTTTTTGATTGAATATAATTTTTTTAAAAAATTTTTTGCTTTATGTTTTAGTTTATTTATTAACAAGTAGGTTTTTGAAAGATATTTTGCTCTTAGTGTTAAATCCATTACTATGTTGCTGGCAACGGATTTGACAGTTTTTATAAATTAGTTGTTTTATTTGAATTCAAATAATCACAGTATTAAACGATCATACTCCTTGTTAAAGGGACATAAACCCCAAACAATACTACTAGGTTTCAGAACGTTTCACTTATTTGTGTTTCTAAAAGCAATTGGATATGTTTGGTAATGGAACGGACAAATTGACAAACAGTTTTTTGACTGAAACAGATCTCAAAAAGTCTTCCAAACTCAAAATTTCCAAATATTTTCCAGACACTTGTGACATGTACATGAACTTCTATTTGATTTTTAATGTAAAATTTAAACGGAAAAAATATGACTTTTTTGAACTATATATGTATATATTGGTAATTGTAATATAATTGTAAATGCTGTTGTCATATTATCGGCTATTGTAGTTTGAAACGGTGAATGAAAAATTGTTCCTGCTTTAAATCATTTATGAAGCTCTCCTAATGGTAAAGAACATAACTTGCTGTTGACACAAAATAGGAACTGGAAAAACAGCAATAAAATGAGTTATCAATAATAAATAAAGAAAACTAACTGCTAACTTTAAACGACTTACGGTCACAAAATATTTTAACAATGTATATACAAAGCCTCAAACTTTCTTTTCCTATGTCGTTGATCTTGGTGTCATTTCCTCAAGCTGATTTACTTAAGTTTTGAATGTACGCTTTATTCTACTTTTCATGCGCAGTTATTATTATTAATTTTTTTTCATTGACTTTCCATTTTTCACTTTCAGTCTAAACTTTCTACTTTCATTATGTTCTCTAACACGATTTATGTAAAAAAGCTTTTTAAATAAAATTTTATAAAATGTGCGAAAATTTATACTCTTCACCTAAAATGGTTCTCCTTTGCTTTGTTTTACATAAAAACCTTTCCTTTTTATTACATATTCATTTATATTAATATAAAATGGTTGCTCATAGAGTGCTTTTAATGTAGGAAATCATAAAATGGTTTTGCGAATTAAAAAAAAAAAATTTCTTTGAAATTTCATGCTGAGTAAAACTGAACAATCAATCCTTTTGTTCAACTTAAGAACAAACATAGAATGGGTGACATAGAAAGACAAATGTCTAGCAAATCATTCCCACCTCGAAGGAACGTTGCCGAACAAGCTGTGTGACATGTCTTACACCTCTGTCGGAAACAAAAGCAGATGGTGGAATGTGGAGTTTTACTCGAAAACAAGGGAGGCCTTTGTTAGAAAAGAGTGATTCATTCTAAAATTTCTTCTGCTACAATAAGCCATAGAGAAAATTCTTTTCCGCTACAGTAAAGAATCCCCCTTCAGACGTTACAGAGATGGCATTTCACAAAAAATGTAAGGAATATTGGTTGCAATACAATTATTATGCATTTTCGTAACAAAAATGAATTCTTAATTAGGTGACATGCAGGGATGATAAAAAGATATAGCATCAGATTGATGCAGTGTTGATAACTTGATGGAAAAAAAATTAGCTTTATCAAGCACTGCGACCGAATTTGGGCAGTAACTGATCAATGCATTTGATCAATTTTGATCAGTTTTATCCCAAGCCATTGATCTATCTTGTATGTATTTCCCTAAACACTTTAGAAGAAATTTTCCGGTTCAGACAGTACTTTTTGATTTTTCCCTTTAAAAGACTTTTTTTTCAAGAACTTCAGTCCTATATTTCCTTTTCTGATTAGAAAAATTGCTTACTTTATTTTTAAAAATTCAAAAAAACTTCAGATGAAGTTTCACCATTAATAAAATAAGACTTTTAAAAACCTCTAGTCCAACAGACAACTTTACTTTAAACTACTTTTTCAGGAATATTTTTCCACTCCGATATGTAAACATACACTTCAGTTGGATAATTTTAAGATACATTTTTGAACATTATGTAAACACCGGTGTGCGCGAGAGAAATTCAATGTTTCTTACACTGACTGTAAGAAAACTGTACACGACAAGAAAATAATTTAGTCTTCACCATAAGTTACAAAATTATCTTCTCAGCTTTTTGTTACTTGGAAATCTATCAAAATTTTTTAAAAAAATCCCATTTTAATATTAACAATCCATAACTTTAAAAAACAGTTTCTGCCCTTGTGTACACATGGAAAATGTGCTTCATTTATTTATCCAATGTCAAAATGTTGCGTGGGGAAATTTATGCAACGACTGTTTTTCATACATTATTTTACAAGCATTTTTGAGTATGCATATTAAAATGCCGCACTTGAATATATCATAGCTTCGTATTAAAAACTCCTCACGATTTAAGACATTGAATCTGATACATTTTAAGCATTACTTGTTTCAAATAATACAACTATCTTTTGATTTAAAACATTATTTTACAGCTGAAAAAAAAAGTCAGATGAAGATTAAAATAGCGTTTTACATCAAAACCAGCTAAATCCATGGATTTTCAAAAGTCCCCCTTTTTTTAAATCATAACTTGATACTTCTCTTTCTATAATACTTTCACGACACAAAGATATTTCAAACGAATCCCTCTCAATCAGGTCGACAACCGATGCCGAAACCCGTTTTATATCAAGACCAGCTCAATCCATGGTTTTTTCAAAAGTGTTTCTTTTTTTCATAATTTGATACTTTGTCTATAATACTATCCACGACACAAAGCAATATGAAAAATATCTCTCTCAAGCAGGTCGACAACCTCTGCCGAAACCCGATTTACATCAAAACCTGTTCCATCCATGAATTTTCAAAAATGCTTCTTTTCATTATTTCAAACCTCTTTGTCTATAATACTATCATTTCACAAAGCTATTTGAAACGAATCCTTCTCAATCTATGCTGAAACCCGTTTTTCATCGAAACTAGCTCGATCGGTGCTTTTACAAAACGTACGGGTAACATCAACGGCATTATTATAATAAATTGTTTAAGCAACTCAGAATCTTTGATTGTACAGGTTAGTACATGACGTAAAAGTGAAAAATAATATGATTTTGTTTGCAATTTAAATCAAATATTGAAAAAAAAAAAAACCTCTTGCACGCGAGGTGCTTAGTGACTAAACTTTTGCAAATAATTGCTTGTCCCACAGTAGACTGGAGTATCCCGTTGTGCTCACACGAGGCCACTTAGTTGAATGTCCTTTCTTTTTTTATTATTATTTTTTTCTAATAAGTCCAATTTATTCGAGCAGTTACTCCACAACGCTGTTGAAACTGAACCGAGTGGATTCAATTAGTTTACTTGTGTGTAGAGCAAATGCTTGGCAGTGACCCGATGAGTTGAACCAACTAAAACGTTGATTCAACCCATCGGGATCAGAATGGTAGCGGCACATGTGTCAGGTATGCCTGACGAGTTGACTGCCGTGTGAGTGATGCCGGGCGAGCTCTTCCCTTTTCTACCAGATTACACTTTCTTGATAACCGTTCGTTCGAAAGTTGATTCAACTGTTGCCTCGTGTGTAGGAGGCCTAGGGCTGATTTACTTCAAAACCAGATCAATCCAAATTATTTTGTGCGTAAAGAGAGAATATAGCTGATTTGAAACAGAAAACGAAAATGAAATTGTGCACCGAAAGTTATTCAGAAGAAAAAAAATTATTTTATTTATTTATTTATTTATTTTCGAAAAAATGAAGCGAGCATAGCCTTAGATTTTTTTTTAAACCTCCCACGTATTTTTTTTTTAAATTAATTAATCTTGTTTCCATGTTAAATGCTGAATACTAGTGTACGGGAAATTAGATTCATCTATTTCGGAACGAACTACTGTTTTGACATTGAAATCTTAAGTTCATATCCATAAATTACTTAAGATAATCCGAAAGCACACTTATTCTTCTTCATATATCTGGACTCTTGTAATTTGAATAAAAGAAAGTGAAGGACATACATGAAGTTAAGAAGTGCGTTGGTCAAGAGGTTCTTTCAAACATTTATTAGGACTCGACCGATGCATCGGCCTGGCCGATGCATCGGCGCCGATGGTTCAACAATTTAGCCATCGGCATCGGCATCGGCGGCCGATGCTAGTTTGCAGGAAACATCGGCCCATCGGCCTTAAAAACATCGAAAAGCCGATGGAATTGGCCGATGTTTTTGACAAAAAAAAAAAAAGGACCATTGCTGTTTTACTTTTTAATACAAAGTAAAGGGAGTTATTGTTTTCATATAAAATTGTTTAATTTAATTTCAGGATGAATTTCCATTTTAGTCACCCCTGAAAGAGTTTTTCATACTGCATTCAGGTACCAAACAAGTTAATTATTGCGTTGTTTCTTGCAGCTGGATGTACGTATATATCTTTTAGAAGTCATAACTCAAAAATGGTAAGCTGTAGAAGGATAAATTTCGCATGTGAGGTGTGCGTACGTTCCAGTTGTGCACTTCCCTTTTTGTTTTCGATCGGGTGTTCTGAAAAGCCTGTTTACTCATTTTTTTAAGTTATTAATCACTTATTTCAATGCAAAACTAATATAGCGTCTCAGACTGACGATCATTTGGTGATATATTGCCGAATTGGAGACTATGGAAACAAATATGAAATGGCGAAACCGGTTTTTGTGTCATTTTATTACATTCCCGTAGAACCGACGGTAATTTTTAATTTTTCGATATTTGTAATATGAATCACAGTAATGCAGTCTTTTCTGTATCGCTTCGGCGGAGTTACAAGTTTTGGGCCCGTCGAAATACATTTTGGGGCCCTATTTCTCTATCACAGAAGTTGTAATCAGAAGCATTTTTGTAACTCCTACGGTGCCCCTATGGTTATGGGGATTCCCGCGCAATTGCAACATCTTACTAATATTATATATGCGAAAGTTTGTCTGTATGGATGTATGGATGTATGGATGGATGTATGGATGTTTGTTACTCTTTCACGCAAAAACTACTGAACGGATTTTGATGAAACTTTACAATAATATAGCTTATGCATCAGAATAACACATAGGGTAGTTTTCGTCCCGTTATGGGGGCAAAACCCCCTTAGGGGGGCAATAAGACACAATTTTTGTATAAATTCTCTAATATTGGGATGAAAAACTACTTGCACATATTTACATTATATGTCCATCGAAAGCTCTGATTTTTCTGCTGAAGATGGCACCTGTTCGAAATTTCTAAGTAGAATAAAAAACGAGTTATGAGCTTTTTAGATCCATGTTCGAAGGCTTTCCTCAACTCAATACAGTATTTAGTGTATCATCTCAACTCCCAGTCGACAGCGACAATTGTTGTATTGTTGACTTTCTTTGCTTTTCGTGATTGTTCAAGGCTTTTCTCAAGTCAAATCTTGAAGTAAGATTTTTGCACAAGATTGGCAAATAATACATGATTTGGCTGATGATTTTCCATTTAAACGGAACTTTAATGTAATTAATGGTTTTTATTATTATTTATGCTGATTGAACACTTACTCATTATCCAAACAACCAGCAGATCGCCAAAATTTTTGCAGAAAGATTTCCGTAGCTGATGCATTTGGCAGTTTTTTCAACGTTGCTGTTTTTGAAGCCGAAGACTACGTCATAATGTTTCTCAGCTTTCACCATGTAAACAAAATATCGCCAATCAAAGAATTTTCAAAAGACTTTTTTTACTGTGTTAAATAATCCAGCAACTAAATTAGGCAAATCCATAAACAGCACAAAAACTTCCATTAATTTTCCTTTTAGCACAATTTCAAACAATCACCAAATTTTATTACTTATTTTGGTAACATTTCGGATGAAACCGTTTAGCGCCATTTTATGGTGACCAAAAATATCTCAGCATCTGGCGACGATATTCTGTAACGAAAATTAATATCATATTGTTACAAATCCTGTAAATAGTAATTATTGTAGGAACGTAACCTGTAAATAGTTTCCCGTAATGAATATACAACCCCTTTTTTCATTCGGCTAAAGTATACGACCCCTATTTTCTTTCTTTTCATTGATAACGGTCTACGCATTTCGCGAAGAGGTAAGAATGTTGTGGAAAATTCTTTTCGGTGTATTTAAGCCGTTGGCGATGGATAAACAGTTAGTTTCGATTGAGGATTTCGAACTGAGTGCATTTTTGCTCTGTTTATTGCGAGCAGGGCTGCGGAGTCGGAAGGAAAATGGCCGACTCCGACCCCGACTCCGACTCCTGGATTTTGAAACGCCCGACTCCGACTCCAACTCCGACTCCGGATTTTTTAAAGAAAATTTTAATTGTATTTTTTAAACTCCCTCTCTCCATTCAAGGGAAGGGGAAAAACCTCTTAACAGAGATTGAAATATTAATTCCTTTTTATGAAAATTTAGCATTTTGTTTTTTATTGTAAACCCAAGACGTCATACAACGTTAGAAATTCAATTTAAAAATCAAACTTTCCAATAGTTACGAGTTAAAAAGTGAATTGACTTAAAAATCCCTTTTAAAAATTTTGAAAATGATTATCTGTAATTTTCCCCCCTTTAATGTTTAACAAATATATATTGATCAAATCGTGTGCTTTCAATTTTTGAAAGCTGTAACTTGAGAGAAAAAAAACTTTTTTTCTAAATCCAAGTTCTTGAGAGGGAGTGGTTTGCCCCTGGTGACATCCATCTAGTAGATGACACCCAAAGTTAATTTCAGAGTTTATAAAAAATATAAATACTTTAATTCTGAAAATTTTCACGAACATATTTTAAATTATATTTCATCAATAAAATTTCAACGAAAATAGGGCACATATGCGTCAGGAGCTAATTTTACACAAAACGCGGCGGTATACAAATTTGTACGAATAGCTTTTACTATACCTATATTTCTTCTTCGCTAAATTTTTAATTTAAATTTTATTGGCTGCTTTAAAATTAACCTAAATATGAAGATTTTAAGATTAACTGCAATTCTTGAGTGTTGTAATCAAGAAATTTTTTACACTTATTTTGTTACATACTTTTTAGTGAGAACCAAGCTTACAGAAATAGTCTTAATAAAGAAAAAAACATTAGATTATTTCATCGAATCTTTTGGATTCGTGCTTTCGAGCCAGAACGTTTTTGAATTTGTCGATCACCCTTAAATGTTTCAACCTTAGCTACGGGCCTCGACTTATTAATTTGTTACGTTTCTTTCGCTATTTTATAACTGAGATCGAACAAAACACTATATTTCTATTTTTATTTGAAAGTGATTACTTGAAAATGTTATTCAACAAAACCGTTTGCTGACAGTTGCTATTAGTTAAGTTAAAAAGCAAGCAAACTAGGGGACGGCTACAGAAAGTTCGGTAAGCATTCAAGCTAGCTGATTGTCATAATGGCAGTTATTTTCTCATTAGTATCTTTTTATACATGTAATCGAACCAATTGGTAATCAATTTTTAAAAAATGCAAGGAGAGTCAGTGAAAAGGAAAGAAAAAAAGAAGCCTGGAGTCGGAGTCGGCATGTTTTCCAACGACTCCGACTCCGACTCCTTTATTCAAAAATCAGTCCGACTCCGACTCTTCGACTCCGACTCCGACTCCACAGCCCTGGTTTAAACTACTGTATCAGAATATGCACCCACACAACATAAACTGGTAGAATAGACGTTGAAAAGTCGTCGAATCAGGTCCAAGCACTCGTCTATAACTCATCTAAAAACCGTCCCGAACTCGTCGAAATTTCCCCTCAGAACAGTCGAAAGTCGTCTTATACCCTTCGAAAAGACGACTACAATGGATGAAAAATGGTGGAATTAGTTCAATAATAATAGACGATATCCATAGCGCTAGGTAACATTACCAAGAACAGTTATAGATGATCTAAAAAACTTCTTTTAGGTGCGCTTATTAACGCAGCACACCTTTTTTAATTCTGGACTCTTAATTTTAATGCTTATACGGCACATTACATTTTCCTTAACCTTTTAACATTCATACACTTTTGTCTAATCTGCCAGAGGTCAATTTTTTAGTACTTGTTGCAATTACACTATTAAACTTAAAAAATTATTTTCAATTTTGCATGTGTGCAAGCTTATCTTTTTATCCCAGGGCTGCGGAGTCGGAAGGAAAATGGCCGACTCCGACCCCGACTCCGACTCCTGGATTTTGAAGCGCCCGACTCCGACTCCAACTCCGACTCCGACTCCGGATGTTTTTGATTTTTTTAATTGTATTTTTTCAACTCCCTCTCTCCCTTCAGGGGAAGGGGGAAACCTCTAAACAGAGATTGAAATATTGATTCCTTTTCATGAAAATTTCGCATTTTGTTTTTTATTGTAAACCCAAGACGCATACAACGTTAGAAATTCAATTTAAAAATCAAATTTTCCAGCAGTTACGAGTTAAGAAGTGAGATGACTTAAAAATCCCTTTTAAAAAATTTGAAAAGGATTATCTGCAATTTGCCCCCCTTTAATGTTTAACAAATAGATATTGATCAAATCGTGTGCTTTCAATTTTTGAAAACTGTAACTTGAGAGAAAAAAAGCTTTTTTTTTTTCTAAATCCGAGTTCTTGAGAGGGGGTGGTTTTCCCTGGGTGACACCCATCAGGTAGATGACACCCAAAGTTAATTTCAGAGTTTATAAATACTTTAATTATGAAAATTTTCGCGAATATATTTTAAATTATATTTCATCAATCAAATTTCAACGAAAATAGGGCACATATACATCAGGAGCTAATTTTACACAAAATGCGGCCGGTATACAAATTTATACGAATAGCTTTTACTATACCTATATTTCTTCTTCGCTAAATTTTTAATTTAAATTTTATTGTCTGCTTTAGAATTAACCTTAATATTAAGATTTTAAGATTAGCTGCAATCATTGAGTGTTGCAATCAAGAAATCATTTACACTTATTTTGTTCTATACTTTTTAGTGAGAACCAAGCTTATAGAAATAGTCTTAATAAAGAAAAAAACATTAGATTATTTTTCATCGGATCTTTTGGATTCGTGCTTTCGCGCCAGAACGTTTTTGAATTTGTCGATCACCCTTAAATGTTTCAACCTTAGCTACGGGCCTCGACTTATTAATTTGTTACGTTTCTTTCGCTATTTTATAACTGAGATCGAACAAAACACTATATTTCTATTTTTATTTGAAAGTGATTACTTGAAAATGTTAGGCAACAAAACCGTTTGCTGACAGTCGCTATTAGTTAAGTTAAAAAGCAAGCAAACTAGAGGACGGCTTCAGTAAGTTCGGTAAGCATTCAGGCTAGCTGATTGCCATAATGGCAGTTATTTTCTCATTAGTATCTTTTTATACATGTAATTGAACCAATTGGTAGTCAGTTTTTAAAAAATGCAAGGAGAGTCAGTGAAAAGGAAAGAAAAAAAGAAACCCGGAGTCGGAGTCGGCAAGTTTTCTAACAACTCCGACTCCGACTCCTTTACCCCAAAATCAGTCCGACTCCGACTCTTCGACTCCGACTCCGACTCCGACTCCACAGCCCTGATTGCGAGGCATTTCGCTGTGTTGTTTTCGTATTTGGAAGTAAATACGTGTGTAAACGTTGAGTTTACGGTGTTGTGTGATAATTGCTTAATTGCTGATGAATAATTTAGCAGTGGTTGAAGATCTTTCCTGTACATAGTGTAAATAAATATCCTGTGTTTTTATCAAGAACTGTGTCTTCATTTCAAGAAAGTGGAAGTCGCACCGAATCCGGTACATTTGGCGCCCAACGTGGGGCTACTTCAGGACTTTCTTGCAGTAAGTGTGACTTTGGACTTTTTTTTCATAAAGACTTTTTAAATTTGGACTTTATTTTTATGGTGATTACTCGCGCAATGGATGAACAATTAAAACAACTGCTTGATGCAATCAACTCTGTGAAGAGTGATATGGCGGCTAATCAAGAGCAATTAAAAAATGATATGGCGGCTAATCAAGAACAATTAAAAAATGATATGGCGGCTAATCAAGAACAATTAAAAAATGATATGGCGGCTAATCAAGAACAATTAAAAAATGATATGGCGGCTAATCAAGAACAATTAAAAAGTGATCTGACTGTAAGTATGTTGGCAAATCAAGACCAGTTAAAAAGCGATTTAACGGTGCTGAAAAAGAACTTAACGTCTAACCAAGAAGAAATTAAAAACGACCTTATTTCGGTAAAGACTGTGATGGAAAATAAATTTAATGACATAGAGCATCGAGTTGATGCTATTGAAGAAAAATTTAATACCGTTGAAAGCCGATTCAATGCTGTAGAAAATAAATTTGAAGATGAAGATAGAAGATTTCATCTACTTAAAGAAGAGATCTTTAAGGACGTGGAAAGGAGATTGGCGACCGCGGAAAGCAGCTCTGTACAGTTTGGCGCTCCCACATCAGTTGCTCGACCGTCCATTAAACTTGCCACATTTGATGGGAAAACTTCGTGGCAGGTTTACAAAACTCAATTCATGATAGTGGCGGAAGCGAACGGATGGGACTCTGCTACCAAGGCCTGTCATCTTGCAGCATCCCTGAGAGGTGACGCAGCGGACATTGTCCAGACCCTCCCGGACAGCCAGCGCCTGGATTTCGCCGCCCTCACATCTGCGTTGGAGCTTCGCTTCGGTGAGAAGTGCCAGAAAGATTTCAGCCGACTCCAGTTGAAGTCCCGTTTCCAGAAAACCGGGGAAACCCTGCAAGAGCTAGCGGCGGACGTCGAGAGATTGTCTCATCTTGCTTTTTGTGACTGTCCTGCGGATGTTCGAGACAACCTGGCACTTAACTACTACATCGACGGGGTTCGAGATCCGGAAATCCAGAAAGCTCTACGGATGGCGGATGTCAAAGACCTGAGTTCTGCTGTTGTGTATGCGATGAAGTTAGAGGCCGCCCAGCAAGCAACCCGCAAGGATCGCCATTCAATCCGCGGCGTGAAAACTGATGAGCCTGATCCGGTTTCGTCACGTTTTGCTGAACTGGAAAAGCAAATAAAAGAAATTGCAGGAATCCTCAAAAGGACTTCGGCTCCCAAGGACCATAATGGACAATCACTTAAGTGCTGGAAATGTGGTGGCGAGGGTCACTTACGAAGAAACTGTGAAGCTCGTCAAGAAACCAGAGGGAAGAGCACCTCTCCCTCGCAGGTCCAGGAAAACTAAGCCATGGCAATCTCGCGGGGCGGAGGTCGCCAAATTGGAATGAGCCCCATCCCAAAGTTTTCCAGATTTCATCGACGAGTGGCGGCAGTAATGGACTGTTTGTTTACGCATATGTAAACGGGTTTCCATGCGAATTGATTATTGACACTGGAGCCAATGTTACGATCATTAGAACAGATGTGGCTCGTCAATTTGGACTCAACATTCTGTGGACGCCGCCCTGCGTTACCCTCCAAACTGTGACAGGTGACAAGATCGAGATTGAAGGTAAAGTGAACTTAGAAATTGTGTTTGGAGATGCCATTTACCATCATACCGCATTTGTTGCTGCTATCATAGACCCCTTCATTCTCGGATTGGACTTTTTAAAGAAGTATGACTTCAACCTCGACTTCAAGACTAACGAGCTGCACTCGAAGAGAGAAGACATAGCAGTCTTTCCCGCAGAAAGTGATGTAAAATCCGCTCATCAAATAATTGCCCAAACAGATTTATCAATTCCCTCAAGGTCAGAATCATTAATACCCGGCTCCATTGAAGAAAGCAATAGTTTTAGATTTGGACTCATTGAATACCCCAACTTAAGCAATAACCCAAAAGGAGTGCTGGTAGCATCTACGCTTGTGGACCTTTCTAAGGATGTAATTCCTGTGAGAGTCGCCAACGTGAGTGAAAGGCCAAGGAATATCCGGAAAGGCGAAGTGTTAGCAACTTGTACTCCCGTAAACTGCATCATTAGAAGAATCAATTCCCCCGAGACTGTGTCTTCTGAGTCTTTGACATCGAAGTTAATTGGGAGTGCACCCTTATCGAAGGATCAAAGAACTGCTGCGGAACAATTGGTGGACGACTTCAAGCATCTGTTTTCATCTACATCGGAGGATGTTGGCCGTACGAATTTAACGCAGCATAGGATTTACACTGGAGAACACCCCCCTATTAAACAGCATCCAAGACGACTACCGTTCGCTAAGAAGGAAGAGGTTGAAACCCTTCTGAAAGAGATGAAGGAGAATGATGTAATCGAACCTTCATCCAGTCCTTGGGCCTCTCCCATCGTCTTGGTCCGAAAAAAAGATGGCTCCACCAGATTTTGTGTCGATTACCGACGACTGAATGAAATCACCAAGAAAGACAGTTACCCTCTTCCACGGATAGACGACACCTTGGACACTCTTTCCGGACACAAGTGGTTTTCGACCCTGGACTTGAAGAGCGGCTACTGGCAGGTTGAGATACACCCTGATGACCGAGAGAAGACAGCGTTTACAACTGGACAAGGCTTATGGCAGTTCAAAGTGATGCCCTTCGGCCTCTGCAATGCACCAGCTACGTTCGAGCGTCTTATGGAGACAGTGTTAAGAGGACTCTCTTACGAATCCTGTCTGGTCTACTTAGACGATATCATCATCGTGGGACGCAGCTTCGAAGAACATCTGGCAAATCTTAGGAAGGTGCTGCAAAAGCTTAAGGAAGCCAATCTGAAGTTAAGCCCGTCCAAATGTAATTTGTTCCGCCGGGAAGTGAACAACCTTGGTCACATCATCTCTTCTGAGGGTGTGCAAACCGATCCGGAGAAGGTATCTGCGGTCAGGAGTTGGAGTCGTCCCGAAAACATCCATCAGTTGCGAAGTTTCCTGGGGCTCTGCACGTACTACAGGAAGTTTGTGAAGGGTTTTTCCAACATTGCACGACCTTTGCATAAGCTGACGGAGAGCAAGCAAAAGTTTGAATGGTCCAAAGAATGCGAAGATGCATTTCTACGACTGAAGGAGGCTTTAACATCAACGCCTATCCTCGCCTATCCTCAGCCTGAAAAATCCTTCATCCTGGATACTGATGCGAGCAACGAGGGAATTGGAGCTGTTTTATCCCAAGAAATTGACGGAAATGAACATGTCATCGCTTACTGGAGCAAATGCTTATCAAAGTCGGAGCGAAATTACTGCGTCACCAGAAAGGAGTTACTGGCCATAGTGAAAGCTGTAGAACACTTCCATCATTACCTCTACGGCCGAAAATTTCTGCTTCGGACAGATCATGCCTCATTAACTTGGCTTTTGAACTTCAAAAATCCGGAAGGCCAGATAGCCAGATGGATACAGCGGCTCCAGGAATATGACATGGAGATCAAGCATCGAAAAGGGTTGTCTCACGGCAATGCAGACGCTTTATCAAGGAGACCCTGTCCAGAGAACTGCAATTATTGTTCCCGAATCCAGAAACAGTATGGAACGACTAGCTCTACCGCCTATCAGGTGACAGTGACTCCAATATCATCAGAACCTGATCCATGGAGTGACGACCAAGTTCGAAAAGATCAACTTGAAGACCCCGACATAAAACCAATTTTGGAGTTCATGGAAAGTGACAGTCGGCGACCTAGCTGGCAGGACGTTTCCATCTTCAGTCCTGCAACAAAAAGATACTGGGCTTTATGGAACTCGCTCCATTTACGGAACGGCGTGCTACACCGAAAATGGGAATCTGACGACGGCAAAACATCTAGGTGGCAGTTACTACTTCCCCGATCAAGGATTTCAGATGTTCTGAAAGAAATACATAGTAGTGCGACTGGAGGACATTTTGGTGTCTTGAAAACTCTCAATAAAGTTCGGGAGCGCTTCTTCTGGAGCAAGGCGAAGGATGACGTGGAGAAGTGGTGCCATTCTTGTGACGCCTGTGCTGCTCGTAAAGGACCGAAGAAGAGAAGCAGAGGGAAGCTACATCTGTACAACGTTGGAGCTCCTTTCGAACGAATTGGAATCGACATCCTGGGTCCTCTACCAAGAACTGCTGATGGGAACAAATACATTCTTGTTTCCATCGACTACTTCACCAAATGGCCGGAAGCATATCCCATTCCAGATCAAGAGGCTACTACCGTAGCAGAGACTCTAGTCCAACATTGGATCTCGAAATACGGAACACCTTTGCAGATTCATTCCGATCAAGGGAGGAATTTCATCTCTGCTGTGTTTAAGGGCCTATGTCAAATTTTCGGAATTGAGAAAACTAGGACAACACCGCTACACCCACAATCGGACGGCATGGTGGAGAGATTTAACCGCACAATCCTGAATAATCTCTCGCTTATGGTATCCAGAAATCAACAGGATTGGTACAAGAAGCTGCCTTTGTTCCTGCTGGCCTACCGCAGTGCTGTCCACGAGACTACCGGATATGCCCCATCTCAGATGCTCTTCGGACGAGAGCTTCGGCTACCTTGTGATCTCGTCTTCGGTCGTCCTCCGGATGCGCCTGCATCGTCTGAGGAGTACATCCAGGATCTCCAGGCCCGGTTGGAAGACGTTCATAACTTCGCACGAGAGCGAATCAACATCGCGGCGGAGAAGATGAAGACCCGATACGACACAAGGTCTACTGGACATGAATTCAACGAAGGCGACAAGGTTTGGTTATGGAATCCCATCCGACGGAAAGGTCTTTCACCCAAATTGCAGTCGCATTGGGATGGACCCTACAAAGTCGTTAACCGACTAAATGACGTCGTAGTGAGGATCCAAAAATCACCTAATGCAAAACCTAGGGTTGTACATTATGATCGGTTAGCCCCATACTATGGCCATAGTTCATGAGTATTACGTAAACAACCATGGTTGATAACATAAAAGTTGTAGATAATTTTTGCTTTTAATGTTTAGTAATATTTCTTGTTATTATTGTGTTTTCTGTATCTGTTAGTTATTAATTAATGTGTATATTTGTAAACTTGTGATAGAAGTTTGGCACCCTTTCTGGGGATTGTACTGCCCGGGACGTGCAGTCCTTAGGAAGGGGGCAATGTTACAAATCCTGTAAATAGTAATTATTGTAGGAACGTAACCTGTAAATAGTTTCCCGTAATGAATATACAACCCCTTTTTTCATTCGGCTAAAGTATACGACCCCTATTTTCTTTCTTTTCATTGATAACGGTCTACGCATTTCGCGAAGAGGTAAGAATGTTGTGGAAAATTCTTTTCGGTGTATTTAAGCCGTTGGCGATGGATAAACAGTTAGTTTCGATTGAGGATTTCGAACTGAGTGCATTTTTGCTCTGTTTATTGCGAGGCATTTCGCTGTGTTGTTTTCGTATTTGGAAGTAAATACGTGTGTAAACGTTGAGTTTACGGTGTTGTGTGATAATTGCTTAATTGCTGATGAATAATTTAGCAGTGGTTGAAGATCTTTCCTGTACATAGTGTAAATAAATATCCTGTGTTTTTATCAAGAACTGTGTCTTCATTTCAAGAAAGTGGAAGTCGCACCGAATCCGGTACAATATCGTTTTACAAACTAAGGAAAGAATGGGGGAGCATCATCGAAGGTACCCCGAAACGACTTTCGCAAATTCGGTAAAATCGCACCAAGAGCCACAATGATTGAAATTTCCCGAAATAACTAAAGCAAGTATAAAGGGATTACGAGCGCAGCTACTTTTTTTTAATCACTTCGTACTTCATTAGCCATACAGAGAAGGTTTTAGACTCCATGTTAAAAAAAAAAAGTATCAACAGATTAATCTTTTTAAACATGAGAAGATTAATTTCATGTTTTTTAAATTTGTATATGCTTAAATATAGTGCTTTCGTTTCTAAATTAATACTACTTTATTCTTTATGCTTATTGCTATTTTAGTTTTATGGGTAAGGAAGAAACTCGATTTTTAATCACGTCAAAAAGATGTGTTTTAAATTCTTTCACTTAAAACAGAAAACAAAAGCAAGTAACGATTTTTTCTAATAATTATTACTGACCCAGGCAACGCCGGGTATTTTTGCTAGTTTGCTATATTTTAAATCAGTCACTGCACGTCAAAACAAACTCGGATGCAAGTTTTGAAAGGGTTTTTCTGCTGAATCTTTATGATTATTTTGAACTCTATTTTTTACGACTATTTTTTGAATTTCCGAGAACATTGCGAGGCCTCTCCTCCCTCTCCCTGAATTTTTGAAATTAAATTCTAGTTGTACTTCTGAGTTCTTTAAAACTAACACCATTCATAAAATTAGAGATTTTTTTTTTTTTCGAACTTTATCTATTGTTTAGAAAGAATTTAGAGCATTAATGTAAGAAATTGATTAAAGACGTTTCGAATGGTGACATAATTCGGAAATCAATGGGACTTTTGAATTTTTTCTTCGGAAGTGCTGAAGTAGATTCAGAAACTTTTCCGAGACTTTGGTGGTAGCGGTTCTGTACTAAAAAAACGAGACCGAGGTTGGGGCCGAAGTGTGAGTCACTCCGAAATCAGAGGGTGACCCCCCTAACTCTCCCTCGTCGTTTCAAGCATTTCTTAAATATTAACATTAAGCGATCATTTATTTCGGTCAAAAAATGTCATTTTGGGTATTTCTCATACTTGTTTCACCTATATTTCGTAATGCGCCATCTTTTTTGCATCTTTAATAGCGATCGATTTTTTTTTCTGTTGTGAGTAAGTATTTTTATGTATTTATATAAAATCAATGAATAAGTTACTTTTGTTTTTTATGGAAAAGTTTCAAGGATTTTCTATCATGCAGTTTTTTAAATTTCAGAAAATTATTGCTAAATTGAAAAAAATAATTTGAACTTGTTTGTAAACTTCATAAAAGATTAAACAATCAAATTGTTCAAGATTATGTGTGCAAACATTAGATCAAGTAGTATATGTATTCAGTTAATAACTTGGTGTACATATTGAGTTTGTTTATTGTAGCTGCGTTTTAAGAACCTCGCTCTTTTCATGACTATTTCTTTTTTCAGCAAAATCTATGTCACTGTTATAGCTTTTATGAAAAATGCAAACTTTTCTATTCATAAATTTTAAATAAATATAAAAATATTCCTGTTTTGATTTAATATTGTAATTTATCTGTTAGCTTTTTTCTTTAGTTTGATGACTAAAAAATGTCTACGTGAAATCTTTTCACTTCAATTGCGTAATTTGTTGACGGTTTCATAGTTTTATTTTTTATTTATTTATTTATTTCTTTGAATGATTAAACAACTTAATTTAATGTTTTTACTTTCTTCTATATCTAATACATAGAAGAAAGTATTGGATTCGTGCAAATTTTCGAATTTCGAATTTTGACGGATTCGAACGTTTTGAGGTGTGCTGAGTTCATTTCGACTATTTTTGGAAAATGTCTGTCTGTCTGTGTGTGTGTATGTGTGTGTATGTGTGTGTATGTATGTGTGTGTGTATGTGTGTGTGTCACGTCTGTGTGTGACCTGTTTTTTGTGGCCGCTCTACAGCAAAAACTACCGCATGAAATCGAACGAAATTTGGTACACATATGTGCCCCTATGTGAACTTGTGCCCATTGGTTTTTGGCGCGAATTCCTCCAAGGGGGGTGGAGCAATGGGACGTTTTTTGAGTTACGCGTGATTGCTATTCCTCAGGAAGTAACTGGCGGAATCAGACAAAATTTGGTCCATATGTTGTCATTAACAGGAACAGGTGCTGATTCAATTTTGGTGTCAATAACTCAAACGGGGGTTGAGCTATAGAACGTTTTTTGTCGTCGATTGTGACTGCTGTATCTCAAGAAATAATGAACAGAATTAAAGAAAAATTTATCGGCAAGTAGTCCTTAGTGGGTATAAGAGCTGATTTTATTTTGGTGTCAACAGCTAAAAAGGGGGTAGCGCAATCGCCCGTTCTTTTTACTTTCTTCTATATCTAATACATAGAAGAAAGTATTGGATTCGTGCAAATTTTCGAATTTCGAATTTTGACGGATTCGAACGTTTTGAGGTGTGATGAGTCCATTTCGACTATTTTTGGAAAACGTCTGTCTGTCTGTGTGTGTATGTATGTGTGTATGTATGTGTGTGTATGTATGTGTGTGTGTATGTGTGTGTGTCACGTCTGTGTATGACCAGTTTTTTGTGGCCGCGCTACAGCAAAAACTACCGCATGAAATCGAACGAAACTTGGTACACATATGTGCCCCTATGTGAACTTGTGCCCATTGGTTTTTGGCGCGAATTCCTCCAAGGGGGGGTGGAGCAATGGGACGTTTTTTGAGTTACGCGTGATTGCTATTCCTCAGGAAGTAACTGGCGGAATCAAACAAAATTTGGTCCATATGTTGTCATTAACAGGAACAGGTGCTGATTCAATTTTGGTGTCAATAACTCAAACGGGGGTTGAGCTATAGAACGTTTTTCGTCGTCAATTGTGCCTGCTGTATCTCAAGAAATAATGAACGGAATGAAAGAAAAATTTATCGGCAAGTACCCCTTAGTGGGTATAAGAGCTGATTTTGTTTTGGTGTCAACAGCTAAAAAGGGGGTAGCGCAATCGCCCGTTCTTTTTTTCCATTGTGAGTGCCCTATCTCAAGAAGTAATGCTACGTTCTGGTTGAAATTTGGAATATATGTGAATCTATATGTAAACAGGCTTTGGTTCAACTTTGGCGCCAATCGCGCCAAGAGGTGCTGATTTATTTTTATTATCATTATTTTTTAGCGAATAAAAATAGTTTTATTAATGCAACAATAAGAAAGATAAATCGTAATAGATTATCGTCTGCGTATTTCTCGTGATTTTAATTGTATGGAAATGATCAGAAATATTATCTCAATGATTTAAAATTTTTAACTGTTGCCATCTTATATTTGTTAACAAATAAAATATTTGTAATTAATTCAAGCAAGGCTTTTAAAATAACTTTCAATTTTCGCTCTTTGCTTTGCTTTTGCAATAATTCAGACATTGGGATGGTCGTCAAGTTTTTGCATGTGTAATTTCGTTTTTGTTGGGAATATTGCTTCCTCGTCAAGCATGGGGAGGGATCAGAAAAAAAAAAGAAAAATATAGAAGAAAGTTTCGTGATGGCCACAACATACTAGTTTAACTATGTTTAATGTCCCTAAATCCATACATTATTACAATATTACTGAAATCTTAGTTATATGTTCAATTAAAAAAAAATCAATTGGTTATTAAACAGTCTCTTTGTTCTTCTTCCTTTTTTTCTTCCTTTTTACTTTCTTCTATATCTAATATATAGAAGAAAGTATTGGATTCGTGCAAATTTTCGAATTTCGAATTTTGACGGATTCGAACGTTTCGAGGTGTGCTGAGTTCATTTCGACTATTTTTGGAAAATGTCTGTCTGTCTGTGTGTGTGTGTGTATGTATGTATGTGTGTGTGTATGTATGTGTGTCACGTCTGTGTGTGACCAGTTTTTTGTGGCCGCTCTACAGCAAAAACTACCGCATGAAATCGAACGAAATTTGGTACACATATGTGGCCGTATGTGAACTTGTGCCCATTGGTTTTTGGCGCGAATTCCTCCAAGGGGGGTGGAGCAATGGGACGTTTTTTGAGTTACGCGTGCTTGCTATTCCTCAGGAAGTAACTGGCGGAATCAAACAAAATTTGGTCCATATGTTGCCATTAACAGGAGCAGGTGCTGATTCAATTTTGGTGTCAATAACTCAAAGGGGGGTTGAGCTATAGAACGTTTTTTGTCGTCAATTGTGACTGCTGTATCTCAAGAAATAACGAACGGAATCAAACAAAAATTTTTTGACAAGTAGCCCTTAGTGGGTATAAGAGCTGATTTTATTTTGGTGTCAACAGCTAAAAAGGGGGTAGCGCAATCGCCCGTTCTTTTTTTCCATTGTGAGTGCCCTATCTCAAGAAGTAATGCTACGTTCTGGTTGAAATTTGGAATATATGTGAATCCATACGTAAACAGGCTTTGGTTCAATTTTGACTCCAATCGCTCCAAGAGGTGTTGAGAGTTTTTTTTTTTTTTTTGCGAATAAAAATAGCTTTATTAATGCAACAATAAGAAAGATAAATCGTAATAGATTGTCGTCTGCGTATTTCTCGTGATTTTAATTGTATGGAAATGATCGGAAATATTATCTCAATGATTTAAAATTTTTAACTGTTGCCATCTTATGTTTGTTAATAAATAAAATATTTGTAATTAATTCAAGTAAGGCTTTTAAAGTAACTTTCAATTTTCGCTCTTTGTTTTGTTTTTACAATAATTCAGACATTGGGATGGTAGTCAAGTTTTTGCATGTGTAATTTCGTTTCTGTTAGGAATATTGCTTCCTCGTCAAGCATGGGGAGGGATCAGAAAAAGGAAAAATATAGAAGAAAGTTTCGTAATGGCCACAACATACTAGTTTATTTTTATTTTTGGCTGTTGTTCTTTCTCTTACATCATACAGCAGTCAAAAAAGGAGAAGCTTAACCCTATACAGATGATACGTAGTACGGTCCAAAAGTTTGGGGACAAGTTGTATAAAACCTTACCCAAAATAGTTTACATTACCGAAGCACATTCACCTTCAAAAGGTCAGCTTGAGGGGCTACGTACATCTGCCAGTGTTCATATAACTTTTGGAAACACTCCTGGAAACCATTTTTCGCTACCTTCTACGATGCAGCTTTATCTTCTCCTGACAGAAGAAAGCGGCGTCCATGGAAATGTTTTTTTGCTGGGAACAGGTAAAAGTCAAACGGAGCTAAGTTCGACGAAACGTTATGTTATTTGTTTGTCATACCAGAGTATTGACCAATCGTACCGTGCATCCTCAACATGAAAGTCGCCTTCTTACCCACGATGAAGTCAAAGCAGCAACGCAAGACGCCTTACAGGAGGTTGCGAAAAATTTCTTCCAGGAGTGCTTGTAAAAGTTATACGAACGTCGGCAGAAGTGCATAGTCGTTCAAGCTGACTATTTTGTAGATAGATGTGTTTCGATAATGTGAACTATTCAGGGTAAGGTTTTATGCAAATTGTCCTCGAACTTTTAGATCATACTAGTACGTATGAGTTTTCAACTTACTATTTCATAACGTTTTTGAGTCACGCAAGTTTACGCGCATGAAGACATCACAAAAGAATTTGCGATAATTAACTGAGGAGGCGTTCAAAATGGATATTTCGGTCATCTATATGTTCTTAGGTACATATGCATGTACAGATGTGCCGAAAAAACATGTGAAGTATAAATTGGATGATCGTAAAATAAAAATTTAGGTCGAAATCTGATTTTTTTTTATTTATTTATTTATTTTTTTTTTTGTGATTTACAATCCCTTATTCGCAGAAAGGAAATAAAGTGAAATGAATCAATGATCCTTTAAACCCCTAACAATCTTATCAATTTATTTCTGTTTGATTTTTTTTTCTTTTTTTGCCATCGGCCAACGGCATCGGCCATCGGCCATCGGCCATCGGCCATTTGGAGGAAAACAATCGGCCACCGGCCATCGGCCCTCTTTGAACAATCGGCCAACAATCGGCATCGGCCCATCGGCCAAAAAGTGCCATCGGTCGAGCCCTAACATTTATAGTACGTGTAGAGTTGTTGATAAGCATATTTCGAAACATTGATTTCACAAGTGCCTAGTTCGTTTTATATGTGATGTAGCCAATAAATAGTACAATCTGTTATTTGCATGTTTTAGGCTTTAGTAATAGATTTTTATGTATTTTTTGCTCTGAATCCAAAAAACGACGCTTATTTTATTAGGTGATAACCCTGATGGCTTGACATACATCATGGAAATTTATAGAATAATTTGCTTTAATTAATTACCTTTATCTTTGAATTATTTACCTTAAGTTGAAACACATCTTAATAATATTGACACCATCCAAGTTTCGTGTGATTTCGCAATTTCTTTTTTCGTACATTTAACTAATATTCGATATCAAATTCAGCCTTGCGAATTAAATTAGTCCTTTGAGCTGAAATTTTTATGTTGATCAAAAAACAGTTTTAGGATAAAATTTCTAGAACAAATTTTAAATATGAGTGTTTAAGAGCAATACAGTATATTTTCAACTTTTTTCTTTTTAATGCATTATATTGGCGAAAAAAACTAATATATTTTAATAATTAATAATAATATAAACTAATGTCTTTAATTTTTCCCTTTTTTTGTATTTTTGTAGACTATTGTTCGCTTATTTAGTCTCCGTTGAAAATAAAGCTCGAAATAAGCGTATTATTCCAGCATTTCCCTATTGATAGCATTTAATCTAAAACAATTCCTTTAAATACCCAAACACTCATTTTTGCAGATATTGCGCTTTACCTTCCTACGGCAGTATTATTTTGCTTCTGTTGCAGGCGAACTACACTAACGTATTTAAGCCGAGCGACAGATTAAAACTTTTGGCTTGCAGTCGTTCGTTGTAAAAATGGCTGTGCACGAAAGGGCTTAAAACTAAGCACGTTAAAAAATGAAACATTAAGTAATGCATTTAAAACAATGAAGAAAAATGTTTTCTTTGCTAAAAGGAAGGAATGGTTTGCGTATTTTTCTTTCATGTAGAACGTAAACAGTCATAGCGAAATGTCGCAGCTTAGAAAAAAATAATTTCTGAAATCCTTCCATAATAATGGGGTCATTTCCAAAAATTTAAACGTATTTTTTTCTGAAGGAGCATGCTTAAAAACATAGGATCTAATCATTTTTTAAATAACTTGACAAAGTTTATATTTTTAAAAAAATATTTTAATCCGTTTGCTTTCATTCTTTACGAATCTGCCGATGGCATCACAAATGATGAAATGCCATTCAATGTTGCCATTCACAGAACACAATATACAATTCGCTTCTTTACTCACATGTACTGGCAACGATATGGTTGATAGAAGCGTAGAGCGCGATATTTATTTCGCTTCTTAATTATCATAACGTGGAATTGCGGAAACATATGAGTCCAAGGATATCCTTTGTGACGTCATAAAGACCACGCATTATTTTCGAAATCGGACATTTAAAAAAAATTAATTAAAAATTAAACGTTGGGAAAATTATTTTTTTTCCTCGCTCCGTGTTATTATTTTTGCTTATTCTACAAATTTCAATGACTAAACGTAGAACTTTTGACTGATGGAAACCACCCCATTATGAGCAAAGAGTGTTAGTTGCAGTTAGCAGACAATTAGCAATTAGAAAGTGATTTCAGAGGACATTGTTTTTTTCGTATGCTATATTTAGGGACGCCGAGACTCAAGGCGGGTCCCTTGTAAGTTTGCCCCCCCCCCCGAAAAAGATTTTAAAATTTATACTACCTACTCTGATTCCGAGCCGGACCCCCAAAAGACAGGGACCCTAATTTCTAGCGAGGCTGAAATTGGCTCTCGTCGGCCATAGTAACTAAATCAAATATAGTGAATGATTCTTTGTTAATTTAAATCAGAAAATTTAAGAACTGGAAAACTGCACCTATTTTGTTTAATGGTTTCAAATTTTTTATCTTAGTTAACAGATGCAACTAAGTCAAGTGAGCTTATAGTGAGATTTTGTCAGTAAAAGTGAAAAAGTATAATGATTATTTAAAAAGCTTGAATGACGATTTTTAAATATAAATCATAAAATATTATAAAAAATTAAACATAATTATTTACTTTGTTTACTTAATACTATTCACTTTTTATAATTTATGTGTTGAAGAATTCCGTATTAAATAATTTCTCACCGTTGCGTTGTAAATATTTCTACATGTACAGTGTTGAAGTTGACATTGACCGTAATTTTTAAAATATAGATCCACATTTTTCTCTCTCGCGTTTCTATGTTATGTATTGAAAATATGTACCAGGTTGAAAGTGTTTGAAATTTATATATTGGTAATTTTAAATTTCTGAACTATAGCACCTGTGCCTATATTTTTAGGAAAGTGAATTGAACTTCCTTTTTTTTGGGACCCAATTTTTCCATTTTACTAAAACTTGCTTGAGATGATCATCACAGCTTAATTTATCATTGTAAAAATATATTTGAATATATATAGTTTATACCTTACGCGAGGGGGCCACGAAAGATTTTGATGTTCATAAGGGGACAGCAAGTCAAAAAAGGTTGAGGAACCTTGGTATAGATTCAAGTTTATAGATATGTTTCATAAGTTCCTTAAACATCTTCAGATCTTGAAAAGAATGAAATAACATCTGAAGGATATGCTCTTAAAATTAAACGAATCGAAATATTGAAATGATAATAGAAAAATATTAAACATTAAAATCGAAGGACAGTATTTATAACATTTTTTGAGAATGACCTAAGGTAAACGCACTAGTAGTGACCACAGTTAAGTATATTTTGTGTATTTTTTAAACTGTGGGTCTACAATATCAATACCAATTTTAAAACTCAATAAGCCTATTACAGCCGAACTCTTCCAAAAAAGTATGAATCTTAGAATTTTTTTTTAACCCTATTACACGTCAATCCCGATTTTTCAAACATTTCGAAATCCGATTGCATCCGCTTCTTTAATACTCGCTCTTTCTTCTTTTCTATACAATTTTACCATTTGGACATTTATAATTATGTATCTAGCATTATTTTTAACCCTCCTTATATGTCTAATTGTGTAGTTGACTAAACTATCATTAATTCTCAGCTGTGTCTTAAATCAATGAAGATTTTAGAAAATAAAATTGGTCTGAAAAATTAATTGCAGACGTTTTGGACATCGATAAAATACACAAATCAAGGAATTTTCAAGGGTAAAGTTTTTAAAAAGTCCGAAAATGTTACAAATTACACAGATTCGGAAATTTTACAATATTTTAACTATCCTCAAACTTTGGCGGTAAATATCTGGTATAACTGGTAATGTCTGGTAAATTAATTATTAAGTACTTTAACTTCATATAGATATTTTTTCTGACTATTTATGTTATTCATTGTAAACATAATTTTAGTAACTACTAAATTATTGCTAGTGAGAGATATTTTAGAAGACTACTAGTAGTACAATGCTCGTATTTTGTTATTTGGTAAACTTTGAAGTTTTATTCTGCAAACTGATAATTTGCCCCTTCCCAAAAATTTGAACTTTGGGCGCACCTGACGACTGGTAGTCATAAATAAATATGAACCAATATATTATTAATGTATAAACACATACTTGACGGACAGGGATTAAAGACTTTAAGAGAATAATTGTTCAGTATACAAGTTTTATAACTGAAAATTTTATATATCATGATTTTTACTAATTCTACTGTGTGTGATTTACCTCTAATTAGTTTTTTACCTTTAGAAAATTTGTATTTTCAAGAAATGATTGTTTAAATCCAAGGCATCTGCTTTGATCAGAAAAGGATTTACCTCAATCAAGCAGTGTGCCCTCTCCCCTTCATTTTTTTTTACCTGCTCAGCAGGTCGGTTGCAATCGGTTTGAGTTGAATTTTTCTCCGCTATATATACTAGCGCCAAATTCCCGTTTCTTTATTTTTTACCAACAAGCTATTTAATATTTTTTTTTCCTCCCTGATATGCGTCCCGACACCAGGGCCTAAGATGTCCTGATGGGTAATCCGGGCCTGTACATACAAGAGGTAAACGTACTAGCAGTCGCCACAGTGAAGCATATTGTGTGCTTTTTTAAACTGTAGGCCTACAATATTAATTGCCACATTTGGGAAACTCAATGAGCGTATTATAGCCCTACTCTTCCTTAATCGTCCCATTTTTTTTTTAAATGCCAGAATGTCAATTCGTTCAATTTTTTCTTAAACCTCAAATTTGATCCACAGTGGCCATTGTACGTGAGTCAGTAACCGCCGGTCAAGTGTCAGGTAGGTCAGTAGCCTAGTAGTGGCCACCCCGGTGGCCACTACTAGATCACACAATAATATTATATCAGAAATGAGGCAGATTGTTATGTAAGGAGATTACAACCTATTGAAAAGAAAACCGAGTTGATTTTATGAGAAGCCTTCCTGATTTAGTAGTGGCCACTCGGCGGCCACTTTTGAATTACCCAACTTTTTTGGTACTAGTAGTACACTGCAAATAAACCTGCACAGTTCAGAACACTTTATCTCAGAAAAAGTTAGCCTAATATGTGAATGTGCGCTATGAAGTGTTCTGAATAAGCTCCATCCGAAGGAAAGTGTTCCGAATGTGTTCTGGATACTGAACCTCGAGTGCCAACACACGAGTCCAGGCAGCAGATGGTTCGTCAACACATTTGAAAACATGTTTGGTCACATTTTGGCACACTTATAAAATCATTGCTTTCTTTGCTGCAATGAGAATGACTAGATGAAGATTGGTTGGTTGTACTATATACTGTATGTATACACTATAAAATTAAATGACGTTATTTTTAGAGTAAATTTTGTTACTTTTTTTTTTAATACCCTCGCTCATAAACTTAATTGAAAGAACTTTATGCTACGAAACTGTGACGTATTTCATCACGTGTGCCAAATTCTGCGAAGCTACGCAGAAAATATTAGTAAACATTGATGTCGGTTTCAGAATTTTCATCTGTAACTGTTTTGCTCCGGTTTCGAATAATTTAATGCAAGTTACTTATTTCTATTACTATTCATTAAATTATGCTTAAACATTTGAAAATTGACTTAGTACTCGCAGATCGTTGAGCTCCATATTTTGTGTACATTATGCGTAAGCATTTGTACATTTAGCACTTGTACATCTCTCAGCATTCACATTTTGTTTTAAATAAACTTTTATTCATGATACTGTTTAAGTTGTAGAAGAATCTAAATAACTAAATTTAAAAATTATGCAATTGTATTCCAGATGTTTGACCATCGATTATGCTTGGAACAAGGATCCCTACCCTTTATTGTTATTTGTTACACTTTATAAATTTATGAAATTTGAGTCTCATAATTTAAATTTAACACATGTGCATAGTGAAGCAAAAAAATGATGTTTGAATTTCTACTCTGAACTCGAAATATATGCAAAAGGTTATATCAGTTATCTTGATCTGATTTCTGAAACTACTAGAGCTTATATAGACTTGTATAAATGTATGTGTGTCTCAGTACATATATCGGGCCTGGAATTGTTCAAAAATAGGACTGGGAAACAAAAGGTTTAAAACCACTGGTTTAGAAGATAATTCTGAGAAATTTACCTTTTTTTGCCTTATTTAAATCAGTTTTTCAATTTGCTGTTCGACAAGTTAATAAAAAATTTCATGTTTTGAAAAATGACCATGTCCTATCTAAGAAAAATATACAACCTGATGAACTAAAATTAAATAACATATGATGAAAATTTTGATGAAAAACGTGTAATTATTGGATAAGTGAAAAGTTCATTCTGTTGAAGACATTAAAGAAATATTTCAATATTATACATATATTTCATGCAAACTATTTAACACTATGAAAGAGAGGCTCAGAGAGCCACGGACTGGAATACTCGGAATTTTCAGGGCTTTTAATTAAAAAAAATTCTAATTTTAGCTTTAATAACGCAGTTTTAGGCCATATTTTTAATGTTCGGAAAAAAGGTGTAGGGATACCTTCTCGAGATATTTGTTGAAGCTGATGTTTTGAAAATAACGTTTAAGCTGTCTTTGGGTGATGTAAAGGTGAGAAAACGAGGCGGGGGGAATCTAGAAAAATGAATTTAACTGGAGTTTTAAAATTGCAATTTCAGCTTGGTCTTTAGTAAACTATAAGGGTAAGAGTTTTAATAAATGATCCCCTCCGAAAACGATTCAGAGGTGAAGAATTAAGAAAATTTTTAGGGGACTTAAGGGGATCTCCAACCTCAATGTTTCAAAATTTAATTTTGAAAGTATAGTTTTAAGCTGAACTTAAAGACGTTAGAGGAAGGAGACTCGGAGAATTTCGCTGCAAATTTAAAAAAAAAATGATATCTTAAAAACATTTCACCTATATTTGATGATAAAAATGAAGGGAGAAGGGGGAGGGAGGTCTAATTCTAGAAAAAAATTATCCAAGAGAATTTAGTGTTAAAGGGGACATATATTATTTGTATTCAACTGATAACGTTTACAAATGTAAATATAGCTTTTATAAATTAAATTTTTACGGAATTTTACAATAGAATCGACTTGCATGTAAAAACGAGGATTCTGCAACACAACTGTCCAGCAATGTGATGTGAATTTTAAAATCTGTACATGTGTTAAATAAATTAATTAAAAAATTTATTGAGTTAAATCACTGTTAAGAAGTAAAACTATAAACGATTTCTGCAGATGCGTTTCAAGAATTCCTTTTATTGGAAAGGATTGAGCATACTTCTGTTCAAGCTTCTTTATGTAAGACTTTTTCCTGACGTCGTTTGTATTTAAATTTCCAGACATTTGAAACTGAAATTCATTTTTTTCGTATTTTGAAAAGCTTTGAAATAATGAATCTACCACACTAAATTTAATTAAAAGTTCGTTTAAAACAAAATAAGTCCAAGTTGAACAACACTCAATTAATTAAGCTTTTGCCCAAAGACGATCAGGATTCCGCAATACTACTTTCTGCAATGTGATGTAAATTTTAAAATGTGTATTAATGTCAATTAGGTTAATTTTTAAAATATTTTGTTTTACGACAAGATGTGTTGAGTAAACTGCAAAATAGGAGTTCAGAAATTCTAAGTGCATCAGTTTAAAATGTAAATTAAATACGTGTTTTAATTTTTAGCTGCATTAAGGAAATTATTTCTTCCTTGAGACAATTTAACTTTTTAAACAGCTTTCTGCATTTTAAAGTATAACTAAGCAAGTTTGACTAGGAATTTCTGTGAACTCGTGTTTTTATTTGAAGAAAATCGCACTATTAAAAAAGTTCAAGTACAACTGAAACTTTTTAAGTTAAAGTGGCCCATTCAACTCAAACATAATTCAATCCAATTAAATAAGGTTGTATCTACCAATAGCACAGCCAAAACTTTGCATTGCCTCATCCAGCTGAAATTTCTCACTACGCTACTGGTAGACAGCATTCCATCGAATTGAACACAATCGAGTTTAATGTGCCATTTAAAAAAAGCAAGTTACATTTAATAACTTTTGATCAACCTAATAATCGGATTTTCTCAAAATTTTATTCCAGAAGTAATTTTTCCAAAAAATCATACTGAAATAACAAATTAAAAACAGTTCCAAGTGAAACATTTGTCGCTCAATTTGTCACCAAGTGGGCGCCCATTCATAACATCATTTCAGGGGCACATTCAACCAACATAATTGATGATTCGATTCGAACGAATTCTATCAACCAAAAGTGAAGCCAGAAATTTCCTTTACTCCACCCAGAAGACAGTGTCTCGCTACGTGACTGGTAGATAGAATTCGATCGAATCGAACATAATCCAGAAAAAATGCTTCTTAATCGTCATTAAAAACTACACCGATTTGGCTCAAAAAAAAAAGAAAAAGTGTAAATGCTTCTTTTGGAACTTCTGTGCACACCAAAAATGGAGATGCACAACCAGACTCCACTCAGTCTACATACAAAATTTTAACTTATTATTGCATACAGTTTTTCAGTTATGCGAAATATATTAAAACCAGGAGTAAACTCGTGCTTGGTCTTACTGGAACGCCGTTATTTTTCAAGAAAAATGATTCCGCTCCCACACAAAACTGACTAAAAATCGTTATTCAATCATTTATCATTAGCGTTTCTGGTATTGGTACGAATTCACCTCTGATACATAAGTACTTACTGACGTCACGAGAAAACTCGTGAAAATGAATTCAGTAATGATCAAAAATGAGCATTTTAATTGCCCGTACATTCATATGCACTTGCAGATGAGTCGAAATCCCTAAATATACATCTGGGAATGAGTTAAATGGAATTTTTTGGCCTAATTTAAATGAAATTGTTTTTTTTTTTTTAATTTAATGCATTTATTAATGTACTTTGCACAAGGAAGAAAAACCAAATACTATCTAATTGGTAATTCCATCTTTACAGTGAAGTTTCACAGAAATGAATAGTTATTAAAGAATTTCATTGCATTTTAATGGTATAAAAAACACTACTTTCTTTAATGGTCATTGATCATAAACCGAGCAGTAGACTACTGAATTACTAAGTAGTAGGAACGTAAACAAATTAGATTTATAGACAGTAAGAAAGTTTTTGTTCTTAAGGAATTATTTTTTTTTAATTTAATTATATAACCATTTGTTTTTGACACATTTTTGTTTACTTTTTACACTATTGATTGGCTTTAAAAACTTATTTATGGAAATTTATATTTCAAATTTAGTTGTCATTTTTGTAGTAAATATCATTTTGTACTACAATTTCCTGCTACTTTTTTCGCTCGTTTGTTATATTGCTGTAAACTATTCAATTGGTTTTTGATATGCTATTAGATTTTAAATTTTCATACTAATAATGCAGATTAATAATCATATTCACTCAAAGCCTAAACCCATCATCAAGCCTGCAGTCTCAACAAAAATGAATTTAATGAGTATTTTTTCTTTTTATAAGCTTCTTTTATACTTGGGTAGCACACATTCCGAGAGGATATTAGTGATCGGTAATTGTTCCGAAACATATCCTAAAAACTGTACTAAAACGTGTGCCACAAAATGTTTAGCGCATGTGTTCAAAAACCATTCTTTTACACTATCCATGAAATGTCTAAAAAGTGCGCTAAAAAGGATATACATGTTCCGAACAGTGTTTCTAGAAGTGTTTCGAAAACTGACCGGAAAAAGTGTTCTAAAAAAGGGGACAAGTGTACGTGCTCAAAAAATATTATGACATGTATTTACAAATCGGTTCTAATAACTATTACAAAAATAGTGTTCTTAAAAAGGAGACAAGTGTACGTGTGCAAATAGTGTTCAAAAAGTGTTTGATTATTTGCAGTGTAGTCAGGTAAACTCTCAGCCAAGAAAGCAGCTATTTCGATTTGAAAACGTTCCAAACATGATCTTTTACATTTCATAACATGGTCACAGCTCTAAAAATATTATTTTTGAGCATTGTTCTATTCATAATACAACACAATGTTTATATACCTCGTTATGGAGAAGAGTTAGAAGACAGCTGAAAAAACATGGACGAAATCCAGACGACCAAACCGAATAGTCGATAACAATTTTCCATGTTGCTCTGCCTACTCCTCCTTGAACTTATTACTACAATATAGTCTGAGCTGTACCTCCTGCAAATTTGAATCCATTGGGAGACCTGGAATCCTTATTTTTCAAATATAAACCTTAAAGTAGCCTTTACAAAAGCAATGGCCGTTACTGGTGCGTTTACTTTACTTATACTAAAACCACATAAGGATGGTTCTATTTTAGTTTAAAGAAATTGAAATCGGTTTAGACAATTATAACAAACTATTTTAACAATTTTCAGAAAAGTTGCTTTACAAGGAACCAGTAAAACATATAGAAAATAAACTACCATATTTTATCAAGCCCTTTAACCACTTAATCTATCAAAAAAAACGAAAGATTAATTATTTTTATCTTTCATTTTTTCTTTGATAAATTGATAGAAATGCATAAACATTTTTTACTTTTCTTTTTAGATATCAATTATAAGTTTTGGGAAAAAGTATAAAAACTCGGCAAACAGAAACTACACTTTATTTCAAGAAAACGGAGTTAAATATTAGTTTTCCTTTCCCAGACGCTTAGCGAATGTAGTGTCTAACCCTACTGTTTGTTTGCAGTACGTGTTGAAAGATAATAACCCTTTCTTGAGTGCATTAAACTAAGTATATAAGTTAACTGTTTACATATGATATTTCATCAAATTTTTTCCCAATGTAAATATTTTGGAGAAATGGAACACTAGAATAAGTATTTCATAAGCTGGGTTTCTTTAAAGGAAGAGTAGAGGGGTTAAAGCAATGAAATATTACAATAAGAAAAGGGTTTAAATTATTTAGAAGTTTTCCTAAATAATTAATATACCCGGTATTAGAGACAGCGCGACGCTGCGCCACCTGTCGCAGATTATTGAAGAGATCTGCAGAATAGGAAAGTTATTATTTGCTTTCTGCCCTAATCTAGAGAGTTTAATGCAGGAAAATACAGTATAAAATGAAACACAAAGAAAAAGTAACAAGAAGTTCCGCCCAGAACTAAACGAGCCTTTCCTGTAAACCAACATCGGTTTTCTAGCATGTGGTCAATATTCTCTTAGTTAGCTGTCAGTGCAAATTTTGTCAATCATACCTTTGTAAATTTAACAGTTGATTTCAAAGGCTTACAGCCAGTAAAATTCATGAAACATCTCAATTTTAGTATATACATATA
The DNA here is from genome assembly GCF_026930045.1 of Uloborus diversus. Classification (NCBI taxonomy): domain Eukaryota; kingdom Metazoa; phylum Arthropoda; class Arachnida; order Araneae; family Uloboridae; genus Uloborus; species Uloborus diversus. The sequence continues at coordinate 124,877,163 of NC_072732.1, read as the reverse complement.
TATATATATATATATATATATATATATATATATATATATATATATATATATATATATATATATATATATATATATATATATATATATATATATATATATATATATATATATATACACCATTTTCGCTGCTGTTAGTCCTAGATGCACACTTCCATTTGCAAAAATGGCAAAATAAGGTGTAGAGTTAAGATATTGGAAGTTTAAAGCGAAGAAGAAAATTCGTGGAAAAATATGAAATCTAACTTTTTATTCGGACTCTACGTCTTTCTCCCCCAAACTCATATTTAGGGAAATAATTTCCATTGAAAAAAAAATGTTTGACATTAATATGACAAATATTCACAGAAATATGAAAGGCAGCGTTTTATGACTTACACCACTTTACGTTCGCAATTAATAACACCTTCTGGAAGGAGCGGGGAATATAACGGTTAACAATGGTGCAAAATTGTATGAGTGCATAGAATTTTTTTTAACTGTACGAGCTTTTATAGTGTGTTTTCACGAACCCTAGGATAACACTTGCATTAATTTTTTAATAGCAATGAAAAACATAAGTATTTTGTGTCTTTACTTCGACAACCTGTAATTCTTCTGAAAGGGCAGTAAGTTCGAATCGCATCTTTCAAACGGTCCCTTAAAACTTTGAATTCCAATATCTTCTTGAGTTTTAACAGCAAATGTTTCACCTCCTCAAAAATTTGTAACGAGCGTTGCAGCGCACCGCTATTTTTGCTACCGGGCTCTCTAGTAATAAAGACATAAAATCCCCACGAGGCTTTTATTACGAATTTTTTGTTATGACTTTGAACATTTGTAGTTTACTCCCATTAGTGAAGGAATGCTTTTTTTCCCTTTCGTATTTCTGGAGACAACATTTTAAACTTTTTATGCTACACTGTTTGACATTTGTTCATGAATATTTTATAAGTATTTTCATATCGTCTTTGCGAATAAAAATAAAACATGGTATTATCAAGCTTCAAAATTTTTTAAAGATGGTGGTTGAGTTACACTCATATGCGTTATAAAACTGGGTGTTGTTCTTATTTCAGGACAGTTTTGTGCAGAAACGCCTTCGTAAAATTACAGCATGGGGTATGCATACTTTTCTTCCGCCGGGAGAATCAAAGGTGACAAAAAAAAAAAAAAAAAACTCGGAAAATTAACAATCAAAGGGCTCAATCAGCATTGAAAATGAAACTTAATGCAAGCATCTTCTTACGAATGAGGCTAATAACCTCATCGTCAAAACTGCTGAATGAGTACAATTTTATTCGACATAGAAGGAAAAAAGCAAGTTGTTATTGCTTTGTAATTTTCCAAATTATTTAAGGTTTCTCACGATCCCGGTAGTAGACTATGCGACGCCCATCACAGATTCTTGAGGAAGGCTGTAAAATACTTCAGAATTTGAAAGTGTTTTTCTTCGTTTTCCGTGTGAAAGTTTAAAAATGCAATTGAGAATGAAATCAAATGAATGAGTAAAAAAAAATATCGCCTGAATCTATACAAGAGCTGAGAGGTGAAAATTACCTTTTAAGAGTACAAAAAGTAAGTACTCAGCCAAAAAATCCTTCTTATGAATGTAATCTTCTTTTCATGTGTACGACTTAATTTTTAAAAATGCTTAAATTCAAAATTAAAAACATTAAAAAAAAAAAGAATTTCAGAAAACTATTTTGAAGTGCATTGAATTATTTTCAAACATTTCCGCACCGAGGAAAATGTTATTGCCTCATCATAAAATGCAGCCACAGAAAGAAAAAATAGTTTAACAAAAGTAAGGCGTGTATATGATTTATCAGTAAATGTAAATAAAATTAAAAGCACCAATATATTGCCGTTTTAAAATATTTAAATATAATGTTAATCAAATTATAAAATTTAACGTTACCAACATGATGCACCCTGCACAGCGATAACTAGGTCTATAATTACTTTAAAGATGTTAACATCAAAATAAATTCATGAATTAATACGAATAGCACACTGCAAAAAATCAAACACTTTTTGAACACTATTTGCACACGTACACTTGTCTCCTTTTTAAGAACACTATTTTTGTACTAGTTATTAAGAACCGTTTTGTGAACACATGTCATAATACTTTTTGAACACGTACACTTGTCCCCTTTTTTAGAACACTTTTTCCGGTCATTTTTCAAAACACTTCTAGAAACACTGTTCGGAACATGTATATCCTTTTTAGCGCACATTTTAGACATTTCATGAATAGTGTAAAAGAATGTTTTTTTGAATACTTGGGATAAACATTTTATGGCACACGTTTTAGTACAGTTTTTAGGACATGTTTCGGAACAATTACCGATTACTAATACTCTCGCGGAATGTGTGCTACCCAAGTATAAAAGAAGCTTATAAAAAGAAAAAATACTCACTAAATACATTTTTGTTGAGACTGCAGGCTTGATGATGTCTTAAGGCTTTGAGTGAATATGATTATTAATCTGTATTATTAGTATAAACATTTAAAATCTAATGGCGTCTCAAAACCAATTGAATAGTTTACAGCAAAATGACAAACGAGCAAAAAAAGTAGCTAGAAATTGCAGTACAAAATCGTATTTACTACAGAAATGACAACTAAATTTGAAATAAAAATTTTCATAAATAGGTTTTCAAAGCCAATCAATAGTGAAAAAGTAAACAAAAATGTGTCAAAAACAAATGGTTATATGAATTAATTTAAAAAAATAATTCGTCAAGAACAAAAACTTTTTTTATTACTGTCTATAAATCTAATTTGCTCTATAAATCTAATTTGCTTACGTTCCTACTACTTAGCTACTCAGTAGTCTACTGCTTGGTTTTGTATGTAGACTGAGTGGAGTCTGGTTGTGCATCTCCGTTTTTGGTGTGCACAGAGGTCCCAAAAGTAGCGTTTACACTTTTTCTTTTTTTTTGAGCCAAATCGGTGTAGTTTTCAATAACGTCTAAGAAGCATATTTTTCTCGATTATGTTCGATTCGATTGAATTCTATCTACCAGTCACGTAGCGAGACATTTTCTTCTGGTGGAGTGAAGGAAATTTCTGGTTTCACTTTTGGTTGATAGAATTCGTTCGAATTGAATCATCAGTTATGTTAGATTGAATGTGCCCCTGAAATGATGTTATGAATGGACGCCCACTTGGTGAAAAATTGAGCGACAAATATTTCACTAGGTACTGTTTCTAAATTGTTATTTCAGTATGATTTTTTGGAAAAATTCCTTGTGGAATAAAATTTTGTGAAAATCCGATTATTAGGTTGATCGAAAGTTATTAAACGTAACTTGCTTTTTATTAATGGCACATTCAACTCGATTGTGTTCTATGCGATGGGATGCTTTCTACCAGTAGCGCAGTGAAAAATTTCAACCGGATGAGGCAATGCAAATTTTTGGCTGTGCTATTGATAGATACAACCTTATTTGAATGGATTGAATTATGTTTGAGTTGAATGGGTCACTTCAACTTAAAAAGTTTCAGTTGTACTTGAATTTTTTCAATAGTGCGATTTTCTTTAAATAAAAACACGAGTTCCCAGAAATTCCTGGTCAAACTCGCTTAATTATACTTTGAAGTACAGAGTGCTGTTTAAAAAGTTAAATTGTCTCAAGGAAGAAATAAGTTCCCTAATGCAGCTAAAAATTAAAACACGTAGTTAATTTACATTTTAAACTGATGCACTTAGAACCTCTGAACTCCTATTTTGCAGTTTACTAAACACATCTTGTTGGAAAAAAAAATAATTTTTTAAATTAACCTAATTGACATAAATACACATTTTAAAATTTACATTTCATTGATGAAAGTAGTATTGCGGAATCCTCATCGTCTTTGGGCAAAAGTTTAATTAATTGAGTGTTAATCAATTTTGACTTATTTTGTTTCAGTCGAACGTTTAAGTAAATTTAGTGTGGTAGGTTCATTGTTTCAAAGCTTTTCAAAATACGAAAAAAATGAATTTCAGTTTTAAATGTCTGGAAACTTAAATACAAATGGCGTCAGGAAAAAGTCTTTCATAACTGGAGCTTGAACAGAAGTATGTTCATTTCTTTTCAATGAAAGGAAATCTTGAAACGCATCTGCAGAAATCGTTTGCAGTTTTACTACTTAATAGTCATTTAACTCAATATTTTTTAAATTAATTTATTTGACACATGTACAGATTTTAAAATTTACATCACATTGCTGAACTGTTGTATTTCAGAATCCTCGTTTTTACATGCAAGTCGATTCTATTGTAAAATTCCATAAAACTTAATTTATAAAAGCTATTTTTTACATTTATAAACTTTATCAGTTGAACACAAATAATATATGTCCCCTTTAACACTAAATTCTCTTGGATAATTGGATAATATTTTTCTAGGATTAGACCCCCCCCCCCATCCTCCCTTCCCTTTTATCATCAAATATAGCTAAAATGTTTTTAAGATATCATTTTTTTTTTTTAAATTTGCGGCGAAATTCTCCGAGTCTCCTTCCTCTAACGTCTTTAAGTTCAGCTTAAAACTATACTTTCAAAATTAAATTTTGAAACATTGAGGTTGGATATCCCCTTAAGTCCCCTAAAAAGTTTCTTAATTCTTCACCTCTGAATCGTTTTCGGAGGGGATCATTTATTGAAACTCTTACCCTTACAGTTTACTAAAGACCAAGCTAAAATTGCAATTTTAAAACTCCAGTTTAATTCATTTTTCTAGATCCCCCCCGCCTCGTTTTTTCACCTTTACATCACCCACAGACAGCTTAAACGTTATTTTCAAAACATCAGCTTCAACAAATATCTCGAGAAGGTATCCCTACACCTTTTTTCCGAACATTAAAAATATGGCCTAAAATTGCGTTATTAAAGCTAAAATTAGAATTTTTTTAATTAAAAGCCCTGAAAATTCCGAGTATTCCAGTCTGTGGCTCTCTGAGCCTCTCTTTTATAGTGTTAAATAGTTTGCATGAAATATATGTATAATATTGAAAGATTTCTTTAATGTCTTCAACAGAATGAGCTTTTTACTTATCCAATAATTACACGTTTTTCATCAAAATTTTCATCATATGTCATTTAATTTTAGTTCATCAGGTTGTATATTTTTCTTAGATAGGACATGGTCATTTTTCAAAACATGAAATTTTTTATTACCTTGTGGAACAGCAAATTGGAAAATTGATTTGAATAAGGCAAAAAAAAGGTAAATTTCTCAGAATTATCTTCTAAACCAGTGGTTTTAAATCTTTTGTTTCCCAGTCCTATTTTTGAACAATTCCAGGCCCGATATATGTACTGAGACACACATACATTTATACAAGTCTATATAAGCTTTAGTAGTTTCAGAAATCAGATTAAGATAGCTGATATAACTTTTTGCATATATTTCGAGCTCAGAGTAGAAATTCAAACATCCTTTTTTTTTCTTTACTATGCATTTGTGTTAAATTTAAATTGTGAGCCTCAAATTTCATAAATTTATAAAGTGTAACAAATAACAATAAAGGTTATTGATCTTTGTTAAAAGCATAATCGATGGTCAAACATTTGAATTACAATTGTATAATTTTTAAATTTAGTTATTCTTCTACAACTTAAACAGTATGATGAATAAAAGTTTATTTAAAACAAAATGTGAATGTTCAGAGATGTACAAGTCCTTATTGTACAAATGCTAACGCATAATGTACGCAAAATGTGGAGCTCAAAAATCTGCGAGTGCTAAGTCAATTTTCAAATGTTTAAGCATAATGTAATGAATAGTAATGGAAATAAGTAACTTGCATTAAATTATTCTAAAGCAGACCAAAACAGCTACAGATGAAAATTCTGAAATCGACATCAATGTTTACAAATACTATCTGCGTAGCTTCGCAGAATTTGGTACATGTGACGAAATACGTCACAATTTCGTAGCACAAAGTTCTTTCAATTAAGTTTATGATTGAGGGTATTGAAAAAATGTAACGAAATTTACCGTAAAAATAACGTTCTTTAATTTAATAGTGTATGCGTACAGTATATAGTACAACCAACCAATCTTCATCTAGCCATTCTCATTGCAGCAGAGAAAGCAATGATTTTACAAGTGTGCCCAAATGTGACTAAACATGTTTTCAAATGTGTTGACGAACCATCTGCTGCCTGGACTCGTGTGTTGGCACTCGAGGTTCAGTATCTAGAACATATTCGGAATACTTTCCTTCTGACGGAACTTATTCAGAACACTTCATAGCGCACATTCACATATTAGGATCACTTTTTCTGAAACAAAGTGTTCCAAATTGTGCAGGTTTATTTGCAGTGCACAAATGCACACTGCGCAGCGATAACTGGGACTGTGTTTACTTTAAAGATGTTAACGTCAAAATAAATCCATGAATTAATACGAATAGCACAAGTGCGGAACTGCACAGCGATAACTGAGTCTGTGTTTACTTTAAAGATGTTCACTTCAATAAGACTAGCGCAAGTGCACACTGCACAGTGTGAATTGGGTCTCCGTTCACTTTTCAGATGTTTACTTCAAAATAATTTCATGAATCAATACGAATAGAGAAAGTGCACAATGGGGTCGGTGTTTACTTTAAAGATGTTTACTTCAAAATAATTCCATAAATTAATACGAATAGAGCAAGTGCACACTGCACAGTGTTAATGGGGTCGGTGTTTACTTCAAAATATTTGCTTGAACTAATACAAATAGATTAAGAGCACACTGTAATAATGGAGTCTGAACATAATGTTTTACTCAGAACTTATTAAAAATTGTGTGCATAGTGCTCACTCATCAGGGTTACTCTTTCTGGGATTAAAGCATGAACATTTTAAAAGTGCTATTGTTATGGAAACATGGAAACATATAATGTTCATTAAATTATAAAATATAACCACACCAACATTATTATTTCACTACATAGACTTTACTTTCGGTCATTGTTTCAGCGTCAAGTATTAATAAAAGGTCTATAAATGAGCGAAATTTCAATTTTTCTTATAAGCATTATCAGCAATTTTGTATGAATTTCTAAAGTAAGTTTTTAAATAAACAGTTTTTATCATTCTCTCGTATATTTTGCTTCCAAGATTTTAATGCTTTTCAAAAAAATAATAGCGTTTTAGGAGAAAGGACGTAATTTTTTAAAGTGCTTTCAATTTCTGGAAAGCTGTTTACTTCAAAATAATTGCTTGAATTAATCAGAATAGTACACGTGCACAGCGATAATGAGGCCTGAACAGAACTTTTTGCAAAACGTCTTGAAGCTAATCACAAATCCTCTCCACAGAGTTCATCAGGGTAATTGTTCCGCGGGATTAAAGCTGGAAAATTTCGGAAAATTCTATTATCGCAGAAAATTATAGCGTTTATTAAAATTAAAAAATATGTCCAAACTTGCATGACTTTTTTGACGCAAAACCTTTGAATTCTTACCATTAAATTCTGCGTCAGATTTTAACACCTTTTAAAAAGGCTGCAGTTTTTATTCGTTTTATATTTATTAAAATTTTGTCTTCAATTATAACTTTTCACTTAAGTAAACTTTTAATTAAATTTTTTTTTTCGTTCTTCGTTTATTTTCATTTTAAGAACTCGAATAATTTTTACAAAATAAAAACGTTTAAAAAAAAATGACACAACCTTTAAAATTATTCTTAATTGCAAGCAAACATGTTTTCCTCAAAATAATTGCTTGAATTAATAAGAATAGAGCACGTGCACAGCGATAATGAGGCTTGAATAGAACTTTAAAAAAAAAAAAGCTTGAAGTTTATCACGAATCATCTCCTTAGTGCTCATCAGGGTGATTCTTCCCGGGATTAAAGCTTGAACATTCTGAAAGAGAGCTTTGTGCTCTTGCAGGATGTGTGAGACTGGGGACAAGGTTTGTTGATCTGGCAACAGAGAGAACTGGAGGTCGCTAAGCACAAAGAGGCTTTATGTTAGATTTATTGGGCTCAGAGCGATGAAACAAATTTATGCAGCAATACGTTATCGAAGTCTAATAAGATTACCTCGCAATGGAATTCGTAAGCAATATTTATTTATTCTTAGCTACCGTTGAAAGGCCCGATGGTTGTTTAAAGACTTTGGAATAGTGTTGGCAAATTTCGCTAAGAAGGTCTTTTTTTTTATTTACTCGTTCTTAATCTATTTTCGCACATTTTTTTTCCAAAGAAAAATAAAAAGTACATAAATTATAAAAGAAGGTTCTTTGCAAAAATACAACCAAAAAAGAAACAAAAAAAGTCAAAAATAAGTTAGTGCCATAAAAGATTGAATTATAAATAATTTGTTCTTTTTTTTAAAATGTAAATAAGTATTTGTTATTGCAACGATTAACAATATTTATTTTTTTTTTTTTGCAAGTTAAAGGATTGGAGTTTCAATATATTGCACTTTTTTTTTTCGTTAAACGTGGTACGTGTATCTTGCAGTAATTTTTTTTTCTATTTTGTTGTGTTCTCTTATTACTTATTGGAATACTGTGTAAACGCACGATAGTATTCAAGATGTGTACTTTATCGACAGTTTCAGGTTAGATAAATAATTATATTAAAAACATTTTTGCCTGAATGACAGATCCTGAGATTTGTAATGTAGTCGAAATATTACCTAACTGTAATCATACAAATCCATGATGAACGTCATAACTCATTCATCCGGAAATGAATTATGTCCAGAACGTTATTCCGGACATAATTCCCTGTCCGAAAGAAAATAGTTGGTTATAAGTTACAAAATAAACGTATACATTTTTTTTGCGCAGGAGTGACGGGCAAAAACTACAAAGCAGGCTCCCACTCAACGCGTGTCACTTGAACACGCACAGAATAAAAATGCAAAGGAACAAATGTCTACGTTTGCTTATTTCAAGTGTCTTTCTTCTGTGTGATTTTTCCACAGCAAGCGATGCCATGCTAATGACACTCCATAAGCCTTCAAAATTACTGCAATAGTTCACCGAAATCATGATTTGAAAGTTTGATTTGACGCTTTCGTTAATTTAAATTGTAAGCTTTGACTCTGTAAACTGTACAATTTACTTAAATACGTACTACCTCACCATTATAGGAAAATAAGAAGGCAGCACATTTAATTTTCTCATTGAAAATAATACGGTCTCCCATGAGAACATTTAATTGGGATTGTTATATATAATAGTACAGTCTGACCACCTAAGAAATGGAAAAGCTAGCATTTGATTTACAGGCGGAAGTGGACTCATCTATTAGTTTCCAGGCATGCCAATTTTTTGCAGATGTGTGTTAATTTATAAGTTACGCAGAGTCACATTAGAATGAGCTGAACATGAGCATCATATTTTTACTTTCCCGTCCTTATTCAGATAAATTTGTCATAACTGGACGTTTGACAATTCCACGGCAATCTGGGCAGACATTATAGAGATATGTAATAAGGGAAATTCATTCTTCTGATGTAAGAGTCTTGAGAGTCAAAACCAAGTGCTATCATTACCAAATATTATAAATGACAACATGCAGCATTTTTTTTTACCAGGAGTGGGGTTTTATTAGCATGCAAAAAGTTTTGCTTTGTCTTAAAAGCATAAAATATTTCAATCAAGCAGTTAATTACGAAACATAGGTTGCGTAAAGACATCCCTAGTGGAAAGCATGGCGCCATTCTAGCTACTGTTTATTGCATTGATCAACAGACTTCTGACGGTTTTGAATAAATAAAAAAAAATAGAAAAAAATGCCATAGCTAGCATCTTAGAATGATAAAAAGAAAATTGGACCGCGGAGCTATCTTATCAAGAAGGGATGTAGCTGGATTTCTTCACTCACCATCGATAGATCCAAGACTAAATATCATTAAGCAATTGAGATTCACACGGTGAGAATAAATTCTCAGAAACTGTGTAATAGTAAAAGTATTCTTGATAAAAATGAGATTTCAGATGAATTATTATACTTAAAATTGTATTTAATTTTTTGTCACATAATGAAAGAACAAATATTTAAAAGCAGTAACGATCTATCGTTTTTTGAATACAAATGACCAATTTTGAAAACTTTTGAACAAAAGTTTCAATAAACAATCTACGAAATGCATAAATTGATCAAGAATCAAAAAGAGCGAAAGACAATTGAAATATAACTAACGTCGCAAGGCCCTGTTGACGGCAGATTCTGTGAATCTTGGTTTTTCCGTATGGTTTAATGTGATTACACCCTATTTTAAAAATATTATTTCTAACGTAAAATAGTAGTATTTCACATGCATCAACTAACTTTGAAAAAAGTTTATTTTCTTTAAAAAAAATCTTTCGTTCTTGGACTACTAAGTACTCCTTTAATATAAAAACATTCGCTGTACTGATATTTGTGCTGCTATGTACTTTTGAAGCCAACATCCAGACTTCTGATAAAAAGTATTTTTATTCTTTTTTGAAGCATTTATTTCACTTTAATTTTTTAAAAGCTATTTTTATTATTGTTCTCATTAAAAATGATAGATTTAATTATTTTAGGAACACTAATTTTAACTGATGCATATTTTCCACTAAACTAAGACATTTAACTTTCTGTGTTTTTGTGCTTAGATGGCATCTTTACTTTTATATTTTATTTATGGTTGGAATTATGAAATGTTTCATCGTTATACTGATCAGGATCTTTACTTTTTAAAAATAATATCACGAAGGTTCTTTTATTTCTTGCATAAAAATCAGAACATAAACTATTGAATGTAATAAACTTAGGAGTTTTTTGAACGAAAAAATGTAAAATTTTAAAATCAAACTGTCAATTTTTAACACATTTTACTAATTTTGCAATGGTATGAACAAAATTTTCTTGGAGCCTTAAAAAAAGTAATTTTAATAATATAAGGACAATTTCATGTTTCCAAAGTTCAAGTATATTTTATTAATTATTGAATTCAAGTTGTCTGTATTTTTTTCTTCGTGTTATGGAGGCATAAGAACATTAATGTTAGAAAAAAATATTGTTTAAAAAATATCCTTTATGATTTTAAACACTGTATTTGTAGCACATGGCTCTATAAGGGGTTAAACACAAAGTCGTAACAAGTTGAACTACAAAACGCATATCATGAAATGTTGAAAATAATTTTTCCCTTATGCCAGGGGCGTACCTAAGGGGGGGGGGGTTGGGGACAACCCCCCCCCGAAAAGTTAGTCTCAAAAAAAAGAGAAAAAGAAGAGAGAAGAGAAAGGAAAAAAAAAGAAGAAAAGGAAAAAATTCCAAGCGATTACACACACACACACATATATATATATATATATATATATATATATATATATATATATATATATATATATATATATATATATATATATATATATATATATATATATATATATATATATATATACGAGGCATGTTTTTAAAGTAAGTACCGTTTTGATATAAAAAAAGAACGAGTACAGATAGAGCAAAGAAATTAATTGCACAAAAATCTACCACCCTTACGCTATTTTTCGACATTGCTCCCGTGATTTTCCAAGCATTTGTCATAGCGTGGTGCAGGTTTTTGTATACCTATTCGTAAAAAGTTACCGCCCGTTTAGTCAACCATGAGGACTCTTACAGGGCTTTGGCTGGGGCGTTTTTGAACATCCTCTGGTCTGCCCTCACCTCGCTCGCAACATCTTTCATTTGTTTCGGCATCTAAAGTCTTTCGTAGGTGGTCTGTGGCACAACAGCAATAATGAGCTCAGAGAACATGTTATCCCATGGCTGACTACACAGGCGGCAATTTTCTATGAATAGGTATACAAAAACCTGTACCACGCTATGACAAATGCTTGGAAAATCACGGGAGCAATGTCAAAAAATAGCGTAAGGATGGTAGATTTTTGTGCAATTAATTTCTTTGCTCTATCTGTACTCGTTCTTTTTTTATATCAAAACCGAACTTACTTTAAAAACATGCCTCGTATATATATGTATATAATATATATATATATATTATATGTATATATATATATATATATATATATATATATATATATATAGAGAGAGAGAGAGAGAGAGAGAGAGATAAAAGAAGTAACCCCCCCCCCCGAAAGTCGGGTCTAGCTACGCCACTGCCTTATGCTATAAAAGATTTAATAGAAGATGACTACTATACTATATAATTATACGAATGGCGAGCTAAAGAAAAGAAAGAACACACATCCAGAAAAAAACCACAACATTGAATAATGCTATGAAGATTGAAGGCGAAATATAGATAATAAAACGTCAAATCGTACGACATTTAAAAAGGCAAAAGATAAGACACAGGATATACTCTACAGTAGTATAAATAGTATTAAGAGAGTATTAATAGGAAACAAGAAAAGATATGGAATTCAGAAGAAAGATAAACTGACAACAATGTGAACATGCTGTTTTTTCTTTCCATCTTGAAAATGTGCTGCTCTAAAACAAAAAACCATTGTTAGACCACTCTAAAGTGAACAACACCATATATATATATATATATATATATATATATATATATATATATATATATATATATATATATATATATATATATATATATATATATATATATATATATATATATATATATATATATATATATATATATATATATATATATATATATATATATATATATATATATATTTACTTATTTATTTATTTATTCTCGAAATTAGTTTTCAGTGGCAATTAAAGAAAAGTTTTCCACTACAGTTTTAAAAGTGCAAAAAGAAAATCTTTTATAAAATTTTACAAAAAAGCGAAGAATATTCTGTTTTTAAGTTTTACATATGAAGTAACTTAACGCAATCATGTGATGCACATATTTATCTTTATAAAAAAGATTTAAAAAAAAGATGTTGCTTGAAGAAAAGCTTCATGATGCAATGTAACGAGCACTCAAGTTCAAAAACTTAATACGCAGCTTAAACCATTAATTTAAAAAAATCCAATAAAAGTTATGTCATCAGGATCGAAAAAAAATTCAAAATAAAAAAAACTTACCAACTAAAGTCTTTGTCTCTATGTTGCGCTATTGAGAATCCAAACATAGATCCATTTGGTCCTTGATGAACCACAGCATTTTTTAAATCTATATTAAATCCTAAAGTCTTTAAGCTCACAACCAACAACGTTACAGTTATCCACAACGTCCTCTGAGGAAACATCAGAAACAGTTTCGAAAGTCTATAATGCGGCAATAATCCAGTTTTTTCCGTCATTTTTGCAGTCTACTAAGATTTTTTAAAGTCTAAATGGATAGAACACTATGAAAAACATCACTTCTAATCATAATACTTGATAAGAAATGTCCAAACATTTTTTTTTTAATAGCTGCAGTTCCAGAACAAACTTTTTTTGTTAAAGTGAAAATAGGAGTTTTACGCAGCCATGATGTTTTCGAATTATAAACTTTGAGGAGAAAATATTAACACGTTATTTGTTCATTTCTTCTTGCATGATTTTCTTTGAATCATGATCATTTTAAAATTTGTTTAATTTATGATAATCATCTCCTCAAGTAATTCACCCTTTTCTCAAAACGCTGGGGTTATAGAAACTCCAAACAAAATTTTATCTTCTTAGACAGCTGAGAAAATTTTTTCCAACTTCAAAAACCACCACTTTTCATATTTTTTAGAGTTAATTTAATTGTTTATTGGGTATGGTCTGTGCACACAAGCGAATTACAGTTTTCGGTTCTCAAATACTGAAACATGCATTCGACTTTCTGTTTCCTTTGCTTTTGGGTCTCTCATTCATCAGCTGACGGCCGATAACTAAACCACGTGATACTTTTCTTATCCCGCCCGTGAAACGTTTTCGAGGATTCGCGCGAGGATGCTTTTCTTGGAAGGGTTGCATTCGCTAACAAGTAGATAATCGCCAAAACTCCCGCCAAGAGTTAAATTAAGTTCTTTTTCTCATTGATGACGGAAGCTACTCCGGAGAAGCCATACATCAAATCCCGCTTCGTAGTGGGATGATTATTGGAGATGAGGAAGATACAAATTGTAGAGAGTTCTCTAAAGAGTTTTGGTAGTTAGGTTTGGACTTTCCAATCAGAAGTGCAGTCGAACTCGTTTATAACGAACGCAAAGGGAGCGCGATATTTGCTTGTTATAACCAAGTGCTCGTAAAAAAACGACTTCATGAAAAAAATAATGAAATTCATCATAGTTGATTTTTTTCTTCTTCTTTTTAATCACTATTCCAAATATGTAGGTTACTTTGCTTTGAACTGTCTAAATGTCTCTTTCTAATGTCATTGTTCTTGAGGATTTTACATATGAGGCAGTGAGAAGCAAAGGAGTGTAAGTGCCAAAATTAAAAATTTGGAGATAACCAGTACGCATGGTAGGTGAACCTCTCCTCTCTATTGGGTCAAGAGATTGTACTATTTGTCCTGGTAAGTGCTGCTACGCAGCATAATTTAAGAAAAGTGTTCAATGAAAGCCTACCCGGAACCGCAACTTTAAACGCGTTTTACTCAAAACTTGAAAACGTCCACTTACATCCCTTTGCTTCTCACTGCCTCATATGAGGCAGTGAGAAGCAAAAAGATGTAAGTGGACATTTTCAAGTTTTGTGAGAAAAACGCTTTTAAAGATAACATCCTAGGTAGGCTTTCATTGATTTTTTTTTCTACATCACCTTGTACCTCCCAACAATAATTTTCGTGATCTACGAGTATATTGTAGCTAATAAACTATCTAAATAATTGATTCTTTTTTTTTTTTGAACGTCAGGGGGTGAAAGTGCACCACCCTGCCGGCAATCATGGACATAAGGATGAAAATATCTTTCGTGATTTACTTAGTAGTTTAAGTATTTTGTAGCGTGTCCTGTGTTTAAAATGAATTTAATTTTATTTATTTAACACAAACAATTACTTTATGAAAGTTTAAATATTGAAAAAATGTTTTTTTTTCAAAAACTGGGGGGGGGGGGAATCTATGATCGGGCCCCCTCACGTTTTCAAGGCACGACCCGCCATTGTCAGTTTTTACACTAAAAAGTTTAGTATTAAAGTTTGAATTATTGAAGCATCGGATGACAGAGTTTGAAAACTTGTTTTAGAAATTCCCGAATCAAAATCAACATTAGAAGGAATAAAGTTTCAAACCGACTATTTTTGAGAAAAAGGTTTGGGCACAAAATTTTAACTATTCTTCAAAATAAATAATGTTAGAAAAGAAATTTGCTTTCAACACAGCTAAATTGTCATTTTATATTAATATTGTAGTTTACTAATTATTTGATTAGCATTATAAAAATTGTTTTGACTGACTCAGGATTGTCAACCAAATACCCCAAAAAGAATAGCATTAAAAGTTATTCTATTACGGTCGGCTAGTCGAATGCAGAAGAAACCTTTTCCAATGGTCGCACCATTCCTATAAACACAAATTGGTCCAAAGAGATGCTCATTATTATTTTTTAAAATTATTATTTTGAAATATTAGACTACAGTGAACGCCAGTTAATTGAATCAGTGGTGAATTGAATCAACTGTTTTAATGAATCAAGCTGTCAAACCCAGAGTAAAAACCAGCTGCATTGAGTTAGCCGTTTTATTGAATCAGCCGCTTTATGGCATCAAAACTGTTTAGAACAAACATAATTCATATAAGCTGCGGCCACTGTGTACTCTTTTAAATTAAAGCTACAATAGAGTATAAAATTTTTTTTTTAATTTTGAAGATACAGTTCTGACATTTTTATGAGTTACAGACCTTTATGAGGGGAAGTAATATGTAAAATTTTGTTGTTGAAAACTTCTGAATAGAGAATTTTAAAAATACAGAGGATATTGTATTTTTAATTCGTAAATATTTGAACCACAAAAATCACTCCATGAGCACCATTTTTTTAAACTTGATTTTCTCCATTTTTCTAGATGCATATTTCTTATGTAAAAAAAAATTGGGGGGGGGGGGGGGGGCGAAATTTTATTAACTACAATATTTTCTTCGAAAGGTGTCAAAAACAGAGCTTTTGTTAAAATTTAAAATTTTTCTAAAGAAAAGTTAACAAAATTAGGATTTACGCCTGATTTATAAAAAGAAAATGACATTATTAAAATTTTCTCCTTAATTTTTTTAAATTTGTATTTCATTATCAATCTGAAGAAAAAAACTCCATGTAATTAAACAAATCCTGGTCTGCAGGGAGCATTTGAAAGAAACACATGAACTGAAATTTTACGATTATGAGATATTTGCTTTAAATGAAACATTTGTTCACAAAATGTAAAATATCACATTGACAGAACAGCTAATTACTTCTGTAAAAATAGTCTGAGTCGAAAAATTTCTTTTGCTATGAATAAATCGCAGTTCAAAGATTAATTTTAAGTAATTTTGTCGGTTTTTCGCATTTTAAGACTCCATTGTAGCCTTAAAAGTTCAAAATTGGAGCCGAGCATTTACCATTTAAGGAAAGTTACCACAGTGAACGCTTCAAATAAACATAAGTTGGTTTTTTTTTAATCGAGATACGTTGTTTTTTTTCTGACAATGGTCGCTGAGCGAAAGCTCATTTTAAAATGCTAAAAAACTTTTTTTCCAGCAAATACGACTGGAAATTGTTTTTATTGCCGATCTTCAGATCAATGACAAAATGAAATCTTTAAAGGCTCACGGGAAATTTTTTCTTAAATCTAAAGAACTTATAACTGTTTATGACGATTTTTGAATTTACTTACTATATTGTTCAAAAAATATATCTTTCACTAACAAATTTGACCCTAAAAATTCGCAAGAGCGTTTTAAAGAACTGAATCGTATGTACGACGAATTCTTTTCTCAAAACTGACCGGGCATTCACAGTTTCAAACAAACATCGTGCTTTCGATGCAAGTTAAGTAAATAAGAATGCAAATAATCAGCATAAAAAGAAATGTCCATGTTACTCATACAAGTGAAACTCCGTTCGCAACTCACGAAACAAGTTTATCTTTTCAACTATTTCCCTATTTTAAATCCAAAAGGTTTTTAATTTATTTATACCACCTAGAGAAAGTTCTTAAAAAATTAGTAAATACTATTTTGCTTCTTAAGCTTCTGCTTTGTAAAAGTTCAACATCTGAGGCTGTAAGAAGCAAAGGGATGTAAGTAGACGTTTCAAAGTTTTAAGTAAAACGCATTTTAAGTTCCGATTCTATTTAGACTTGCATTATTATTATTATTTTTTAATGCATTATGCTTGCAGAAGTGGCGGTGATTCGAGAGGGAGGGGGGGGGGCAAGGGGCAAACCCCCTACACTCTTTATGATTCCTTTATTTTTATTTTCCAAGGAGCCAAAACTAGGAATCGTGAACAAAACAGAAGCGTCAATATTGTCAGATTATAATTATTATTTGTTTTACTTTATATAACTGTTTACGAAACATTATTTAGCACAGGCAGTAACTTTTAGTTTATGTATTTATTGTTCAGATATTAGTAAATCAATTGTTTAACTTAAACAGTTCATACTTGCTTAATGAAATTATTATCAAGGGTTTGTGACATCTCAAAATACTTTGGAGAATTAGACTTAAATAATGTAAGTCTAATTCATCTCTAAGTGTTTCTTCGGGGAAAGTTATTATCTGCATAATTCATCAAAATCTTAAGAAAAAACGTGAGTTAAGCTGTTAGATTTGCATCAATTACCACTCATATGCTCTCAAAACCAGCCTTAGCAAAATTTCGGTACTTAATTTTTCCTCCTTTTTTCCTTTTTCTTCTTTTGCTACAGCTAAAAACTATACGGCTTTTAGTTGTCGATTTTTTTGCCCCCTCCCCTGTTTTTCAGTCCCAAACATCGAACATGTTTTGGAGCAACACCTCTCGGGACTAGTATAGTATATCTTGCCTGTAGGCAGAGGAGAGGTTCTCATTTGCACTGGTTATCTCCAAATATTTAATTTTTTCGCTTGCACCCGTTTGCTTCTCCCTGACTCAAATATATAAAAAAAAATCCCTGTTGTATCATTTATCAAGAATATATGAGACGCTTAGTATCAATTATAGTTCAATCCATGAATTTTCATAAGTGCTTTTTCTCTCAACTTCACACTGCTTGTTAGTAAACTTTCGTTATGCAAAGCGATTTGGAACGAATCCCTCAACCTGGTCGAAAACCGCTGCCAAAACAGCTAAATGTGTACAAATATAATTTTCGAAAAAATTTTTTTTAAGCATTATCTATATGTTTATTTAATAAAAAATCTGTTTTTTCTTGCATCAGTCGAAAACGTGATTTAAAATTTTTCAAGGGGAGGGGGGGGGAAAGGACGAAGGGAACATACAAAAGGTGTGCTACGAAGGGTTTATTATACAGACGAACTATCTTAATATGAATTGTCCAAAAATCCATGAATTTATTCGTATTAGTCGTTATTCGTAACAACCGTGATTTAGTGATACTGTGAAAAAACGAAGAAATGCTTATGAATATATTTAGATAATATTACTACTAATACACGCATTGTACTCTATTACCACATTAAGAAAAAATCTTCTTTTTCTTATAAATGAATGCTTTTGGAAAATATTGAAAAATGAATACGATAATCGCCATTCGTGGAATAAGTTGTAATCCCCAATGGAAGATGAACAGTTTTATTTCCGAATAAATTGGAAATGTCCACGGATAAAATAAATGTACGGGCTTTAATTTCAATGAGAAAATATTTAATATTTTTTCTCGATACATAATGGTACTTGTACTATGTAACAAAACGATGAAGTAATATATATATATATAAATGAATGTTTGTCTGTATGTCATCCATGAACTGAAAAACTACCCGGCAGATTTTGGCTGAAACTTTCACCGTTTGTTATTTTTGGTACTGGGAATGTTTATAGACCAGTTCGAAAAAAATCCGATCGATAGTTTCCTTTTTTATTCCAATTTAAGTCACAATCCATTGGATAAATACGAATAAAATTATTGACTGCAGAAATTAATTCGCGTGAAAAATCTCATTGATAAGAAGTTAGCTGTTGCCATTTTTCTTGAGTTTGAACAAATATAAATTCTTTCTTTATTGTTTTATGGCTTTTCATGCAACGGGGGGGATTTAAAACTTTTTCTATTTGATATTTTTAGCGATTGATTGTTCTTGCAAACTGCGTGAATACAAAATTTGAGTATAGTCACAGCTTCACTTGATACCTGGACCGATTATTATGAAAATTGCTATATATATGTATTTTTCCACGGAGAAGGTGCATAATATGCTCATTGAAGCCACTCGCCACCAGGCACCAGGGCACTGCAGAGTAGCAACTTCTGCCCCGTTCAACCGATTGTCATGAAAATCAGTATAATGATGTATTTTTTTTTGTTGGCGTAGCAACCGCGCGTCGGGTACAGCTAGTAATTTATGAAAAAAAAAATGCAGCATTCAATCGCGAACATTTCAAGCAAAGAGGTCAGAAATTTTTTGTTTGTATTAGCCGAGACTTTCAATTTACTATACGTATTAAACATGAAAATTTTTATTTTAGTGTAATTAGATAGCAAACCCAAACTTAGCGAACAAAATGTTCGTTTTCTCCATGATTTCGTATTAAACGTGATCGTATTAAGAGAGATTATCTGTATTTCACGAATATTACCAATCTAAACACGCATCCATGAATTCTTTACATTCTTAAGCGATTGGGGGTGAAGAGATTTTCGTTCTTATCTTGCCTCCTTTGAAAAGGTGAATGCACCTTCCGGTTTTGTAGTAGGTCATTATCAGGAAGGGGGTTATGAGCGCACACATGGGCGCAGGGCTGGCTTTAGTAGTTCTGCCAAAACTAGTCGATATGGACAAGTGCCGCCCCCATCCTCCATTGAATAATGATAATAATAATTAATAATATAAAATAATAATATATTAATAAAATAAAAATGCTAATAAAGTGCTTTAAAATTAAAGTGAGTTTCTAGTTCAATTCCAAACTGGATTTTGCATATCCAGGCACTGGTAAACACGTTAAATTATCTTTTTAAACATTAAAGTGGTGCCCCTTTTGGCACTGAAACAGACATTAATATTTTCAAAAGACTTTTAAATCACGCAATTTGCCGTTGAATCTCTTGAAAAAATTCCAAACTATGTTTTGCATGTCCAAGCACTAGTACGCACTCTAAATTATTAATATTATAATAATGTATATACATATATATATATATTTCAACATTGAAGCAATGAATCTTATGACGCTGAAACAGATATTCACACTTGAAGAAAAAGTTCCAATTTCAGAATTTGCCGACCCTAAAATCTGCCGCCTAGGTCGCTTACCCCAGGAGTAGGGCCTGCTTGGGTGGTCTGTATTGAAAATTTTAAGAAATGCCCCCAAAACTCATTTTTGACATCTTTGGTGCCTAAAGGGAAGAGTTATAATATCCCTCATAGACGTCCTGTATGGATCTACACTTATAAATAAAAGTCATCTCTGCTTTGAGGCTGATGCTACGTCACTTCTGTTTCTATTATTACAAAAAAAAATCATACACTGGCGATAAATCGCTTAAAACGGATAAATTTTGTCGCCAAATCTCTGACCCGCGTCCGACAAAGAGGGCGCGTTCTTGCTTCCCACTCTTCGGGGTATCACTTTTCACTTGCAGGAGTTGACGGGGTTGTGACCCCAGACGATCCAAGCTTCTAATTTAGCCCCTCCTTCTGAGTCGCACTCTGATTTATTTAAGGAGAAAAACGATACATTAAACTCCATTTCCGACAGTTAGCATTTTTCAGCTCGTTTCAGAAGAGTCGCCCGGGAACAGATCGCTTTTGATGAGTCGCGTCCAATTCTGTGAAAGATAAAAGGACCGATTTCGTCCCGAATGGAAAAGAAATCAGAAGTTTGGAAGCCACCAT
Source organism: Uloborus diversus (assembly GCF_026930045.1). Lineage (NCBI taxonomy): Eukaryota > Metazoa > Arthropoda > Arachnida > Araneae > Uloboridae > Uloborus > Uloborus diversus. The sequence goes on along the minus strand of NC_072732.1, from coordinate 124,856,312 downwards.
GAGAAAATATTTTATTTCTAAAAACAGTATTGCTCAGTCTTTCCTTTTTTTTCTCCGAGGCCGCGCTTCTTGTCAGATAAGTTCTCGCGGGCTGGAACACATGTAAAATTTAAATATATTTGAACTGTTTTGCTTATACAGTGGAACTTCGATCTTACGGAGTCCAATTCATACGTTATTCCTTCTCCAACGTCATTTTTTACTTTTCCCTGAAAAAGACTATGTAATGAAAATGTTAAATTCTGTATTTTACATTTCCCTTTTTCAAAAAGCCTGCTTAATTCGTTTTTCTCTTTCAACATAATTTTTTATCTACAAGACTTACACAAACCTTTTTTTTTTTGGTGATTTCTAGATTTTAAAGATAAATTTGTTCTATATCTAGCATTCTTTTTGTTCTGTCTAATTGTCATTTGCTTGCGAGAGGGATTTCATCTGATCTTCCAATCTTCTTTCATGACAACTGAGGACTAGAGCTGCTGACACTCTTCTTGAAAACTTCTCAGAAGTTGGTGACGCATATATCGTCTCATCAAATCACGAATTCCTTCAATATCAGATTTACAACCCGCTTTCGATGATAATGATGAAGACAAAGAAATAATCGAGCGTGTCCCCACAGCTGATCAAGCAATTCTAAGCATACAAACTCGAAAACATTTTATTTGGTAAATGTCAACTACAGGTAAGAGGAAAATTTGCAAAAAATTGTTAGTACACATCGTATTATAAATGAAATTGTGTCTAAAAACTGTAAACGAGAAAAAGAGAGAGATTACATATTTTTCCTACTACTTCTTTGGATGAGAGTTAATTTTTGAACACTTAAATTTTTAACACGGTCCCGATTTTACGTTTTCCCGCTTGGAACCTTTTTATCACTGGTCCGTCAAAAAACGTAAAATCGGGGTTTCACTGTATAACATGAGAAAACGCAAGGAGGGGGGGGGGGTAGTACAAATCAGGAATAGCTTTTGTCCGTACTAGATGCTTATTACCCGACTGCGCGTGCGCGACGCAAAGGAGGGTACTTAATGTGTTTAACAGTCTATGTATATATGTCCGTTCCTATGTGGCGTTCTACAGGCTAAATGCCTTGGCTAATTTTGGTAATTCTTACGTCAATCGATTTGTCTTAACCTTGGGAGTGTCACTAACACATGACAGTAATCAAAAGTACCATTTCAGAAACCAGTTGCCATTTTGTCAGTTTGGGATCGGCACACGCTGGGTGTCGCACAGTGTTTCGCACGCTACCTGCATGCGACAAATGCAGGTAGTTTTCACTGCCTGAACTTTTTGTTTACTAAGTCTACTAATTGGGGTCTCAGTGGCCGAGTGGTCTAAGCAATTGCTTCTCCCACTTGAGGCGGTGGGTCAAGACACCCTCGCTCCGGATGTACTTTCCCCTCTCCCTGATGTAAATTCTTTCATGTATTCTTTATATGAATTCTGTACTGTAATAAAAAATACATGATGCGTAACGAAGCAAGATACCCAGATTGTAGTCCTCATCAAAATAAACCCGTGCAACAAGCACCAAAAGACAGAAAGTCTACTAATTCGATTTTCATCGCTAACGAGTTGCATTTGTTTTTGCCTTGATTCAAATTACTGAGTTTCGCGACGTGTACTTTCTTGACAGGCTTTTTTAATTTTGCGAGAAAGGTTTGATTGACGGGGCCTCAGTGGCCGAGTGGTCTGAGTGACTGCTTGACATTGGCACACTTGAGCTGTGGATTCGACTCCCATCCTCGCTCCGGTTGTACCTTCCCTTCTTTGTGATGTAAATTCTTTCATGTGTTGTTTATATGTGTAATAAAAATATATATCATGCGTAAGGTAGGCAAGGCACACAGATCGTAGTCCTCATCAAAATATACCTGTGCAATTCAGCACCAAAAGAAATAAAATATTTGACTGATAACTTTTCCGACTTCGCGTCATCATGAGTTATACATGCTGTTTATATAGCTGTGCTGTGGTTGACTTAAGTTCGCGCATTTTTGCCGAAGATGAAGCACATGTAGCTTTAAGCTGAGTTAGGTCCCCAGAGGGACTAATTATCAGTAGTTTAGACCACCGCAAGTTACTTAATAAACCTCACGATACAAACAACCTCTCTCAATGAAAGGACAAGATTGCGAAACATATCGTCTCATAATCATAATAACTAAGTCAATGAAAATTAACTAAAAAGTGTAAAATAAAAAAATATTAAATAAAAACAAAAAACCCCGACTGCGTAAAAACCAAAAAAAAAAAAAAACTAAAAAGAAAAATGTTAAAGCCCAGTAATTCAGAATGTTATTTACTACTACTGAATAACTACACCGTTGAAATAATTTTATAACCGTACACAGATAAGACAAATCATAAATTCAAAAGCAGAATAGAAGGATCAACAGTCGGATCCCATTTTAAATTTTACGGAATTCCTTGAATCAGAAAGGAGTGGGCCCTGACTGTTGATTCAGTACTTATTCAGTAGTACTTAATAACATCCTAAATTATTGAACTTATACATTTTTCTTTTTAGTTTTTTTTTGGTTTTTACGCAGTCGGGTTTTCTGTTTTTATTTAATAATTTTTTATTTTATCAATAAAAAGTTCCAACTATGTGAAACCTGTTCTTTCCTTTTGGCTCCAAATTTGTAACAAACCATTCTCGATGACAAATGAAGATCGTCGGACGATTTGGAAGAACAGAGTTTTCAATTCGTAACATTAAACATAACATCGGGCCACATGGATCAGCGTCGCTAAAGCGTACAGGGATCGCAGATCGTAGGTTGGGCCTTACTGTCTAAACACATTCTAAAACCAGTTTAAAAATAAATTTCAGCCTAGTTTTTTCGTTGCGTAGTGTGGCTCTCATAAGTTAAGCTTTGACGCTGACAGTGTTTATTACGTTTTAGGGCGTTCAGTGAAACGGGGATATGTCATTGGTGTGAATTTGAGTTTAAATACTTTTGAAAACTTCTATTGGGCACCGAAGATCCTTCCCTATGACCCAAAAAAGAATTAAAATTTGTTAAGGTCATGGTTGAACCTCAGATCCACACTATCAGCAATAAGTTATAACTTTTTTTTTTTTTTCAGTGGTAGAGAGTTTGACGTATAAAAAAAATAATTCACGGAAAAAAAAAAAGAAAAGAAAAAGCCAGAGTCCCATTCATAGATTCATAGGGTCCATGAACCAAAGAAGCCCCACGGAGAGTAAAGAATATGTTGGCATGCAAAAAAACGCAGTTTAAACGTTTAGATTTTTTTTCTTTTTTTTTAATTACTAGGGGCTCTGCCCCTGCCCATTAACCTCATCAACCCCTGAAGTTTGCTCGCAATCTTATTTAATTCGCAAGGATTTAAATCGTCATTTAAAAGGAAAGAGATTAAAAACGCATTATGAGCTCCCTTTTGGATCAAAAAGCACCCCTTCCCTGGGTTTCAAAAATTTCTACCAACTTGCAGAGCGATAAGGGCTAAGAGGCTCCTGAGCATTGCAAAACTGCAGTTTTCTACGTTTGAAAAGTCGCTTTCATATTCGTGGTCTCTAATAATATATTTTGCTCTTTAGCTCGGGGCTTGAATTGAGTTGAGATTAAGATTTTCCGTTAATATAGAAACTCTTAAAGTTTTTGAATAAGGAAAGAAGAAACATGCGAATTGAAAAGACGGAACTATGGCAACACTAAATAAAACATTAAAAATTTTAATGAAGATGAAATCATTCGAACTTGATTTTTAAAGGCTTGTAACTTTTTTTCCTTTGGAGATAGAAGCTTAGTTTTTCGACCATAGATTGAATTAGATATGGATAAAAAATGCCACTCTTTCCAGTGGCGTTAAAAAGAAAACTGTTGGACAATTCCTTCGCTTTTTACTGATAAATTTAATGAAGAAAGTAAGCCTAAATTTTAGCTAAGCCTAAAAAAGTTCGAGCTAAAAACGCAATTAACTCCCGCCGTAATTAAGTTAGAGCATTAAACAAATTGCCTGAAACGCGGAATATTTTACACATTCCAACGATATATAATACCAATATATGCAAGTAATTTTTCACCTCTTTAATAGGCATTAATAGGCAATTTACGCAAAATTTGAGCTTAAAAAAATGAATTACAAAAAAAAAAAACTAATTGGAATTAAAAAAAATAAAACCCCAGCTGAACACCCCCGGGGCTCGAAGTAATTTTGTACACAATTTCAAGGCTGTAAGTGCTATGGGATCTCCTGGACGCAGTTCCGCCAAACTTCCGTCCAAAATTTCTCGGAAACCTTACTTTTATTTACCATAAAGAGACTACTTTTTTAAATTTGGAGTTTTTTAATGCTATTTTTATACTGGAGTACATATTTTAAAAAGTGCATGCATCTCAACACTCAATTAAACCCCCTTAGCCATAATTTAATTTGAAAATTATAATGTATTAATTAATTGAATAGCATAATACTTTTAACAGTAATTTACGTTAAACCATATTTATTTTTAAAATTAATACTTATTAATAAATGGTGTATCTTCAGAAATAGTGTTTAATTTGAACAAAAACAAGTTTCACCCATTTTTAATCCGATCAAATAATAAATTAAAAATCGATGATGTTCAATGTTCTATCTTGAGCATCAATCTATTTGAGCACAGAACTGCACTAAAAACAACATTGATTGTCAGAATATTTAATTCAAAAATAAGTTTGATTTGAACAGTAATTGAGTTTTAAAGAACATTTCATTTGGTGAGCAGATGAAATGCGCAAAAACGCACGCATACCAAGTGCATCCCAGTTTTTTGAACTATTCAAAACTGAACAAAAAAAAAAAATATTTGAATTTTGACATTTGGAATTCAAATTATGTTTTTCGCAATCACGAGTGTGTGTGTGTGTGTAGGCGTGTGTGTTTGTGTCTGTGTGCAGGTATGAGTGTGTGGGTAGTTGTGTGTATGAGTGTTTGTGGTAGGGGGAGGGAATGGGTATGTTTGTGTCTGTGTGCAGGCATGAGTGTGTGGGTTGTTGTGTGTATGAGTGTTTGTGGTGGGGGGGGAGGGAATGTGTATGTATGTGTGTGTAGGCATATGTGTTTGTGTCTGTGTGCAGGCATGAGTGTATGGGTAGTTGTGTGTAGGTGTGTGTGTGTATGTGTAGGTGTCTGTATGTATGCGGTGTGTGTATTTGTATAGGTGTAGTATGTGTGTGTATGTGTTTGTTTGTACGTGCGTGTATGTATGCGCGTGTGTGTAGCATATGGATGCAACCTGGAGACGGCTTTCGCTAGAGGAGCAGCATCGTGAGGAGCCGGTCGACGGTGATGCTGCAGAGAGTGCTGGCGGGAAAATGAAATGATAGCACATCAAAACAGTCAAATGAAAGCAATAAGCAATCGTGATTGCTCAAAAAAAACTTTCAAAAAAGTGGTGTATGGGCATTACGTGCCCTCGCCGAGGTCTTTCGGGAAAAAAATTTGTTCGAATTGGACAATTCTTTCAAAAGTTATTAAGAGGGACAGACAGACCGACAGACACACGTTTTTCCCATCTCAAAACCCTGCTTTCCAATTTTGAATACGCACGTACGTATTTTCGACTTTTAGTTGTTTTTAGCGATATTGTTAAGATGCATTAAGCCTTTTTTCATGCTTTTTTCTTCTTTCTTTTACTTTTGCGGGAAAACAGGCTGAAAATGAGGAGTTTTAAACAATTAAAAATCTATATTTTTCTGGTTTAAAATTGTGCAGTTTTTATTGAAATATTTTCTTGTTCTCTACATCTAATTTCTCACATGGTTTAACAACGCAAAATGCAGTTTAACTTTGAAACTAGTTAATAATCTTCTCTAACAATTTCCATTATTGTTATTTCTTAATTTTAGATAACTAAGTAATACTTTAGGAGTTTTTGTCAGTGTTATGCCATTAAGAGCGATAACACTTTTAAAACTGGGGCAGTTAGCAATAGAGACGTTGTGGATCAAAGTTACTTTGAATGATTTACTTAAATACCAAGACTAAAACTTTTCTTTATTCGCGTGAAGTTCGAAAACACTCCGTTGATGAGCGAAATATAAAAACATTCTTTAAAAGAAGGACTCAAAAACATTTTCATTGGTTCGATTCTGTCACGTGAATTTGTTTAGGGAGAATTTTCTAAACCTTCACGTTAGGCTTACCCAACGTTGGTCGCGAGTAACAAGTGGATGTCGCATTCTAAATGTCTTCATTTAATGAATTTAAACAATATTTGTTGTCGAATGAGGTTTCTGAAGGAAGTGCACAAAAACTGCATGGTAAGTGCGAAGAATTTTCTTTTTTATTAAAACTTGTAACTGTTAATAAATACTTCTTGAACTGCTCGTATATCATTACAAATCATCCACGTGCAATGTTACGACGAACTTTTTGTAACTTTTTCTTCCAAATGAATGAAACTTTCATCAACAATTTTATTTCGATCATCGAATCAAAAATATGACATTTGAAACAGTCGTTACCATCTTTGGTGAGTGTGTACTGTGTATATATTTTAGGCAGGTGTTACAGACCCGACCATGCGCAAATCTATAGGTCGGATACCGAATCCGCTCCCGATGGTCGGAGCTCCAACCACTGCGTATATTTTAAATTAATCAAACATTGTTTTTGTGTATAATAAACTTTAAAGAGTATCATAAACTTTGTATAATACACTAATTCATATGTGTAACGGGCCATTCATTAATTCAGGGTCCTGAGGGGGAGGGGGGGGGAATTCTCTACATACCCTTGCTTGGAGAGGGGGAGGGGGGGGTAGATCCATTCTTACGTAATATTTTCCAAGCCGATATTTTAGATTAGAAATCCGCAGTCAAGTGGTTTGGCAAATATTATATTTCATTTGCTTCAGGAAGGTAAAAGTATTTATTATAGGATGAGCTGTTTTTTACTTTTGTTTCAAAGAATGAAACGTATAAAATATAATAAAAGAATCGCACTGTGTTTTGCATGTCTTATTTTTAATTATTATCGCATCATATACAAAAATTATTTGTCAAAAAACATTCGGTCTAGATTCCTTAAAAAAATGATAGTTAATTTAAGAACGATCCCAGTGATGTAATATTTGTTATTTTATTATTGTGAAGAAAAAAAGAATCTTACCTAAGATGGGGGGGGAGTCTTACATACCCTTACATAGGGGGAAGGGAAGGTCAAAAATTGCCAAAATTGTCCTTACGTAAATAATGAATGGCCTCGAAGAAACAAAATTGAATTCAAACGTATCCTGTCACAATTTATGAGTGACTTTTTAAATTAATTTGAACTGATGTAACTTTTAAAACATTATTAATGTTAAAAGGCACACCGAGAATATCAATATAGAGTTTCAAAATTTTAAATCTATTTATTTGGAACTGTGTGGGTTTTTTAGTTTTATTTCAATCTTTAGATTCGGAAATGTACGTAATATTGCACGTGGGTGATTTGTAACGATGTACCAGTAGTTCAAGAAATATTACCAGTTAAAGTTTTAATAAAAAAGAAAATTCTTCGTATTTGCCATACAGTTCTTGTGCATACTCTTCGGAAACACTAAAAACATTTTTTTTTTTTCATTTTTTAATTTAAAAAACTAATTTTTTTTTCAAATGAAATAAGTTTTAAAAACAGTTTTAAATTCAAATACACAGCATAAGCACATGAAAACACGTTTAAGAAACAATTTCACCAAAGGAGAGTGAAATGATTTTACCTATTTTATTCTAAAAAAAGAGTGAAATAGCGGCTTTCCAAAACGGAAAGCAACCACTCATTTAGGATATTAATTTAGTCTTAAAAAGAGTGAAAAACACTTATCAAAAGGGAGTGTGAAATAAGCTTATCCAAAAGGAGTGAAAATAACCGCTCCGCAAAAGGAATGAAATTCACTCCTATAAGGAAAGTGCGTTTTCGACACTGGAAAGGAGTGAAAATTTACTCAGTCTGAGTTAAAATCGCTGGAATTTTTTAAGAGAGTACGACAGTGGCATCGCAGATTCTTAACGGAAAAAGAACGATTTGAAATTTCTTTCACCTGAAAGATGACTTGATCGAGACTTCTCTTAGTATGTATGTACGTATATGCGTATGTATGTCGCATAACTCAAGAACGGTATGTCCTAAAGAGTTGACATTTGCTACGTTGACTTCTAGCGGGGTCTAATTGTGCACCTCCCCTTTGGGTTGCATTCGGGTGTTTCTAAAGGGGTCTTTCGCCCCTTTTGAAAGGGGAAATCATCGTTGATTTCGATGTAAACTTAAGTGGTGTAACTGGTGTTACAATTTTGCGAATGCTTGGCGATAGGCCAGTCTTTTGGTCACCAAATTTTGTCGCCAATTTTGCGACAAATTTGGCGATTTTTCTTTTTTTTTTTTAAATCTGGCTTTAATTTGATCACTGTTGGTGATATTTAGAGAGTAAACAATTGAATCACATTAAAATTGCCAATAATGGGGAAATGATATTAAATTGGAGTAAAAGGAAGTCATGTGATGCACACATCAGCTCGCTTTATTTTACAATGCCATAAAAATATTCTTGTACCTGTGAAGTATTATTGCTCCAACTGCTAATTTATACGACATTTTTGGTGCTTTTCTATGAATTTTTAAAATGTGTTAAGGACTTTTCGAACTCCCTGCATTTTTATAGCTTGTTCAATCCATTTGCACAAAAGAGACATTTATACGCACATATTTTCCCTTTACTCCCGGACATTTAAACTTTCGCTATTAATTTCAATACATTCAAATACAAGTAGTCATTATGCATCATTATATGAAGTATCATTCTTCTAAAATCTTTTCTTGTGTTCACAGAACAACGAATTATACGTGTTGCGGGAGTGACCGCCTGAAACACTTACAAATATTATTTTTCAACGCATTTATTTATTATTATTATTATTATTTTGCTTAGAAAGTTGGTACTTCATATTTCGGTACACAACAATTTCTTATGTTTTAATAGATCACAATTACAGCCTAAATTTAAAATTACGGATATAAAGTTCAAATATATGCTGGAAAATGCCACACCCGTGCAAAGGATTGAGCAAAACGAGACTAAATTTTATTCATGGTAAAGATAGACTAGATGTAAGTAAAGAATTGCGTAATTTGGCAAACTTAGTCATGTGCTTGGCTTGAACATGGACATGAACGAATTGGTGCCAAGTACGCCGGTGTATGCAAATCCTATTAGTTACCTTTTTCTTTTTAATTCAATAGAAAATCCTCTAAAAGTGGCATAGCGGCCAAGCTGCTGGAAACCTTTTTATTTACTTTCGCTTTCGCTCTATGTATTCCGTGAACAAAGTGAAACCTTTTTCTCATGTCCGTCCGACGTCTCTTGAGTTGAAAATAATTTTTCTTGAAATCCCGAAACATGTTTCTAGAATATTTCCTAAACACTGTTTCGTAACAAATTGATTGCATGAGATTTTGTAATTATCAGTCACTAATGCTTGCAGTATGTATTAGCAAACATACCGAAAAATATGAGTTACCAACCGAAACAATCATGATTTGTAATTCTAGCAATCTGATACATGTTCTGTTTCATTTCACTGTACAGTGTAGCTGACAGACATAAGTTCTTCTAGCAGAAGGAATCAAGAATAAAAGAGAGATTGTCGGTGCGAAAAACGAAAAGTAAATATTGTCTCTGTAGGACATAGCTTGAAACTTAGTGTTCGGAAATAATTGCTCTCTGGCAGAGTTTAAAAAGAAAAAAAAAAAAGGAAAAGAAAAGCGAGCAGCTAGAGAGGCCGCCACACTTTTCTCAAATAATGAATACCTTTGTGTTCAGTTTTACACAAACAGACATTGATAGAAAATAATATTCTTTACATCTCCAGAAAATCGACTCTCACCCGCTGGTCCAGTGGACTTTCACCGGCCGCGTAAAAATTTGAAATCCTTAGAGATTTTCACCTGTTCGTGTTTAAAAATTTGATTATGTAAAAACTGCATCTAAAGTGATATTTTTAACGTTACTTTGCAAATTATGTGTAACGTTTATCAAAGATTTGTTTACTTTTTGATAACATGTGTAATACTTGCGTGTCTTTATACGTAAATACATTGATCTCTCGCTTATACGCGACCTCTGTTGTACGCGTTTTTCACTTATGCGCGTTTTTCCCACGGGCCCGGCGAGCGATATAGGAAAACAATGTTAACTCTTGTTCATTTATACGCGAAACCTAAAATGCATCTTTCACTTACGCGCGATAAAATTTTTACAAGTTTTAGTTAAATCGCCTATTTACGCTTTGCTTATCGGAAGATTTGTACCCTTCTTGATGTCTCTTGGAATGCTTTCACACACCTTTATTCCAATGTTCAAAATGTTTCCAAGAACGCGTTTTTTTCGCGCAAATGTGCGATTGAGGGTGCAGTTAGTCTTGTGATTGACATCGAGAGGGGAGAACTCGTTACATTCGAAAAGGTTGACCGTCCTAAAAGTCGTAGTGAAGCGGAAAGCATTGACATAGCCTATCGAGGATCTTTTGTACCCTCACAGACTATGACAGTGATCACGCGACAGTTTTTAGGTTTGTGGAATTCGCTTACATACTGTACAGTGTATAAAAAATGACGAAACGTGCAACTTCAAATTTTACATTTTTATGAAATTACAATGCATAAATGGAAATTATGTGCGTATTTATTCATTAGTATCAGTAGTGTACTATTAGTATTACTATAACTGTTGATAACTTACTGTATTTAAGCTTATTTTTGGGGTTTTTCACTTATGCGCGAATCTCACTTGTGCGCGAAAATTTCGTTGTCCCCTTTGGTCGCGTATAAGTGAGAGGTCACTGTATTTATAAAAAAAACTCACCAGTTCGCGAAAAATTTTTAACAAAATTTAACCGCTCTGGGAGTTAAAGAAGGTTAAGGTACGCTGGTCTATTAGAAGGTCTTTTAAAGTTTAGCAAGATTTTTCAAGTAAGATTCTCCCTTTGAGTTCTTTCATTAACTTCATTTACTGACAATGTTGAATTTATAAGCAATTTTGTCGCTCAGAAGCTACGCAGTTTAACTAAAGAAATTTGTCTGCAATAGATAAAGATCTTCAGTCTCCAATTTTCATAATATATTCTATTTGTTGGCTGGACGTAGCCGACAATGTCGGTAAGTGGAGAAAATTGCGCATTTTTCAAATGGCTCCAAATTTACTAATTTATTGGGGCTTATAATCTTTCTGGTTTCTTATATTTACATCGCGTATGCGTGATGCAGTTGTCATAGAAGAATGATGTAGTTATCATAGAAGAATGATATAATTATCCTCCACGTTTGGCAACCGAATCAGTTTCCAGCTATTCAAACCTTTCCACAAGTTTTCTAGTTTCTGTACCTCATAGCCAGAGTGATATAAGTCCAAAAAAATGCGATTTTACGTTTATTAGTGCATTGTATGCAGAAGCATATTCCGCATCGAGCCATGTTAACGTAATTCTTAAAAAAAAAAAAAAATCTTTTCAAATTTTTACCGGGGATAAAAGAGCGCCCGTCCCATCCTTTGTATGCACCAGAAAAAAGATTTTCCTCTCTACTGTAAAGTTATCATAATGTGACTTACGTCCTTTTGGCTCTGAGGTACAGATTTGGTCAAAAAAAAAAAAAAGAAAGAAAGAAAAAAAAATATATTTAAAAAAATTATATTAATTTGAATTTTTGGCGTCTTGAATTCAAATTATGTTTTTCGCAATCACGAACGTGTGTGTGTATGAATGCGCGTGTGTGTTTGTGTAAAAGCATGTATGTGGGAGCGTGTATATGTGTGTATGTATGCAAGTGTGTGCGTGTTGTGTATGCAGTGCTGTGTGTGTACGCTCGCGTGTGTGTAGGCGTTCGTGTGTGTGTATGTAGGCATATGTGTTTGTGTCTGTGTGCAGGCATGAGTGTGTGTAGGAGTGTATGTGGGTGTAGGAGTGTATGTTTGTGTCTGTGCGCAGGCATGAGTGTGTAGGCGTGTGTGTGTATGCGTGTGTGTGTAGGATATGGACGCCACCTGGAGACGGTTTTCGCAAGAGGAGCAGCATCGTGAGGCCAGTCGACAAGATGAAGGTGCTGGCAGAGGGTGCTGGTGGGAAAATAAAATCAGCGTAACATCAAAAACAGTCAAGTGAGAACAATAAGCAATCGTGATTGCTCAAAAAATAAATAAATAAAATAAATAAATAATATTCAGCATCCAGCCCCTCGATATATTGGAATTTTGAAGTCTTAGATTAAAATTATGTTTTTGCATACATGAATTGCGACAGGAACCTACTCGTTCCTTTCTTGTTCCTACAAGTGGCTCATATCGCAGCAAAATCAAGAAAAACGTTAAACTCAAGACCTCAAACTTCAAATGAATGCCAGGTGCTTGATGCTCGATGTTGTGCGCAGGATGATGCTGAATTATGTTTGCTAGGTGCCGTTTTTGTCTAAAGAATATTGTATTTAGTCGAGAGGGTCGGGTGTAAATAAAATCGATTCCAGGAGACATGATTGTCACCGTCCAAGAGGCAGGGGCGGATACAGACTACCATTTTAGGGGGGGGGGGTCATGCCAAAGAATGACCCCCACTCATGAACAAACCGCCGGTTTTAGGCACGAAAAATTTCAGAAACTGCTTGAGTGTCAATGAAAATCGCGAAATCGGGCTGGAAATAAGACTTCTAGTATGCATAAACGTTACAAATTAATCTCGTAATCAATGAAAAAAGTAGTATTTCAAGTATTTACTTTCAAAAATAATTAATGAATCTAAAAGAACTACAGAAAACGTTTACATTTTATTCCTACAGTGTTTGAACACAAAGTGGAAGGATACTATTTCCGACGGTTTAAGGGGGGGGGGAATTTGACCCCTATGATGTATGTTGTCGAAGACTTCTCACTGCTGAGAAAAATATTTTACCTAAAATTGCAAAAATATACCCAGTGTTTCTATTGAGGCCGCACCCAGCCGTGCGGGGGGCCCGCTACGCGGACCCCCCGGGCGGTGGAACCTAAGGCCTACGGCTAAGAGGTGGGGTGCGTGCGGAGAAAAGTGTTTCTATTGAGTATTAGTGGTACCCGCACGGCTTTGCTCGTAGTAGAAAGTTAAAAGGCCATTTGGTTCTCATGTACGTTTACAAATAATGGATGATGAATTTTTCGCCAATTGGCTATGTTCATTTGCTCACCCATGTTACGGTTCCACGTTATGATATTTTGGTAATTTACTTTTCCACGTTGTGATAATTTGCTCGGTAAAGTTTTCTCAAAATTGGAATAGAAAATCGCTTTGAGGTGCCCACTCCCATGCTACAAACTAACTTTGTGCCAAATTTCATGAAAATCGGCCGAACAGTCTAGGTACTGTGCGCGTCACAGAGATCCAGATATCCCGACAGACAAAGAGACTTTCAGCTTTATTATTAGTAAAGATTTTGCCTTCGGAATCAATTACGGTTCGCCCCGACTGACTGAGCCCCACTGAGGGCGAAATACAATCTCTGGATACTGTAGCTTTGCAAGAATCTCAGACGGCAAATAAAGTGTTCAGCATTGCTTGAAATTCTGCCTTCGCGTCGGTCGTATTTGCTTTAAGAGCTTTTCTGGTAAATTAGAATGATGCCAGGGTATTAATAAACATGTGTAATTTTTTTTTCGGAGGTTCCTGATTTATTTTCAAAACGTGAGTGACTTTGATTGGGAAGGTTTCTGAACTCTTCAGAAAGATTCTGGGTTGATTCTAGGAAGGTTACTGACTTTTAGCAGGAAACTTCCCTGATTTATGCCAGGTATGTTATTGTCAGAATATACCGTAAAATCGCACAACTAGACCAGTGTTACAACTTTAGACCGTTCAAGGAATTTGGCAGTGTGTACCATGTAGTGGTCGTTGGAGTAAAGCTAAAGTCTTAAAAAAAAAAAAAAAATCAGTAGGTTCGCAACTGTTGTCCAGCGAAGTTCATGTTGTTAACCCCAATCTAAAATGTTATCATTCTCGTGTCGACATTCATTTGTGTTGGGAGGTTTTTTGAAATTTTTGTTTCAGCTCTCAAAGTCTCCTTCGAAACCTATATTTGCCGATTGAATTCACCGAAGGTAAGTTTATTACTTTAATACACTTAGGTATCTAAGATGATTTAGCCTTAACGGCGAATCCTGATGTTGCTTTGTTTACTTTTCGTTTCGAAGTAAACAAAACACAGGAATTCGAGTTGCAACTTTAGACCACCCATTTTTGCTATCGTTTGTCACTATTTTGTGAGCAATTTTGTATCGTTTTGAGCAGTTTCTTAATTTTCGGGTTTTCTTCGATTTTAGATATGAATCCAGGGAAAAGAAAGAAGGTAGGCGGCCGTCCTTACCTCAACTATTCGCCTGAACTGATGGAAAAGGTGATCCGAGAAATCAGGAGCAATTAAATTTCAACACGGAAGGCAAAAAAAGGGAAAATTTTGGTGTACGTCTCATTCCCCCAATGTCATTTGGTGCAAAAAAAAAAAAAATAAATAAATAAAATAAAATATTGCGACAACGAAGAAACCTACCCAATCGGAACAAAATTTGTATGAAACCCCTGTAAAAAGACGATAAACAAAAATGCTCTTGTAAAAAAAATAATAAAATCCAGAAGTAAGTACCTCCTTATTGCTTTTCATACTATCTAACGTTCATATTTCTACATCTGAATAATAAAATATTGTATTTTACACTTCATTTTATTTAAGAAAACCTGAAATTGACACAAAAATATTAAAAAAAAAGTATAAATCAGAAAAAGTAATTATTATTATTTTTTTTTACTTCCTTTTACAAAAAAGGAAGTATTGTATTCGCGAAAAAATTTTGACTCAAAAATCGGCCTTAATTTCAATTTAGCTCAACGCCAAATGAACGTTGAGTTTTTTTTTTTTTCGACCCGATCACACGTACATAACGTATAGACGCCCGAAACATCCATTTTAACGTTTCCCGAGTTAATTATATCGAGTTTTCTCGTGACGTCTGTATGTAGGTATGCATGTGCGTATGTATGTCGCATAACTCAAGAACGGTATATCCTAGAATGTTGAAATTTGGTACGTAGACTCCTAGTGGGGTCAAGTTGTGCACCTCTCCTTGGTTGCATTCGGGTGCTTCTAAAGGGGTCTTTTCCCCTTTTTGGATGGAAATCATTGTTAATTTCAATGCAAACTCAAGTGATGTTATAATTTGGCGGGCACTTGGCGATAAAACGCCAGTCTTTTGGTCGCCAAGTTTTGTCGCCAATTTGGCGAAATATTTGGAGATTTTTTTTTTTAATCTGGTTTCAATGTGGCCATTGTTGGTGATATTTAGAGAGTTAACTCTTGAATCACATTAAAATTGCAATAACGGGAAAATAACATTAAATTGGTGTAAAAGGAAGTCATATGATGCATACATCAGCTCGTTTAATTTTTTGCAGTATACGAGATTGGAACAGAACGATCTATGCATTGTAACTTTAGACGGGAGCGGTTTAGCGGGGCATATCAAAGAAAATATGAGTTGGTCTAAAGTTGTCACCACCATGTGCAAACTTTATACCAGTATACAAAAAATTCTCCCTCTCTTTGTGTGTAATTTAGACTTTTTTTCGAAGCGTCACTCTACAGCTGAGATGTATAGTAGTGTATTGTTAAATTCTCAATCTTTTTTGGGAAAGAATAATGAAAGTATGAATAAAAATACACATAAAGTGGTCTAAAAAATGTAGGGTTTTACGGTAGCTGTCCATTATTTTTTTGAAACGTTTCTGATTTTTTTTACAGTTTTAAACAATGCTACATTTGTGTATTGTCTTCGCATCCATAAGCTCGCACCTTTTAGCTTTAAAAACACGATTCCTTGAAACCCCGAAATACGTCTCTGCATTTTTTAAATTATTAATATTCTTTAACAAACACAAGATTTTCTACGGTGTTGATTGTTTAAAATTTTTTTAAATGGATTATTAACCAATTAATTAGGTAAAAATATTTTAAGCTTGCTGCATTGCAATGGTAATGTGTTTTTTTTTTTTTTTTTTTTGCAATTAAAAAAAAATTATGAACGAACAATAAAAAAAATGGTTTGAATTTGCTGCTCTAGTACTTCATACTTCGTTGTTACTGCCCCCTCACTTCAGCTAATCTGCGACCTTTCTTTATCATAGAGAAGGAAACAGTCAAAAAATGTTTTCCCCTTCCACTGATTCACTTTCCTCAGTCAAAACTACGTCAATCTTTACTAATAATAAAGCTGAAAGTCTCTCTGTTCGGATCTCTGTCTGTCCGGATCTCTGTCAGAGGCGTAGCTAGACCCGACTTTCGGGAGGGTTTCTTCTTATATATATATATATATATATATATATATATATATATATATATATATATATATATATATATATATATATATATATATATATATATATATATATATATGTGTGTGTGTGTGTGTGTGTGTGTGTGTGTGTGTGTGTGTGTGTGTGTGTGTAAATTTTTTTAGTATTAAAAAAAATAAGAGAGAGGTGAATCTTACATACTTTGGAATGGGGTGCCCCAATTCCGATACTTGTGTCAAACAAAAACAAAAGCAAAGATTTTTTATTTTTTTTTAATGTTATGGAAAATTCAACTTTTTTTTTCTTTTCCCTCCATTTAATTTAAAGTGAAATTTTCTAGCAACGTCTTGTCAAAACCAGTCTATCCAAATCAGGGGGAAATCAAACATCTGATGAGCGTGTTCCGTTCATTCTAGTGTGACTGCTTAATTTAGAAGCTAACACACATCTACAAAAGCTGGCATCCCTAAAAGCTAATAGATACTTCCATTTTCGCCTGTAAACTGGATGTTTGACTTTCAATCTCATCGGTGGTCAGACTATAAAGATATTATATTTATAAAGATATATCTATAAAGATATTTACTTTTAATTTTATTAGCTGCTTTAGAATTTACATAAATATCTATTTGAGAGAGCAACAGCAATTTTCGGGTATTTTAAACAGAAGTCTTTTATTTTCTACTTTTTAATCCGAACCAAGCTAATAGAAATAATCTAGATTCATCTCGTTTTTAAACATTTTATTCATGTAATGCTATGCAGTTTTTCTTATGAATTAAAATAAAATTACCTTCAGAAGGGTCCGATGGGACTAACGCTGCTTTGCAGACTGTACTTCGTTTTTCTTCAGACGACGTTAACTTTCTCTTTTTAGAGCAATCCTTTTCGTCATTTTAATTTTTTCTTTGAGTTGAAAAAAGCTTGTTATCGGTCTTGTTCGTTTCATTATGCAGCAACTTTCACTTAGAATGTACTACTTTAACCAGACTGTACGTTTCCAAAAGAATACGCAGTAAATACTGGCTGAAGAATCAATGTGATTGCAATGGATACTCTGGTTAGCAAAGGTAGTTTTGACTATGACCTATGACACACACGAGACAAGACCAACAAAAACCTCTATCGTCTCGAATTCCGGTTATGCTATCATTTTCGGATTCGAAGCCCAATGATCTTTAAAGCAGCAAACAAAAACATTTTCTTCAACTCAGAAACAGAGGAACTGTCTTCAAGAGCTGAGGAGGAAGTAAATGCGTTCCACGAATAGGCTTTCCAGGAAGATTAACCAAAGGACTGTCGTTTCGCGCACTTTCTTGGAAGAAGAGTTAAGGGGTGAAATTCACAGGTCTGGCATGTTAAGATGAACATTAAAGTTCATGGTTAAAGGTCATTCAAGTTAAAAGCCATTTCGCTCTGTTATCTGGATTAGTACTATTCTTTGGTTGCTCTCTTTCTTAAAATTGTGATTCCTTAGAACACCGAAATGATAGGAGTGAAAAGAAAGTATAAGTTTTTTTTCAAGAGATGAAAAAAGGAAAATCGTAGACTACTGGCCAAGTTAGATTTGCTGCAGTTGCTAACCTCAAGAGGATAAATAATGAATCCAAAAAAAAAAAAAAAAAAATCAGGGACCAAAAAGCAATAAAAGACTTTTCTTGAAAAAGATATGCTTAAAGTTTCTTTTACTGTCAAAATGATTCCTTAAACTCATAATAAAGCACTTATATGTAATAATAGAATAAATACCTAACAAAACTAATAAAGAGGAATTTTAATCAAAAGCCCATATTGTCTTTAGTATCGATTTCAATTTTTCACCATCATATTTCAAATTTCTATAAAAAGTTTCTTAAAGCCTCCGTAATTCAAAACCTCTTTATCTCGATTTTATTAATGTGAAATTCGAAATATACAGATTCGACTGTATGCAATATTCCCACTGCGCGGCTCATAAAATTAAACATATTTAACAATTTGCAGAATCTATGACAAAGAAAGGCTGCCTATACGTGGATTTAACAAACAATCTCATTTCTAAAGCGAAGTGTCAAATTTCACTCAATTATCAAAAAATTGTCGCAGCAGAGGGAGGCGTCTTTATACTTGAGGGTCACTCCTAGAGCAGATTTTCAATGGCATTGGGGGGGGGGGGGGAGCGAAGTGAATTTTTGACCTTTGTTACACAGAAAAAAGTCGTAGTGATTTTTTTTCTTTTTCTTTTTTTCTTTCTCTTCCCTCTTCTTTCTCTCTCTTTTTTTTTTTTTTTGAGACTAACGTTTCGGGGAGGTTTTGTCCCCAAACCCCCCCCCCCCCCCTTAGCTACGCCCCTGATCTCTGTGACGCGCATAGCGCCTAGATCGTTCGGCTGATTTTCATGAATTTTGGTACAAAGTTAGTTTGTAGCATGGGGGTGTGCACCTCGAAGCGATTTTTCAAAAATTCGATGTGATTCTTTTTCTATTCCAATTTCAAGAACAAAATTATCATAAGATGGACGAGTAAATTACGAAATTATCATAACGTGGAACCGTAACATGGGTACAAGCCAATTGGCGAGAAAATTCACCACACATTATTTGTAAATATCTAGACGAACCAAAAAACCTTTTAATTTTTCTCTTACGGGCAAAGCCGTGCGGGTACCACTAGTAGAAAATATATATCTTAGTCCTAAATTCCTACAGCCCTAACTGTGTGCACATTTGTTCACGTTAATTGTGTAAGTTGAATGCTATAAATATGTGCATTCAATCAGGGGCGTGCACAGAGTTGGAGAAGGACATCGTTGGACGTTGGCCCGGGCCCGAGCCTGAAGGGGTCCCGAGATTTTTAAAATGAGGGGTGAAATATATGTAGGGACACATAGGATAAACAATATGGAGGTATATCCCGTAAAAGTCATTTGTGACGGACCCCAAAATTTCTGTGCACGCCTCTGCTTTCAATGTTGACATTTTATTTACATTGAAAATGTCCTAGAAACAGCAAAAATGAGAACAAAAAATAGCTTTATTCTTTATAAAAATTAAACGAAAATAAAACTGAGAAAGTAAGATTAAAACTTAAAAAAAAAAAGAACGAAAGTAACTCAGAAATTATGAGTAAGGCAGCATTTCTCAATCACGTTTACCCGGAATCCAAGAATTCAACGAAATATTTTTTAGAGTTCCACAACAAATCTGAATCTGAACTGAAAACTTTGTAATATTTGGCGGTTGTTTTATGTCTTCATGATGGTTTTTGTTAGAAACCTAAACCCCATCATCCTCTTCGCGGCGCTACTGCTTGAGTTCGGATTGTTTGGTTTCGGGAACACACCCGTCATTTAGGGGGGAGGTTCAGGAAGGGGCAAATGGACATTATATCCCCTTGATATTATGGCCAGTGCACCCCCTCGATTAATGCATTTGTGCAAGCGTGGTTTTTGCATTGCTCCCACAAGTTAAATATTTCTGACGGTGGAAACTCTCAGTTTGTCGAATGGAACTCCAAGCTTTGCCGAATCGTCTGACAAAATTGACCGAATAAGGAAATTTTAGGAGGTCACAGTGACCTCCCGTGACCTCCCGCATCGAGGCGCTCCAGCCTACTGCCAGCTCTATGGTAAAAATCCATTCAAATGTTTTTTGAAAAGCAAATTCAGCATTTATTTGAAGTCATAAGACTTTTTTAAAAAAAAGAATGAAACCTGAAAAAAACTTTTCTGAAGAAATATTAATTCTTCAAGGATAAGAAGTCAAATATATAAAAGCAGAAAAAAACTGAAACGTGAAATTGAACAGTGGCGCCATCTCTTTTGGATCTAAGGAAATAGTGGCAAATTCATAGCGTGATATAAACATGAAATATTTTCAAAACAAAACAATAACTATGCTACTCCCGTTTTTTTTATTTATTTTATTTTATTTTTTTATTTTAGAATTTATGTGTTTTCATTTGATTACACTGCAATGGGCAGGTAAACGGCAGTATCTGCAGAAATGAGTTTTCAAGATATTTGAAGAAAGACGTTTTGGATTTAATAGTAACAATAGGGAAATGTTGGAATTAGACGTTTTTTTCGCGCTTTATTTCCAATGGAAACCAAATGATCAAGGTTGTGCAACAAAGCTAACGTACAATAAATGAAAAAATGCAAAAAAAAAAAAAAAAAAAGGAAAAGGAAAGGAAAAAAAAGAAGAAAAATTTGCAATTACTGTCCTTACTTGCTTACGATCGTACTTTCTCTACTTTCAAATTTTAACTAATAAACTAAGTTACAAGTGGATTTGTTTTCTTAATTTTCTTGTTTTGATTTCTTTTTAACATTTTAAAATTAATATTTTTATAGTCTACATTTTTCATGTTGATTTATCTAATCTTTTACAAATAAGCTTACACACAAGACATTTACATGCTTTGTTTTATTTATTTCTTCTTTCATTCAAATTTTATGCATATTTTTATCTTTCTTTATCTTTTGACCTATTTTCTTAGCATCGAATGAAAATACTATGAAGCCAGGTATGAAGTCCATCACGAAACAGTTCATTCAAACAGAATTTTGTTTCTTCTTCATTTTGACTGAACTGATTTTGATTCATTTCTTTCTTTATTTTTTTCTTTCTTTTTTATTTTTTTGCAAATATGTTACAAATATGATTGCACGTCATTGTTGCGGCTTTGCTTTCATAACTGCTAATTGCCAAAATGGAATCTTTAAAAATCTGTTTAAAAATTAGGGTCATTCCATATAGTGACTAACGTAACATTCGCAGCTGATTTTTTTTACTCTTTTTACTTACACCGGGAGTAAAAAAAAAGAAAACTTTATATATATATATATATATATATATATATATATATATATATATATATATATATATATATATATATATATATATATATTCGGCTTGATATGCAGATTTAAAATTTTAAAATGGGATTAAATATTTTAAAATATATATATATATGTATATATATATATATTCGGCTTGATATGCAGATTTAAAATTTATTTAATGTCAAGGTGACTATTTTTTATTTCTGCTAAGAATAAATAAAGTAAGCAAAATAAGCACTGGCAGATATTTTTTTACCAAAATAGGCATCGTGACTAACGTAACATTTTTGCAACCCTGAGCAATGCTTATGTTACGAGGCATATTTTTCTGAAAGTTACGCAGGCATTTAAAATTGGCAGATATATTTGTTAGACGTAAACAGTCTATTAAAAAAAAAATATATATAGTACTGATTTATTACAGATGAACCTTTTTTTGCCCTTAATGGTACTTTTACGAAAAACTGTGTGTGACTAACGTAACGTGACTAATGTAACCATCAAATAACAAGCAATGAATGCATATAAAAACTTTTTGTAATTAATCTCTTGCTCTTATATTACTTTTACACTTTTTAGGAACCTTTCTTACGTTGCAATATGGTTCTTTCTTTACTTTTTTTCTATATTACTGTAAGAAATTGAATGGAAGGATTCAGTTCAATTAATTCAACTTGAATGTGCGAAAAAAATATATATAAATAAAAATACTGCTTTTACTAACTGAATAAGATCATTTTTGCGCTAATTAAATCCTAAATATTTCTCTTTTGAAAAGTTAACTTTATGCAAGTTGATAGTTTCACCAAGTTTTAATATTCTACCGATATATTAGTTATCGTCATAAGAAACTCCGTAGTACTTTTCAACGGCATATTATTTTTTAAGGTTTACTGATTCATCGAACGAATAGTGTTGTGCATCCTGAATTAAAATGTAATATTAAAAAAAAATATTCGAAAATTTTTGCATAATGCATTTTAATTTCAGATATCACCACAAATGTTTAAATTTCTAAATGAAGATTCATGCATTTTCTGAAATATGCTGCAGCAGCGCTTATTGTCTGGATTTATGTACTAGAAAGTATGCTGAATGAAATGATAGGACACAATTAGGGCTTTGTGGCAAAAAGATTTCTGAGGTTGAGGTTGACATTTCTATGGAATGACCCATTTAGGAAAAATACTAGGGGAGACCGGGGCAAGATGACGAGCCGGGCAAGATGACGAATGACTTATTTTTTCCGTTTTCCACGAGGAAGCGTTATCAACTGGATACTACTGGCTGTCCTATTGGCTGTTTGATCAGCAATAGTATAGAGACGCTGAAATAGCCATTTTTTTATTAGTTCTTAAGCTCTGATTGTTTATCGCTGCCACGTTCTAACTTTTATGCATGTGTAAATAAGCTCTGCTAGAAATACAAGCATGATAGAACGTTTCTTTTTAGTATTTATGAGTAACTTAATCTATATACTGTGCATTACCATGAAAAAACGTCATTTAATAGCTTTCCTTTATGGCAATGAGAACAAATACTTTCAAACAGGCAGTCCGGGGCATGATGACGGGCCGAAACACGGGGCAAGATGACAAGACTATCTCTTTACAAATCCAGCTTTTAAAGAGAAATATTGTGACCCTCCAAAAGAAGAATGGATCCAGTGCTACAATGCCAAGAGTGGTGGTATGAGGAATGTTCGAATTGTGAAAATGGCATTTTTATTTCTAACTATTGTTAGCTGTACAACTAAACGCTTCAACATTACGTTTCAATGCATTACACTGAATTTGATACTTTGTAAGATGTAAAAACAGTTATTCTTTCTTAAAACATGTAACATATTTAAAAGATAAAAAATATGTTCAACCTTTTTCAGTGCTGTCATCTTGCCCCAAGGCCAAAGTCATCTTGCCCCAGTACTGGGGCAAGATGACTTTGGATTTGTTTAGGCTTTGGATTTGTTTAGGTTTGACGATTTGTTAAGGCTATGAAAAAATAAAAATATCCTTCATTAATTTCATTTGAAAACTTTAATGGTAGTATATTTAATACTGCAAAGGACCACTCTAGCAGCTCACGAAAAATTAATTTTATTATTATTAAAAAGAAATTAATAAACAACAAGAATTGTTAGCATAGTCATCTTGCCCCGGTCTCCCCTACATGATATTTTTTAGAGGAATGAAATTCATTTTGAGTGAATTTAATGCTCGAAAACAATGAAGATCATAATAGCCGTAACCAGACTTTTGCTTCGGAGAGATTTTTACCTAACGCGTAAGGCCAACAAAATTTGATTTGATTTTATATTTTTATTTATTTTTGTTACAATAGATTATTCAAATGAGAGGTGCTGCTTCAAGGGCATTAACATGAGCAAATGTAAAAAGTGACGTGTAGTTTAAATGAAGTCAAAAATTTTATTTGTATATTACATACTTCACCAAATATTCGATATTATTTTAATAACTGAAAAGAGTAGACTCGTGTACTCATATACGCGCATTTGAAGTAATACAAAAATTCATACGTTTTGACAGTTATAAGATACTAGCTGCGTTGCCCGGCTTTGCCCGGTCTATTTTGAAAACAAAAATTGTGTCAAGTGACGTATATTCAACAATCAGGCATAAATAAAAGAAAAAAAAATCATCATGCAAAATTTCCCCTCCAATTAATGACGACAGATATTAAAATACTTTTAAGAAATTAAAATAAAATGAGAAAGATGGATTTAAAAAGCGTAACCATGGAAACACAAAATAAAATATGTTTCAGAATTGAAAATGAGAAAGATGGAAATGATGGATTCAAAAAGCGTTACCGTGGAAACGCAAAATAAAATGGTTAAAAACTTGAATAGAGAACTGATTTTTAAACTTCATTTAATTCCCTTATAACTTTTCTTATAATGGAGATAGAGAGTTAAACTTCCGACCATAGATCGCGTTAGCTCTGGAGTAAAAAAGGTAGCTCTTTTCAATTGTGACAAAAAGAAAACTGTAGGACAATTTCTTCACTTTTTATTGATAAATTTAATGAAGAAAGTAGCGCCTAAATTTCAGCTAAGCCTAAAAAAATTCGAGCTAAAAACGTAAATAACTCCCGCCGCAATTAAGTTAGAGCGTTGGAACAAATTGCGTAGAACGCGGAAAATTCTTCCCTTTCCAACGATATGTAATTTTAATATGTGCAAGTAATTTTTTACCCTCATATTTGAGAATTTATGTGAAAATTGGATGTAAATTGGAATAAAAAAAGAACTATTCATCAAATTTTATTCGAACTGGTCTGCAAACCTTTTCAGGACTTAAAGGAACAAACTAAAAATTTCAGCGCAATCGACCGGGCAGTTCTCGAGTTTTGCGAGTTCAAACACACAGACGCTTTTTGGGGACTTCATTTTATACTATGTAGAGATGTTGAATATAAAGTTTGGCAGTTTCAAATTAAAAGAATTCTGATAATTTTGTTTGCATCAGGTATTCAAAGTTTGAAGAAAAACGCTGTACTGTTTTTCTGTTAGAAAGGGTGTTTGCAATTATGCTAATAAAAATAAATGCTGTAGATGAAGCAACTGAGAGTACAATTCTTCAATAATAATAATTTCATTTTTTTTTCAACTGAAATTTAAAAGCAAATAAAAAAAAAAAAATAGTAATGTTGTTTTTTTCAGCAAACCAAGCATAGTAAAGAGCATTTTTATGTAGTACCTTTGAAAAATTTCGGAAGGAGTTCGAGCCCTAAAAACCCACTCTTTAAATACGGTTCTGCATAGGATATATGTTTGTTATTTTAATTAAGCATTATAAATAAAATGCAACGTTGTTCAAACTGCAGAGTACTTTTCATACTTTTTAAAATACCTCTGAAAAATTCCAAAACTCTTATGCAAAATATTTTACATTTATCAGTTAAGTTAGAGTAACAAAGAAACGTATGAAGTGAAAAATATAAATTTTTATTAAATATTCTTAAGAAAGGAAAATACAATAAATATCCTTAACAATCAAAATTAATAAACCATCTTTTGATATTTTCTCTAATCTGATGCAAAACTTGTTTCTAAGAAAGTTTGTATTAGGATAGAAAGATTTCGTGGTTTTAATGAGGGTTGCAGAGTCGAAGAAAAAAGGACCGACTTCGACTTCCTGAATTTTATAGTCTTCGACAACGATTCCGATTTCAACTTCGCAAGCACCGGCAGAGTTGCAGGCTTTGGGTACGATGCGAAAAATATAAATTTTTATTTAATATTCTTAGAAGATGAAAATACAATAAATATCCTTAACAATAAAAACTAACATACTCTCATTTGACATTTTGTTTAACCACTTTGGCGGCTCTAATTCAAGGAAAAATTGTAGCCATATTGCAGCAGGTTTTCGCGCGTTAGTTTCACTGCAGCACATATTGGAACTCTGCTTCTCCCCCTGGAAAGTGTCAAGATTATCTTCGACCACGCCTGCCTTTTAGTTCGCACGAGTGACTTCCAATGCTCCCCATTCCTGGGCGTGTTCGACGGTCAGTTGTAGAAAGGTGTAAAAGAAGGAATTTGAAACGCATTGAAAACAGATACTTAAACGCTTGGCTTCGTTCTTCTGAAACAACATCGTGTTACTATGCTTTTCAACACAATGTGTGTATAATATTACACATCAACACTTCGACACGCGCATACACTATATGACCAAAATTAGTAATTCGGTATTAGGAAACTTTGAAAAATTCAGTTTTACGGATTTCTCCAAAATAAGAAGCTAATTCTGTGTAATTTTTTTTCAAATAAAAAGTATACTCCAGTTATCATTTTCCAATAAAAATTAAGTCTATTCAGTTAGGGCACTAGCAACAATATGAGGAAACAAAAAAAGGTTTTTGATCTTCTTTTACTGTAAATAGCTTAGAATACGCTACAACTTTCAGAAATAAGTTAAAGAACTATGTAGAATTCATTTTTATATTTTGTTTAAAATATCACTTAAAACTACGGAGATATAAGCATTTCTTTGAAAAATACAAATTGTTTTTGACGATTTTCAGCTCATAACACGCAGTTTTCCGTCAAACGTTACTAAACTTTCAGAATATTTGACAGCATACTTGAGAAATATAGTAAGAAAATTTGAAGTAAAAATATTGAAAATTTGATGAAATATGAACGTTTAAAGCAATTACTTTTTCACTGTGCATGCGCTAACCATAAGAAAATTATAACTTTCATAATCCAAATTCCGGATATATCCTCCAACTATTGAAAAAATTCCACTCGATATCTTTAAAATTTGAAAAGTTGTCAGCGATCTAATAAGCCGAATTCATGGATAGGCGACGAAGCATGAGGGATCGTTCTCAAATAATCCGTTTTTATCATGAATCATTTTGCACGATAAGAGGAAAGTTTTGCCAGTTTGAGAACGACCCCTTATCATTCGTTGCCTAGCCAAGAATTATTGAAATTCAGCTCATTTGAACACTGATAACTTTTTAAATTTTAATGATATCGAAGTGGAACTATGAGTTGTAAGATCTATTTGGAATTTGAATTATAAAGGTTGTAAATTGTTATCTTTTGCGCATGCGCAGTGAAAAAATAATTGCTTTAAACGTTCCTATTTCATCGAATTTTCAATATTTTTGCTTCACATTTTATTATTATGTTTCTCTTGTACGCTGTCAAATATTCTGAAAGTTTAGTATCGTTTGAAGGAAAACTCTGCATGTTATGAGCCAAATATCGTCCAAAAAAAATTGTATTTTTGAAAGAAATACTTCTATCTTCCGTACGTATAAGAGATACTTTCACGAAAATATAAAAATAAACGCTGCATAGTTCTTTTACTTATTTCTGAAATTTATAGCTTATTCCCCGCTATTTACAATGAAAGATGATCAAAAACCCTTTTTTGTCAACTCAATTTGTTGCTGGTCCCCTAAATGAATATTAGTAGACGTAATTTTAATTGGAAAATGATAACCGGAGTATATACTTTTTGTGTGGAAAAAAACTACAGAGCAATTGGTCTTTTATTTCTCGAGAAATTTGTAAAATTGTGAATTTTTCAAAGTTTTCCAGTATTTTTGGTGATATGTTTATGTTTGTTTTTTGCTCCACAATATTAGTTACTCCTTTCCTCTTCGAAAGTGCTGCATCTGTGTCGATAAGTAATTTATAATTTCATTTTCTTTTGAAATTTCCTCAGAAGAACCACTGAAATCTTCCTTCCCAAAGGTAGACCGAAGTTGATTTCAATTCGAAAAATGAAATTGGAAGGAAACCCCTTCCTTTTTCAGTTCTTTTTAAATAGCTTATAGTTGGTTATGTTAACACAAATAATTAATTCCCTTAGCTCATTCAGTTATGGAATTGTCATAGGCTTTTTTAATTACTACCTGAAGTTTTGATAAGTACATATGAGCTGCATAGCGACAGATGTGAAGTAAAATTACATTTTTCGACTTTTTTCTTTATATCTGTCGATTAATATTATTGTGTAGTTTGTATAAGTAGCAGCGGCGTAGCGTAGGTTTCTGCCGCCCGGGGCAGGCACAAAATTTGCCGCCCCTCTTACACTCTCCTGCTAAATGCCCCCCCCCCCACCCTCCACCTAAAAAACGACATTTTTAGTATTTTACAGAACGAAAACATGATTTTATTATCCAAAACAAGTTTTACATTTTAATATAATCTTAAGCCAACACAATTTGCTTTCGATTGTACTTCTCGATGAAAAATCAAAATATCGGCTTCATTTCCATGA
The DNA here is from genome assembly GCF_026930045.1 of Uloborus diversus. Taxonomy (NCBI): domain Eukaryota; kingdom Metazoa; phylum Arthropoda; class Arachnida; order Araneae; family Uloboridae; genus Uloborus; species Uloborus diversus. The sequence goes on along the minus strand of NC_072732.1, from coordinate 124,828,362 downwards.
GTTCCATGTCCGAAAAAATGTGCACGTTGAAAAAAAAACATAAATAAATAAAATAAAATGAATTCAATTTTTAAAAAAATTATACATCTTGAAGCACCGTATGTTGCATATGAGCCGACTCCACAGACCTTTAGTGGCAAACCTTTCCAAATTATTTATATTTATTGAAGTTACGATCACACATACAGTGTACGTTTTTCACGAGAAGTCACGTCGCCACAGAGTACCATTTTACGCGTCTCGTGAATCTTGATTGCGAAATACATAATTCGAATTCAAGATGTAAAATATTCAAAATTTTAAATTTTTTTTATATCACTTTATTTGCGTCCTCGAACGTGTGCGTCTTCGTTTTTTCTTCTATTTTTCCGCCCTCTAACCATCTGTGCACCTTCGTGTTTTTTTCTTTTTCTTTTCTTTTTTATTTATTTATTTATTTATTTTGCGCTCTTTGGTAGTCAAGGTTGACGCCCTCTGGGGGGACTCAGTCCGCCCCGGACTGCTTGTCGATTTTTGTGATATTAATAATTCTCTTCAATGAGGTTGAACTCTCCCTTCTAGTCTTACTATATCAGCTAAAGTGATCAATACAACACATACATGTTAGTATCCAGTATTTCGTGCTCGTGGTTGGACGAGAAAAATTTCTTGAGACAAGTGCCGTAAAAAAAAAAAAAATAAAAAAAAAAATAAATAAAAAAAAACTTCATTTTAATGTAGTGTTACAGAATTTGCCGCCCCTAGCATAGTGCCGCCCGGGGCGAGTACCCCCTTTGCCTCCCCCTACGTTACCCGACTGATTCGTAGCTCCCCCCCCCCTCAGAGACATGAGGAACCCTTTATATTAGGTACACCACCATATTACTGTGTTTCAAGAAGCCACACATTGTGTTTGCTCGCTGTAACGGAGATTTCGTAGCAATTTAATTCAAGCAATTTAACAGCAATTACCTTGGGACTAAAAAATCATTTAGCTGAAACAGAAATTTTGTTTTATTAGTATTCGTTGTAACGTGATCTCACTATATGCAGTGCTGTAGCCGAGAAAAAATATTTTGAGGGGTGCGCCAAATAGAAAAGGTTAACATAACAATTTACATTACACTTGAATCGATTATTTCAGAAAGGGCATGTCAAATTTTTTTTTTTTTTTTTCAAAATCGATTTCGCTGTGGTTTTAGTTTTACCATACTTGTATGTAGAGAAATCGACTAGTATAGCAGGGAAGTCTATCTTTGTACAACAAAGCACTTTATTGAGGGGTCACATTTTTCGTTAGTGCAGAAATGGCATAAGTCCCAGACTTATGTCCTTTCGTCACTTAACACGAATGACGGAATAGTAAGACGCACTGTGAATGTATGGCAAGATCACAGAACTAGATTTTTTTGGAGTAATACTTAGATCTAGCATTATTACGGTAATGGTAGGATCGTCGGTTAGGGGGGAGGGGATTCGAAATCACGACCTGGATAGAGATAAGGCAGAAAACTATCAGAACGAAATTCGCTAATTTATCGGGGATTTTATTATTATCACTCTGCCATCTATATTACCCAAAAAATCACGTGATTTACAAATCCGTTCTGGGGAATTGTGAATGCCTCATACAATTTTATTTTTGTAAGGAATTCGTTAAAAAGTTGTGCGATACATTCTGATTGATGTAAAAGTTTGGATGTAAGTTCTAAAATGTGATACTTTAAACCACTTTTTTTAAATTAATGATTTGCCTTGAAAACATCAAAAACCATTCACAATTATCGGTCAATCACAATAGTTTTCTATCTCTTTGTTTATTAAATTTAGGTCTCTGTGTCATATGTATTTGTAAGTACAAACCAGTTACAAATGACCTTAGACCATTGAGACAAGCTCTCCTGCTAAACACACGTGTGGTAGAAGATCCCCCAGGAACGACCCCCATGGATAAGAGCTATTGTGTATTGTGAATGTTCTCGCTCTTTCTACTCATGCCTTTCTTTCAACCTAGAATAAGTAGAAACTGAATTCCTTATCGATTTCAACATCGAGTGCAATAAGGTGCTTTTCATGTTTTCTCGAAAGATCCTGCATCCCACCCTTCCCCAAGAAAGCTATAGAAAAAATGCAAAAGAAAAAAAGCTGTCTCTTTTAGAACAGAATTATTTCTATACTAATCTCACAACAGCAAAAAAAAAATATATACATATATTTTCTCTTGAAATTGGTTGGTTCTTAACCAACTAATTAATTTATAAATGAATTTCACATTTTTTATATTCCTCATTAAAGATCATTATAAAAGCCCAGGGATACATTAATAATATATATTTACACTCTCATAAAAAATTAATAGTCTGCTTATGATTATGCCTTTATGTTACGACAACCTTCCAAACCAAAAACATAATTCTTGTAACGTTACACCTATTAATACTGGTAACCTTACACATTTCTTTTTACAGAGCACATATGCTTCACGGGCCGTAGATCAAGGGAGGATGCAGACAAGCATTTTAGGGGGAGGGGTGGTCATGCTGAAAAATATTCAGTTTTGGTTACGAAAAATTTCTGACACTGTTTGGGTGTCCATAAAATGTATCAAATCGGCAAAAAACATGGCATCTAGAACTGCCCTTTTTTTTTTCAAATTAATATCAGAAGCAATGAAAGGAAGAATTATTTCAAATATTTACTTAAACAAATAATTAATAGACTAAAAATTATTACAGATGACAACTTCATTCATGAAGCATCTGAACACAATGCGTAATGATATATTTTCATGATATGCTACATTCATCCATCTAACTCGTATGCAATTATTAAATTATGATCACGTAAAATAATGATGAATGGATAATAGTGTCGATGGTTTAGGGGGGGTCATACCCCCATGACCATCCCCTGAAATCCACCCTTGCCGTAGGCTGGGCTCCACCACTGCGCTAACTTCTGAAGAAGATGAAGAAAAATAAAATAGATTTTGAATTAACTATTGAAATAAATTTGGGTTTCCCCGCACAGGTTCTAATATTTCTGTGATACCTTTCCGTCTTGGAAAATAATAGCAAATGAACGGATTTTAAAAAAGCTCACAGACATGTTATCATCGGACTCAAAACTCCAGTTAAAGATACAATTCCCTTCAGGAAATCAGACAAATGATAATATGTGTACAATCTAAAGGACAATAAATCCTCTGCTTTGGATGATGCGTTACAGGTTTTCAAACACACATATAGAAATAAATATGCGATGTATGTGTGTTTGTCATCTCTTAGTCAGAGCTTAGGAAGAGTTATAAGTATATTATCAAACTTTGCCGCATTCAGTGGTTGTAAATTCACCCTATTTGGGATCGTCAGTCTAGAATAGTCATAAAAAAAACTGAATGCAGTAAATATCTCATATAAGCTGGCACTTCCTTCACATTGATATCTAAAATTGATTAGCACGCCAGTGAAATGTACTTGTGCCCCAGCTGTATGGCGGATGAGCTGTGATTCGACCGCCTCGGCCAGAAACAAATTATGTTGCAAATTTTCTTTTGGAATTTGATATTTTTTTTTAATTCAAAATTGTACCTTTTGATATATCATAACAGTAATGTATGTTTGATTTTAAAATTTGTGTATTGATCCCTTCCCTTGGATCAAGAATTCTTTCAACAATCAATAAAAAGTTTATTTGCAATGTATTCTATTGAAAGTTACATTACATTAACTTTAGTTTTTAAAAAAATTTCTTAGATTTAAAATGAAGCTATATGAATGTACTGCATTAAACATTCTTCAATGATTTCTAGTTTTAAAACTTATAACAATAGTGATGTTATTTATACATGAAAAGGTGGATAATGCGGTTAATGGGCATCAAGAAAGAAAATTGTTTTAAAATTATATTTTATTTAATAGGTATAGATACAATATTTCAGTTTTTTTAAAAGATGCATTAATCTGTCAATATATCTTTAGTGTGCACGTTAAATTGGCAGTTGTATAGATGTGTTTCAGTATTTTTGCAATCAGCATAGTTTTACAAATTTTTAAATTACAATCTGTAGGATTAGGTTTAAATGTTGTGGTAAATTATTTTGAGTTGTAAAAAGGCTAATTTGTTGTTTACTTTATAATTATTAGTTTTAAAATTGGATAAGAAACTTGGCGAAACTTGTACTCTTAATAAGAAACGTGTTGAACGGTCAGAGAAATTTCCTCACGAATGCAATGAAACTGGAAATGGATTCTAAAAGCAACATACGTCACGTTATCTATCTTCTCCGCCCTGCTGTCAGTCAAATTCAGGGGGCTTACACGAGTGCTTCAGTACTCAAGAGAAAGAAAGTAGACAAACTGCTTTTGTGAGTGTAACATGTACAAGAGTGATTTTTACACTTTCACTTCTTTCTTTCGTTCCTTTGCTTATTTTCTTCAACGCTTTTAACAAAATTTCATACAATTATCTGAACTTGTTCATTAAATGAGTTCTCCAAAATGAATCATTTAATAAACTAAAAATATGATTTGCTCTGAACTATAATCTGAAGCTAATAGATTATACTTGATTTATATTTGTGTATTTTTAGTATTATTATTATTTTCACCCTCTTTTATTGACCTAAAAACTGACCTGTTTCGGATATGTAAAGTATTTTCATTAAAAAATAAATTTGAAAATTTAAAATAAATTTACATGAATGCCGCCGTAGCAAAAGAAAAAATAGCGAGACCGAAATAGAGACTTATCCAACTTTTGGATAAGTCTCTGTTTCGAAAATTATTGTCTGCAGAGAAAAAAAAAATCATTTATGCATCATTCCATATCAGTCGCTTGAAAAACGCATCAACGGTGCTATACTGCATTATATTATTTTCTATCATATAGTTTTTTGTTTTGCAGCTAGTTTAAAAAATTATGACTTCTTTTTTTTACATTTACTTACAGCTCACCGCCAATCTCTGATACAAATGTACTTCCATTACGATTAGTATTCAAATGTGGCATTAAATACTTTTCTATCATCTGGCTCCCCCCCTCCCTTTCCCTCAGTAGTGACAAAGAAAGGGATGATCTCACAAGTGCGCCAAGATGTGCTCAAAATCTGTTCTCAAATTTGTCCCTAATCTATTCTCAAATGTGCTTCCAATCTCTGTTCAAATGAGTTTCCAAGTTTTAACTAAGCAAATATCTTGAGGAGAACACAATTGTTGCATTTTCTTTGTAACAAAACATAATTCGGAACATATTTTAGTTTACATCCCGTACACCGGATCCCATTTGAACACATTTTAGTACACATTTATGCAACTGAAGCATCTTTTTATTATCTGTATTGAAGTACGGTATAACTTCGATTTAAGATTTCCCCAATTTAACGACGAATTTCACTGGTCCGGATTCGACTGCATTAAAAATCCATGTTCCTCGGTTTAACGATATCCTTGAATAAACGATAACTTTTTTCTGTCCCTTGAAAATCGCGTACGTTTGGGGTTATGCTGTATTTCAAACGAGCTTCCAATATATGCATGCTTTCACTGACGGATAAGCGCAAGGCGTCATGCCCATAGTTGCAGTACTGTTAAGATTGGCCTGTTGGTGATTCGAAGTCAAAAGATTATCTACTGCAGAGAAAATTTATTGTTCCAACCAGTGTTGACTTTCAACCAAATCAGATTTCTTTACTGCTAATCGAAAATTTAGTCGCGAAAAAATAGGTATAAATCCAGAGAATACTAGATACGATCGGTAGAGCTAAGAGACGATGAATTTTCTGCTTGTTTCGGGCAAGACTTGATTCAAAATACTTGCTATAGATGGTAATTTGTTTTTTTATTTTTAACACGGTCAAGTTTCAAACTTAGTTGCTAATTTCATTATGTAACAAGAAAAGTTTATTATTATTATTATTATTATTTTCGCTTCTAAACATAAGTGTGTCGCTGACGCGAAACCAAAGCCCCCCCCCCCAAAAAAAAATAGCTTAACTTAATACTTTTTCCTACCTCAATACGGGCGTTAAGTCAGTTTACGCAATTGGAGCGAGGTGGCGAATAAAAGTTACATAATATTAGCATGTCTTTAAAATTTTATTATTTAGGAGAAAAGTTTGCAAGCTTCAACTATACAATATTAGTTTCGGCCAAAAAACGAACTAATAATCATAACATAAAATATAGTTTTGTTTTATTTTTTGAACACATTGCATTATTTAAGTCTAATTAATTTGAAATTAGTATAACTTGAAACCTGAATTTCTCCAATACTTTTGCTGAAATTGTTTGTTATTATTATTATTATCATTATCATATATATTGTTTCTCAAACGCTTCTTTTTTTTTTTCGGTGTTAGCGTCATAACTTCATCAATACTTTATCAAACCAATTGAAGCATCATCTAAAAGATTTTACACCGCCTTCCCACGAAAACTTAAGAAACATCTCAAATTTTGGTTCTTTTGTCCAAAAACACCAATTTTTTCAGTTTTTTTTTTATTACGCACTAGTTTACTTTTCAACGCGCCAGAGCAAATGCTATAATTTAAATCACCTATGAAGAGAGGAGAAAAGTGGAAATAGCTTCTTCATTGTAAGAAAATTCCTGAACGTCACAGGTTATTTCCGAGCAACATTTTAGAATTTAACGGGTTTCCACCAGTTTTCTGCGAAAATCAAGTTGTTCGGCGAAAAGGTTTACAGTATTGCTTCAAGTTGCAGGAATGCAAACTTCTTGCTGTTTTGAAAAAAATATCTTTAGCTACCAGTATCAAAATATACTCAGCGTTTTTATTAAATTCTTATTGAGCTTGATTATTGAGCCTTAAGTTCAACTATACGGTTTATCCAGATTGAGGGGATAAATCAGGGAGCTAACAAGCTAACATAAATAAGTTTTCTTAGAGAGTACCTGATTTCTTCCCTAAAACGTCATTGCCTTCTATTGAGAAGGTTTCTGAATATTTCAGAAAAATTCCATGTTGATTTCGGAAAGGTTACTGTCTTTTAGCGGGAAACTGTTGTGCTTTTTTTTTTTTCTCGATACGTTACTGCCAGAATTTAAGCACATTAGCTGCGCATTATTTTGTAGGAACGTTTCGGAATATTCTTCACGGTTTTAAAGTGCATAAATATTTAGAAGAAATTATAGGTTATGATTTTTTATCTAAATTTGAGCTTCAAAACATTAAAATAATAAAATCATTTCTAATCATATACATAACTGAAAATCTGATATCGTCAAACTTTCAAACTTTTTATTGCTCAAAAACGTAATACCTCATAAGCGAAAACCAATGCAACAAAATAAGGGTTTTGTTTCCTTAAAAATGCTATTATATTGCTTGAACTCCATTGCAGCTAAATTTCCGTTACTACGAATAAAACTTTCGGTCTATTGAACTCTTTATACGAGTTAAAGATTTACCATGAAAATTACTATAAAAGCATTTCTGCAAGATTTTTCCAAGCACACTCAAATTACAGAAATAATATTAGTTCTCAGTTCTGCAATAACTGAAGAATTAGGGATGACAAATTTTACATTAAAGCTTAATCAATTTTGATTGCATAATTTATAAGACCTTTCAGAGATTTTTCTACATAATCAAACTTATTCAAATATTAAAATTGCCATTATAAGTAATTGTAAAATGTTTATTTACTTTTATTCACAAACTTGCAAGCATTAAAAAAAAAAAAAATCCACATTGTACAAGTATTTCAAAAGAAACATGACAGTTGAAAATCATGCTCAAGTGATTCCTGACTGGGAGAAATTGACACGGAGGGTGGACAAAGGAGCGGTAGATGCTTTTAACGCCCCCTACTGTTCGTCAATTCCTTCACCCTTCACTTCCCGCGAGGGGAAAAACTGCTGGTGTTCTGCAGGAAAGCCGAACGCTTCGAACGTAATATTACGTCGCTGCCGCTAATGACATATAAATTCGTTGACGTAATATTACGTCGCAGCCGCTTGAGTGGTTAATATGAAGAGAAACTTGTTTTGAAGAACATTTTGAATGAATTGAAAGATTTTGTGGTTTTAATCAGGGTTGCGGAGTCGAAGGAAAAAGGACAGACTCCTACTCTCGGAATTTTAGAGCCTTCGACATCGATTCCGACTCCAACTCTGCAAGCACTGACAGAGTTGCAGACTTTGTGAGAAAATAACGAACTCCGACTCCGATTCCTTTTCCCCAGAATCAACCCGACTTCATGACTACGTCTTTTTCATGGGAATAGAAATCATTTTGAAATGCGTGAAAAAGCTAATGTTTTAAATGATTTTTTATGGCATACACACACACACTATATCACCAAAAATATTGGGACACTTTTAAAAATTCACGTTTATACCAGTTTTTTGAGAACTAAGAGATCACTATTGTTCTGTTAATTTTGAGCCCCAATATTACTGTTCTACCCCAGCTCCTTTCAATTTCTGTGGTCAGTTTTAGTAGGATTCATTTTAAAGGTAGGGCTCATTTTAAAGGACACAACTATATGAGGCAGTGAGAAGCAAAAGGATGTAAGTGGACATTTTCAAGTTTTGAGTAAAACGCGTATAAAGATTACGTATGAATCATGCTATACAGCAGCACCTACCAGGGCTACTAATACTATCTCTTGCCCCAAGACAGAGGAGGGGTTCACCTACCATTTGTATTGCTTATCTCCAAATTTTTAATTTTACCTCTTGGGTCATTCAATACAGATTCAACGGATGAGTGCGCTCGACCATTTTTTATTTCTTTGAAACTTATATCACAAAAAGATGCATATGAATGATGTTTAAAACCACTTTTATTTTTTCTCTAACCTTAACCCTTGATTTTTTAGAGGTCATCAAAGTGATTTTCGCAGTCAAAAATGAGACCTTTAGACCTTTACATTTTGGCCAAAATCTATTTGAATTACATTTATGGCAGTTAATTTTACGCTTTGATGTTAAAGTGCATAAGATGATAGTCTTAAATGCTGAGTAACGTGGCTGTAACTTAATAATTAAAATAATTTCAGCAGGCCAAAGTTCAAGGTCAAATGCAAAATTTTTACTCATTTCAAAGGGTCATAACTCGCTTAGGGGATGAAAACACAAAGTGAAATACGGCAAAAACTAATTACTGGAACCATGCTAATAAGAACATGTAACTGTTGCTGTGTGTTTGCTTACCCTTTATTGGTTACAGCCCCTCAAAGATCAGAAAAATGACAAAAAATAACATTTTTAGACCCTTGTAAGCCAAAAGGGGATGGAATTAAAAATAAAATTTCTTGGCCAATTGAATATTCCATTCAAGTACTATACATGTTATACATATTGTTGTGTGTATTTGGTTTGTAAAAAAGATTCAGGTCTTTGAAATTTAACAATTTAACTAGTTAATTTACGCACTAAAACGAAAAAAAAAGTGTGAAATCTTCATTGCACTTTCTTAAATGGCCTATATAATATATTATACTGAAAAAACATATTTTAAGTATAAAAAAAAATTATTTTAATTTGATAACTTAGAAATATTTGGTTATGAATGAGTAGTTCATACTTGATTGACAGTTTAAGTAGTTAATATATAGACTATCTTCACACACAAATTTTCAATACACACAAACATATGCTATCTACATTACATATCTAAATTGCCTTAAACATATGCAAAACATTATATATACAAAATTTAAATTTTAAAAAGTGCGTTTTTTATTTCTTGTTTGAGTGTAGTTTTGAAAAAATGAACTTATCTAGTAGTCACCTAGTAAGTTGTAATGGTGACTCAAGTGTATGGCGTTTGGAATGCTTTACCAAGGCACATTCATAATTTGGTACTTTGAAAATGTACTAGGAGCAAGACAATGACAGGGGTTCTAAATTTAGTGATCAACACAAGCTATGTAATAACTTTTTTGACAATAATGATAGTCTTTTTAGTAACATACTATTCTTCATACCTATTACTAGGGGATAATAATTTTACATTGATAATATTTAAATACGGTGGCATAAAGCAGTGATTAAATGTTGTATTGAGAATTTTATTTGCAGAGTCAAACATTTCTTGCAGTATTTTTTTCAGCTAGTTTAATATACTGAATGCTCACAAGGACATATGCAATGTTTAGTAGCAAAAATGCAGAAGGTATACATTTCTGTAGGAATTAAAATGTGACTTTCAGTAGTTCTTGCAAGCTAGTCTTAGTAGCATCAATTCTTTTTACGGTTCTTCTGATACTGTTACAGTGTCCATTCCCGTGTGATATTGCATAGAAATGCCACTCAGCTCTCAAGTTGACATCCGTTTCGTGATTACATAAATTAAGAAAGTTCTTTCTATTTTTGTTGTGAGTTTGAGTAAAGTATTTTAGTACGCCACATGCTGCGTCACCACCAGAACTATAGTACAACTGTGTGAGTTCATTTTCTTAAAACTACACTAAAGCTTGAAATGAAAAACGCACCTTTTTTTTCCTTTCAACTATGCAGATAATGCTTTTGCACGTGTTTAGCAAGTTACATAAGTTTATGTACAGAGCGTATGTTTGTATGTATTGAAAATATGTGTGTGTAGATAGTCTATAAATTAATTACTTAAGCTGTCAATCATGTATGAACTACTCATTTATGTCCAAATATTTCTAAGATATCAAATTAAAATAATTATTTTTATACTTAAAATGTCTTTTTCCAGTATAATATATTACAAAAAGCACACTATACGTAATTTAAGAAAGTGCAATGAAGTTTTCACACGTTTTATTTATGTTTTAGAATGTGAATTAACTTGAAAAATTGCTCAATTTCAAAGACCTGTATCTTTATTAAAAACTAAATACACAAAACAATATATATAACATGTATAGTACTTGAATGGAATATTCAATTGGCCAAGAAATTTCATTTTTAATTCCATCCCCTTTTGGTTTACACGGATCTAAGATCATTTTTCTCAATTTTCTGATCTTTGAGGGGCTGTAATTTATAAAGGGTAAACAAACACACAATTACAGCTATATTTTCTCATTAGTGTGACTCCAGTGATTAGTTTTTGCCAAATTTCACTTTGTGTTTTTATCCCCTAAGCGAGTTATGACCCTTTGAAATGAGTAAAAATTTTACATTTGACCTTGAACTTTGACCTACTGCCATATTCTTAATTATTAAGTTACAGCTACATAACTCAGTGTGTGAGACTATTATCTAATGCACTTTAACATAAAAATGTAAAATGTTCTGCCATGATTGTCATTCAATTAGATTTGGGCCAAAATGCAAAGGTCTAAAAGTCCCATTTTTGACTATGAAAATGACTTTTGATGACCTCTAAAAAATCAAGGGTTAAGGTTAGAGAACAGATAAAAGTGGTTTTAAACATCATTCATATGCATCTTTTTGGGATATGAGTTTCAAAAAAATTAAAAATGGTCGAGCGCACTCATCCGTTGAATCTGTATAGAAGGACCCTCTTGTGACTCCATTTTGCTTCTTACTACCTCATATTAGAAGTACACAGAAGAAGTGTTCCAGAAATTATTTTTTGATTAGATCGTATTTTCTAAAAAACATGGTATAACAGGAACTGAAATAAATTGAAGGGCTCAGGGCAAGAATGTGATATGCCACATGGTGTGAATTTTTCAGTTGGCCAATTTCCGATTTTTGAAAAATTCTTCAAATATTTTTATAGGTATTATACATTCTATAATCAGCAATACTAAAACCATACATGTTTTACTCCAAATGACATAATCCATTGTCATAGTTATTTCAATTTTACAGTGCTGGCCAAATTATTAGACTAAAGAGCTTCTTTTTTTTTGTTTGGTTTTTTGAACACTATTTGTACTAAAATACAATTTATTTTACTGTTAAAGAACAGTAGGTGAGAGGGGGGCACAAGTGAACAAAAACAACATTTTTCTATATTTTTCATTATTGATTTGAGATAAAAAAAGAAAAAGGTGCTAAATATGATAAATCAAACATTTGCTAATATTTTCATGCAGTTATCCTCCTTCTACAAGAGGAAATTCCAACCTAAAAATTAATTCTAAAATATGTTACATTTTGTTCACATCTGCCCGGTGGGGGGAGGGGGCAGTTGTAAACACACCTGGGGCACAAGTGAACAGACACATAAATGGTATAAAATGCAACTAAGCATATCTTTAAGTACTCTTTATTACACATTCATAAACACAATGAAAATATAAATATTGAGTACATAATAAATTAACTTGATTCAACGAACATTATAGCCTTCAAGTTTTACAGAAAAAGAAACTGAAGAAGCAGCTCGATATGTGCTACCTAAAATTGTAGGTGGGGGTAATTTTAGCAGAATATCATCAGTGTTTACCATCGATGTATCATCTGTTTCTGGAAATACGAAGGTTTCATTCTTCTGCTTCCTCATGAATTTAACATTTGCTTCATCACTCTCCATTTTCTCGATACGGCCAACATAGTGAATTTTTGTCTTTTTTGTAGTGAATTCTACGAGGACAAAGTCATTCACAGCTAAATTTTCTGGTGCAAGGTTGACTTCAGCACAAATTTCTTGATGGCTACTCTCTTCAAAGCTAATGTCGGACTCGGAGTCACTGACTACAACCTTTGACTGCTCCTTTTTCAACAGTTCAGAAAGTTCTAACTTTCTTTTCTTTGCAACTCTTTCACATTTTATCTTCATTTTCTCTACCTTTTCTTCCATAGCTTTGACAACAATGTCTTTTTTGACGCTGCTTACTTTTCCCTAGAGTAGAATCGTTAAATTCTATTCTAGGCAATGGTCTCACACATTCTGGGGTAGGACTTGAATGTGCATTGCAGCTGGTGGAGGCATCCTCAGGATTAACTGGCATTAAGCTTGTTATTTGAATTGGGATGAAATCAGTGTCAGTAAAAGCAAGCCGAGATAACGGCCAAATTCCTGGTTTAGAAAAACCCGATTTAATATTTTTGGATGTAAAGGCTGCTGTGAAAGCTGGTGAAGAACACTGATCAATTTCATATATAGTTATTCTTTTTCCTGGGTGCAATGTCAACCAGTCATTGAAAGAAGTTTTCACTGCAGATTTAAAGGGGCCATAAACACCTACATCCAAAGGCTGTAAGCGATGTCAACAATGAGGGGGAATGTAAGGAGTACTATTCCATTCTCACGACAAAATAATATTACATCCAAACTGATATGACTTTCATGATTATCAAGTAGAAGCAAAACTGGATTTGCTGCGGTACAGCGGGAGTACTTTTGGAAGTGTTTTACAACTTCTAGGATGATATCTGCTGTCATCCATCCAGTTTTGGATACTAACCCTAAGCTTTCTGATGGTGCTCCATTTAAGAAAATATTTTTGTATCTTTTTCTTGGGAATACAAAAACAGGAGGTACAGTGTTTCCCATTGCATTAACTATACCACAAAATTATACAAGTTCACCTCTCTCGCCTGAAACATTTTGTCCAACTTGTTTCTCTTCACAAACCACGATCACTTTTGGAGCCTCCAACACAGTCGCGATACAGCTGATACTAACGTCAATTATTAAAATTTTTAATTATTCAATGTTTCTTAATTAGCCTAATCAAATAAAAAATGAACAATTTTTGAAATCGAAATAACTATAAAAAAAACAGTATGGGGCTCATGTAAACAGTTCACACCTGCCCCTACATAGTGTGTTCACATGTGCCCCATATAACAACTTAAGCCTAATCTGATAAAAAACAATATTTCTTTCAAATTTTTTTAAAAAAATAGAGTACAAAAACTTACTTTATAAATCCCACTTCAAAATGAATAAAGTTCAAATCACAATAAAGATAGTGATGAATGTGTTTTTACTCTGAGAACTGGAGCATGAAAGTTTACTGGCAACTTCCAAAACAGAAGTTATTATTATAACTAAAAAGAAAATGGTTGAGATCTTTGAAATTTCAGGCAGCATACAGTACTACTGCTGCCATCTACATGAATTTTTTTCAGATTTTTTTCCTCATGTTATCTGGGTAAAATATGGTTAGTTCACATGTGCCCCATGTTTACATGTGCCCCCCTCTCCCCTACATACTGTGCACTGATTATTACGTTATTTTAGCATAATTTAATGCTTACAAGTAGCAGCAGTGTCTGCTTTGTTTATCTACCTACCAGGAACATAACCTCAGTCAGCTTAAACAGTTCACTAGTTATTTTTATTAGTGTGTTCTGTTATATTAAAGTTAGTTTCAGGTAATTAGTGAGTAAATGTATGTGAGCATATATAATAGTGAGTATAAACAATTTTTTACCTCATTTTTTAAAAAGTTAAGAAATGGTGTAAACCTCGTGAAAAGTACGCGAAAAAGACTTAAAATGCTCATCAAGAGCAAGAGAATGCATACCAAATATTAGATAATTATTTCACTGTTCGTTAATGTGTCTATAGTTATGTAATCGATAAAGAATTTACTAATAATTTGGCCAGCACTGTAGTTATGAGAAACAAAAATTTTGATAGAAAAGTCACTCCTTGTGGCTTGTCACATTTCTGCCACGAGCCCTCCCTTCAATTATATCATATGAAATATAATGGTATTTAAACAATTTGAATCATAGTATATCAAAAATAATTCGGATTTTCATTAACTTTACCATAAATAAATAAATACGAATGATGTAGTATCTAATTTTTAAAATTATGACTATTTCGAGACAGTTCACCCCGGACGTTGAGGCGGTGGTATATGTGGGGGTTTCGGAATTGGTCCTTTGGGATATGTGGAAGTGAAGTCCCAGTTATTGTCGACGTAATGACAAAAATATTTGTTGCAGGTTCCGGAATTGTTTCTTCCATGAACTGCAGCCGATTTAATTCGTCTAATAAATGGCCGAGGAATGAATTCGTTATTCAAGATGTGTCCAAGAAGTCTGAAATATAAACAAAGAAGCGGTTATTTGAACTGTAATAAATTTAAGTGCAACAAATTTTTTTAGTAATACCGTGTGGCACAATGAGTGCAACAGCTAAAATAGGAATTTATCATTATTAACAGTTACATTAACAGTTACACAAATATTAAAGTTATTCTAACAACTTTATTGTAGTTATTACCACTTATTAACAGTTACAAAATGATTAAGAGTTACACAAGTATCAGTAACAGGGGTGTCCCAAATTTTTGGGAGGGGTAAAGTTCGCAATTTTCCGAAAGAAGTTCAAAATTTTACCAAATGATAAAACAGAAGCCTTGCATATGACTGCATCTAATGAGATGACACAAATTAGGCATTCTTAAAAAAAATGCAGTCTTGCAATACCAAGTTGCCGAATCGTCAGACATAATTGGCCGAATAAGAAAACTTTTGGGAGGTCGCAATGATCACCCATCAGGGCACCCTTGATAAGTACAAACATTGATGTTTCGCAAGTGAGGTGCTCAGTATTGAAATCAGCGCAATCCTTTTTTTTTTTAAACTTTACAGTAGAGACGAAAAACATTTTACGCTTTTCTCACTTAATTTTCCAGACGGGAATTAATTTTCGTTTGAATAGCCTTTGGTGTCCCTCTGCATTTTTGCTTCTGTTTTAAATAAGCAGTCTTTAATTGCGCCGCAAAGATATGGTGGATGAACTGAAAGCGTAAACAGAACATTCTGATTTGTAGGATCAGCGAGAACCCGGGAGCAGTGAATAGCTTACTGCTTGCGTGTTCTCTCTTACTGCAGAAATATGTTCCTACACCATTACCTTCTTTTTTTTATATAAATGAAAGAACCCCTAAACACTTGATTATTCCCTATGATTATTCCCCATATCGTCGCCTGAAAGCAACACTAAGACATCTAATCCCAGGAATAACACTAAAATATCCTACTGTTGCTCTGAGGCGACGATATGTAACTGAAAAATCTAGACTAAGGTCACCCTTCAGTCTAGATTTTTCATTTTAGTCAGGGTCAGGCTTCCACCAACTGATTTTTGGATGAATGGCAAGCCGTTATATTTAAGTAGCAGTCTGTGTAAAAAGTTTGGGGACGGGGTAAAAAGATAAAATTATGACTAATGTAAGCAGGGGAATGATATAATTTACTTTACATTTCAGATTGTTACGGTTGAACTAAAGCAAATAACTCTGTATTTCATCTATAGCTGATATGCTTACATGGAAGTAACCGTCCGTTCCAATTCCGGTGCGTTTTCATTGGCTGGATCACCGAATTCGCAGGACAGTCTTTCCAAGCAATGATCATCTGTGCCCAACAGGCCGTTACATTGTAGGTAGTTGACCATCACTCGAGATTGTTGTTTTTCATCGTAATCTACCTATAAGTGAAATCAAACAAAACTCAGCTGTGATTAACTGTGAAATAAAAGCAATATCTTCTTTACTAATGATAAAGCTCAAAGTTTGTCGGGATATCTCTTTGTGACGCGCATAGCGTCTAAACCGTTCGGCCAATTTTCCTGAAATTCGGCACAAAATTAGTTTGTAGCATGGGGGTGTACACCTCGAAGTGATTTTTCGAAAATTCAATTTTGTTCTTTTTCTATTCCAATTTTAAAAACATTTTACATAGCAAATTATCATAACATGGACGAGTTAATTACCAAATTGTCATAACGTGGACCCGTAGCATGGGCTAGCAAATGAACATAGCAAATTGGCGAGAAATTCATCATCCATAATTTGTAAATGTACAGGCCCAAATGACCTTTTAATTTTTATACTACGGGCAAAGCCGTGCGGGTACCACTAGTAAGACATATTAGCAGATAATTAAAGGTACATCACACAAAGTTCAAAGAGAAAAAAGACCCCACAATAGTTTGAAAACAAATCGAAACGACAAAAAATCAATTTTCAATCCATTTTTTTAAACTGAAAATGAATGGCGTTGTTAAATGAAATCGAAATAAAGTAAAGAATTGAACAAGTACAAATTTATATTTCATGTTTTTTTTTTCGTTCCCTAATCTGTTTATGCTTGGGACTTTAGTTACGAAGCGATGTTCATTTATGGAATAAAAATTCCAAAAGGTTTTGACAACTGCTGAATGTCTTAAGAACGCGTAAAGACATAAATTTGGAAAGGAAAATTGCAGGTGATAGATTTGTATACGTTAGTTAAAAAGAAATAAAAAAGACCTGATGCAATTTTAAAAAATATATATATGTGCTGCTTTGCATTGCTTCATACCAGGGTTGGTCGGATTGGACCCAATTGGGTTGGATCCAATGGTTTTTTTTTTTTTTTTTGAGAAACCCATTTAAAAAAAACATTTAGCCCACTTTTGGGGTTTTTACAAATATTCTAAAAAAATTAATTAATTGAAATATTTTCACAATTTAAACTCCTTTTTTATTTGTTCTTCACCACAGACAACGGATATAAAAAATGAATTTTGAACTTTAATTGTATTTCCTAACTCTTAACGGCATTAAAAAATACTTCAATGATTAAAAAAATATTTATTTAACTTTTTTCTTTAACTGGTCAATAAATAACTCAAATTGTCTTGACTAAGCCCTGTCACGTCTGATTTTCTCAATATTTGTACAGAGGAAACTACTCTAGTTAAAAGGCTTTCATGTGAATTATTTTCTGCAAACCAACACGTCACAAATCTCGAATAAACAAGGTATATTTTTTAGAAATTAACAGGTTTTACAAACGTTCGGACAGAAAACAGACTAGGATGTACAGTATTTTCATTATCTTACGAAAAAATTTAATATTTGTTACTCTGTACACAGAAATAGAAAAACAGGCAACATAAAATTCAAAGGAATTTCTTGATTAAACTGGAATTTAGTAAAAAAGAATTTAAATTACTTGAGGTTCTACAGTAGTTTTGCATAACAAAATGAAATACAATAAAGTAAAATGCAAAAAAAAAAAAAAAAAAAAAAACTGTAGTGGTTAAAAACGAACAATAGATTTTATCATTCGAGAAGTAACTTTGCCTTAACTGTTGGTAATCATGGAAACTAAAAAATCTGAAACTTCACCATTCTTGGGTTTCGTCGTCTTTTATACTTTTCTTCAGAAAACGCTGAGTTTTAACTAGTTTTCCAGCTTTTTTAACCCCATGACAATTTTTACGTTTTTTCCATATACTTACGCTACAATATGCTATACAAGTACCCCACATTTTCCTTAAAAAAAGGCAAAAAAAAAAAAAAAAAAACACATTTCTTTTTAAAAACCCAGCTCTAGTTGGGTTTTTTTGGGTTTTATTTAAAAAAAAAATCCTGGGTCCATGGGCTTTTTTAAAAACAACCCGGGTTTTTGCCAATCCTGCTTCGTACTAAAGAAAATTGCACTAGCTGACCTAATCACTTAGACGTACAATACTGCAATTAATATTTTATTTGTTAAAGCAAATTATTCAAAACTACTGTTGAATGAATCAGACTAAACGTATATATATTTTAATTTATTTCGTGCAATCAAATTAAAACCAAACCTTGTGGCAGGACAGGCCAAGGTCCTACTGTGCCCGACTCAGTTTTCCTGTCCAGGGGCTCTGGGGTGCAAGGCGGACGTTTTGTTAAGTGGTCAGCCTAATGCGGAACCCAGTGTTTGGTTCCCAAGTACGCTTAGTACTCAATTTATCGACCCACTGATGGGATGAACGGCTGAGTCAACCGTGCCCAACCCGGGAATCTAACAACCCACATTATTTCTTTTTCATACGAATAAATATTGTGAAATTTGTAGTATAAATGTTCATATTAAATTATCAAATCGTACTTATTAACTTTTGAAAGGACTATATTCTTAACAAAGCTTTCTTATATAAAGAGGAAAAATTCAGCCAAAAAAATTTTACCAAGAGTTTACTGCTGATCTCTTGATGTTGGTTTACAGCTCTTCAAGCAATATAGGAATTTCGTCACTATATAATGTAATATCTTTTCGCAACTAAATTCAGAGTGTCCCCAAAAATATTCTTCATAAAATGTTTTTAAAATGTTCTTAAACAGAAGTTTTGTTCTGTTATAGCCGTCATCAAATAAGACTATTTTAAAAGGGATGTACATGTATAATTTTCTTCTTCTTTCTAGTCCTCTATTACAGCGTAGCTAAACTATGGTATCATAAGTTATAAAATTGTCCACTAAGGAAGAGGACTATCCAGAATCTTTCTCTTGTCAAGTCCTACACGGTCCTAGATAGATAGAAATACTTGCCTGTTACGACATATAGAATAAGTAAAGAAATATTTAGTACCAGTACTAAAAGTAATAGATCTGTAAAATCTGATAGTTTTTGTTTTATCTGATCGGTTGCACCGAAAGTTGTCAGCACCTCATGGAAAATTACTCTGGTACGAATGATGTTTTGGTGGTGCAAAACATATTTTCATGTTTTCTCTTTTTCTTTTGGAGAACAGTTCTAGTTAGCGAGAGAGTCTGATGTGGTCCCAAAGCTTCTCACTTTCTACCTTTTCCAAAGCTGTCGCGACACAAGTTCCGAAAATCCCTACGTAGGATGGCATCTTCGTGGGTGAACTTCTCGAAATTGGAGAAATACTTTTTGAGCTTATTTATGATTGAAACTCCTGTTATGTCACTCACATTTTTCAGTTGGATAGATACTGAATTGTGCTCAGACGATCCAAATACTCCTTGATCTATGCTAGGATAGAAGAATAAACATCGCAACCTCTATTAAAATAAAGTTGCTCCTGACGACCAAGCAGTGGTCAAGATTCTTTTTTATAAGCTTACAGGACCCGAATTCTTCCTTTTTTCCTGAATAAATATTCCGCTGCCTGTGAGCAAGACTTTTTCTTTTTTACTTCTACTTCTGTCAATGAACAATTTATTGCATTATCTAATGTGCCTCTATGGCCAACATTAACCACTGAACTTAGTCAACAAATTTTGACACACATACGTACATAATAAGAATAACAAATATATCTACAGTCTTACCTGCTGAAGGTAATTTGCTACAACTTCCAACTCCTTCAACTTCGCTGCCTTTTCTGGAGGTGGTGGCATTCGATGATTGGGGTTTCTCATCCTGGGGCCACCAGCCCCACGTTTTCTTCTTCTTCGACCCCACTGAGTAGTTCCATGTGCGTAGTTTGTTCCTCCGAAAAATCCTCCATTCAGGCCCGTCATCTGAGCAATTGGAATGACTACTGGAAATGAAAATATGATGCTAAGGAGAGGTGCTAGAAGAAGCGGTAAACCTGCAGCTAATAGTCGCGCTGTTTGGCGTCGACCCGCATTGGCTCGGGGCCGATAACCGTAGAAATACTGGCCACGATATTCCCACGTTTCTGGACGAACATTTCTTCCTCTTTCAGTGGCTACAAAAACAATTTTCGATCAAATTAGATGAGTACTTTTAAAAGGAAAAAAATATTACTTTGAGCTAGGTGATTTACATAACGTATTTGTAAACTGTACATACGTGATGGCTTAGTAGAAAGCCTCAAAACAAGAACAATAGCCATGCATTCCGTGGTCAAAACTGAATTGGTAACGCGTTAGAAACAAATGATTTTTACAAAGCAGTAAGCAACAGAACAAGCAGAGAGGAGAAGAAAGTTCATCGATGGAAGAAAAAGGAATAGGTTACGTTCAAGAAAATCAAGCTAAACCGCTCCAAATGAAGCAATTGCTCTAAATTTTGACCATCAACTATAGCATAACCTTCCAATCATTGATGAGGAAAGCGCTTTTATCATACACTGATGCAAACGCTGCTTTTTCTCACATAATACTAGTAGCTACGTGTATCTGGAAAACAAAAATTTAATCATAATCGATTGAGCACTTACTTGCTTATGATCCCGGAAGAAAAGCTCATTATTAGTTGATTGGGATTTAAAAAATATTTTTTTTTTTTTGAAAGATCGGTGAGCTTTTACGTATCATGCTATTCGACGCGTACTGAACATCTTAACTCAAACAAGACATGGAACCGCAGCCGTGGTTTTGATGAAGGCTAAAGATGGCTTTAATTGTTCTGAAAACATTAATGTCCATGTGGGCATGGAATGCCTACACGTGAAAACTCAACAGCAGGTAACGTTCAATCAGATGATCGTAAATGATTCTGTCTAATAAAAGTAGGTGAGGGGGAGGGGATAGTTAATCAAAAACTTTGAGGACACTGCACGAAATTCTTGAAGTATAGATTAAGTAATGCTTATTCATCAATGAGCAAACGTGTGCAGCAAAATCCGATCCTGAAACGCAGGGCTGCGGAGTCAGAAGGAAAATGACCGACTCCGACTTTGACTGCGGGAATTCTAGATCCAGTGACTCCGACTCCGATTCTTTACTCGAAAAAATTTTGGAAAAAAAAATAGAACCGACTTCAAAATTGCTCTAAAAAGTGAAAAATAATTTTATTCTTTAAACACCATCGATAATACTTTTAAACATAATTTTTGAAGTTGGCGCAAAAACGATCGATAAAATCATTCACAGCCATAACTCAACTACAAGTATAAATTTAACCAGGTCCAGTTTCTTCACTACCAAATGCATTACGCATTGATGACAGCATATTTGAGTAACGATTAAATGTTTCGTTCCTAACTTGGGATGATTTTTTGATAAAAATATGAGCGAAGCATGGTTACAATGGATTTTACTTTTTGTTTTTGCGCCAACTTCAAAAATTATGTTTAAAAGTATTATCGATGGTGTTTAAAGAATAAAATTATTTTTCACTTTTTAGAGCAATTTTGAAGTCGGTTCTATTTTTTTTTTCAAAATTTTTTTTATTTCATTCTTTTTAGTGT
Organism: Uloborus diversus; assembly: GCF_026930045.1. Lineage (NCBI taxonomy): Eukaryota > Metazoa > Arthropoda > Arachnida > Araneae > Uloboridae > Uloborus > Uloborus diversus. Next base: position 124,806,625 of record NC_072732.1, on the reverse strand, counting down.
AAATGTAGATATTTCAGTAAAAGTAAGAAGTTACTTAGTAAGAAGTTCGGCCCTATATCACTACATTGCTTTAGAAAAGCCTTTATTCAAAATTATCATTACAATTACTATTAATGTTACTCTTAGATGGCACCAAACTTTTATAACAATGAGTTTCATATTGTCGCGTAGATGAAGATAGCGAAGACAATGTGATAGCCAAATGACGCGAATACTCCAAGCGTTAGTCTCAACTCGAGATCTTTATTCTGAACCACGAAGGAACGTTACATCTCCTTATATACAACTTGAGAAAGTGCTGGAACTTTCCAGACTTGGAAAGATACAGAAATTAATAGAACATTCGAGAAAATACGGGAAACAGTAGAAACGAAATTTTAGTAAAATTCACTTTGTTCTAGTCGGGATTTGAACCCGGGGCGCTCGTGTGGGAGGCGAGAATTCTACCACTGAGCCGCCGTTATCCACGAATGAAAAGTGCGAACTTCGCTATAATATTATAGGGAAATTGCATAAAATTTACTGTTTTTTGCCCATAACTTTTTTCTAAAGAACAAATATGGTCAAACAAAGTAATGGGACCTAAGTTGAGCCATCCCCTATCCATCAAAAAAAGAATCATCAAAATCGGTTCACTAGGTGAGACGCTATGAGTGGACAAACAAAAAAAAAAAAAAACATACATACGGTATGAACTGATAACCGCCTCCTTTTTGAAGTCGGTTAAAAATCAGTCGACTGACTCCACAGTCCTGCTAAAGCGACCGATGGCTGAAACTCTGTGGTAAATGTGACACATGTCTGTAAATCACCCATGCACGACAACTAGTAACTCTTGCAAATGATGACTCATCATATGATCGAATGCATTCTTTCTATAATGTCTGATGAGACACATTATGGACGTAGAGAATACATACTAGCTACATCTAGGAAGCAACCAAGTTCACTGCATAATGTTTCCGTTACACTGTTTAAAAAAATCCAGAAATTGTACTGTAAAAGTTACTGGCATCCATGTTGCCAGTAACTTTTACCATAAAACCCTATTGTACTGTAAAATTTTACTGTAGACTAAACGAGAGTTGAAAAACGCAAAATGCGAGCAGCAGTTTCCATCTCGGAACCTTCGAACTGGCAGGCGTGATGCCCACCATACGAGTTGGGACACATCGAGTGAGGGGAAAATACGGTGTTATGTGCTTCACACTGCAAGTCACGTGGTGTATCAATTACCACCTGCAATCGTTTATTTTTCCGGTACAATTTACTGTCATTTTTTTCTGAACTGTAAACACTCCGTTTTACAGTAATATTTTCCATAAAAGTTTCCTAAATTTTTAACAGTGTACAAATAACACTTTCACACCATTTCTATGCCAGGTAGTATAATGCTCATAGTAAATAGTTGTAAGATGTATCTTTCACAGAGTTGTGAGAGCAATCATTGAAAAGTTTGCATTACACATGATTGTGCTCTGAAGTTCTGTGTGTTTTGTCATAATTTTGACTTCTGTTTATTTGTGTAGTTATCGTTGTCGTCATTGGTGATACGCGATTTAAACCGAGGTGACTGCAAATGATCTCAAAAGATTTTTCGCATTGTCTGGGAAGTATTTTTTAGCACTTCAAATTTGCATCAGAATGTGGACTTGTAGATTTACTTTACGTTATATCTGAAATTTTGAACGTTGAGCCCTGCATTCAATATTTCCCGTTGAAACATCGGAATGAATTTCAGTTTTTCGATTGGCAGAACAAAATCAAAGAGCTCTTTAAGCATCTTATGTAAATATTTTATCATAAATAATGTTTTACATTTTATTTCGTATTAGTACTTTCATATTTGTCGTATTAAATATTTCATTATTAATAATTCAACGTCCACATTTCTTAATAATTCAGAATCGTACATTTAACTACAACTACTTTTACTTCATTGTTGTTACTACTTCCTTCACCGTCGACAATGCATCTACACGTATTGTACAATCTTTATGTTTTCGAATCATAAATAAAAAGTATGTGTTTTTGAAAGTTGTGTCAGGATCGTCTCTAGTGTTACAGCACATTACCTGGCCTATGGTGTCGGACTGTGTACATGGCAATGGGGAAGAAGAATCCTTGTTGTGGTTGTTGAGTTCTTCGTTTAACTCTTCGGATAGCCACATCGGACCCATGCAAGAAATCGATACTGTAATTGCTGTGGTTTTGTGCATCACTGCTGAGCAACACCAAAGATGCCACGACGAGTGCAATTAACAGCAACTCCGGTGATGCTGGGCTGAAAAATATCCCACTTATTATCATTGATTAATCATTAGCAAATTTAAGTTGTACTTAAAAAAAATGAAAACAAATATAAAGATATTTTTGGGCTAGGAATAATAGGGTGAATGTACATCTTGTTGGAAATTATTTGGTGTCATATATTTTAAATTTTTAATTAAAAAAGGGCACTTTACCCGTTTTATATTTCGGGAAGAGGAAACAAATCCAGCACACATCCCTTGTTATTTATTCTGTTCAAAAATTTGCATATCATTCCCATGCAATGGTGAATCCAGGGGAGGTTCTATGGGGCTGCTACCCAACCAAAAGCTGGGCTTTTCCCTCTCTCTCTCTATATATAAGTTTAAAGAAAACTGAATTAACTTCAACCCCTTTATCCCGGATTTTTGGCCTTGTAAGAGCCTTGTCAGTAAAAAATGACTTCATTCACTTAAATGGAAGTTGGAGACCCTACAATGGTATACTTTTTTTTTTATTTATTTATCTCAGCTCCTCCCAAACAAATCGTGGATTTGTCACTGTTTCCATGTCAACACAATTTCAATGACAATTCCAAGATGTTGAACATATGAAAGACCCCTTTAGAAACAACCCTAATGACACAGTCTTTGAAGTGGGACTCGTACGTGGAAGTCGCATGACTGTCAAATTAGGGTACTCGTCTTCGTCACGTGTCAGTCATGAAACTTCACTGTAAAACCATCAGTAGAATGCATCAAGTTCAGAATGTCAGTACGCGTAAGTATTTTTTATTACGTTCGAGTTTTCTTAGCTCATAAAATTCGTAGGTAAAAGATTTTATTTTTACTCCTTTAACTTCAAGTGCACATAACTATGTAAACAGTTCTAAAAAAAATCAATTGGATGCATTTGCTGTAAGATATACGACAAATTAACAATTCCAAAACAAAGAAAGTAAATTTCGCATTGTTCATAAAAAAACATGTCACTGGATAATACTAAATGTTTTTCGACTAAATCACCATTTTAAATACCATTGAACCGAAATCATGGAGAATCAGTAATTACTTACGTTACTATTAAGCAGGCTGGCTGTATAATATTCTTTCAAACAAATTTCTTTTTATAATACTATTACTGCTGTAATTGACGTTTTTACTAGTCCCTTTGTCCCTTTTTTAGCAGGATATCTAATAAGCAAGCTTGTACAAAAAAGGCTAACGTACAATTAATTACAAAACTCAAAAAAAAAAAAACAATTAATGCTCTTCACCTGCGCAAAGTAGTATACAAATGTTGCTTGTTTTATATAAATGTTTAGAAATCATGAGTTGCAGCTTAGAATAAAACAACATCCTTTTTGTACCTATCAATTTTGTTTTAAGATCAGTTTCATTCTTGAACGATCGTTGTTTAACAACAGAAGAACTATAAGCACATTTTGGGCTGCATGTAAATGAGACAAAACTTTTCGGTTACGTTACGTAAGGAGTTCTTGACAATTCACTGAATTTTGTTGTTAATTTCTTACAAACACTGCTACATTTTAAATCTGTAAAACTATCAATTTATTAGTTTTCCATTTGATATAATATATGAGACTAGCAGTGCCCACATGGCGATGCCCGTGCTAAGCAGTAAAAGGAAGTGCGTTGATCAAAAAAAAAAAAAAAAAAATCCACGCCCCCCTTCTGATGTGAAATTATCATTTTTCTACAACTAAAATGCGTACACGCCTTTTCAAAAGACTTATTAAAGTATCTTTGGACTTTAAAACCATTCGTCAAAACACATAAAAATATTAACAGTAGCTTTAAAACTCAAAATAATCCTTCAACTGCATAGTTCATCGCTTAACGCGCCAAGCAACCATGCTACCATAACCCTGTCCTTTAGCGAGTGAAGCAGTTTCCCCCCCCCCCCTGCAATTTAAAAAATTTCACCAAATAAACAATGCTATAGTAAAAACGTTATAAAGAACAATCACAATTGAATAATACGGCAAATCATGTTATTTACTTAAATAAGTAAGTATCTTTAACTATGAGAACAAAAACAAACATTAAAGAAATAAGGAAAACAAAATCCGATAGAAAAATCCTACAAAATCAAATTATGTACTTGAACATCGAAAAAAACCGCATTCAAAAATCTATTCGCCACTCACAGCAACATAGCATGGGCATGGTTCCTCGCAGCTATCGACACTGTCGGCCAGCACCCTCTCGAAGAGTTAACTTAACCTGCCATTTATTAGGAATTTATAGAACTAAACAGCTAATTAAATATTTAATTTTAAATTACAAATATTTCGGTCGATCTGATTTAAAAAATAGCCTAAAGCCTTCCTCAATAAATGAACTGTTCAACACAAAAAGAATCTTTCAATTCGAACCAGTAGATCCTGAGATCCAGCGCGTTTGAACAAAAAATCTCTTAAGTTTTTTTTATTACTTAATTAGCAAGAAAAATATGACAGTGATACGTATATATAATTTTTTTTACAAATCATTTTTAGCATCGTTTAGGATTTTCTCTGAAAATTACCCTCGAGATTTGCCTCATGGCTGACTCGAAGCTACGCCCACTGGATCGCGAAGCACACATTTTCAGGTCGAGCCACCGCGGCTACGCATATTCCGCATTCCAAGCATTTTATATTATAATATAAATTTTTCTTTTTTCATAACATTTTTTATTGCTGCTCCACTCCTATTAGTCATAGCCTGATGTTATATAGCCTATAGTCTTTCTCAATAAATGGACTATTCAACACGAAGAATTTTTCAATTCGAACCAGTAGTTCCTGAGATTAGCGCGTTCAAACAAACAAACTCTACTGCTTTGTATTATTAGTATAGAAGCATACGAAAACCAAGCAAACAAGCAAAAAAAGGAAAATACATGAATTGAGGAAATAACAGTTTATCGAAAAGGGAGAGTTCACAAAAGAAAAAAAAATCATAAAACTTATAAACTTTGGAAAAGAAATTTACCTGTACCAACATAATGACAGCCTTACAACTAATTACTTTATTAGAATTATAGACATTATTTATATAAGACGATGATATTAGCTACAAAGGATTTTTTTTTTCTGCTCGCCATGCTCGTTCTAAGAATCGTATTCTCAACAAGAATATCGCCCATCAAGATATGACGGGTGAAAATTGCTTCTACATTTGAATGAAACAATTATCTGTTTGGTGATATTTCGATAGTTGACATTTTAACCCTAACTCCTGTGGATTAACCCTAAACTAAAGTAGATAGCGTTTATTGCTGACCATTTTTTCGTTTTTCCATTGCCCTGAAATGGCACTGTGTTACCAGTAAAACAGTTAAATGACTGGATCCAGTTCAGCCTTGTCGCAATAAAGCCTTTCCCTGCATTTTAAACATTACTAAAACAGATTATCAAATTATCATACCGAGGGGCAAGTTCCATTGTTGATGACGTCAGGAGCGTTACTCGATCATTGGCTATTATACATATGAGGAGGGTTTAGATTTCAAGTAGAAAACTTCATTTTGAAATTATACACGATTCTTTCATAGAGGAAGAAATATGTTATACATCATTTCTCTATAGCTTGTTTTTGTATCAGTCCGCGAGATCTTTTTCATTATTTTATGAAATTCCATGATTTGCCTCCATCTTAACGCGTATCTTCCGCCTAATGACGAAAAATCGACTCACGTTAAAAAAAAAAAATGTACCGCATCCCTTAAATTTGAGATTCAAAATCATCTAAGAAGAGGTATTTTATTGGATGCGTCCTTTAATCGATTATAAATTCCTTTCTTTCATTGTCCCGGTGTTGAGCCTCTGTTCAAGTGCCCTGCTGTTATAACATTTTTAAAGTGTGAATTTTCCCCTCGTTCCACTTTTGACATCACAACGTCGTTTAAAATATATAAAAAATAAAACTAATGCATTATTTTGATTTGAACAAAAAATTGTTTAAGTCAACAAGCGAAGTATCAGCTCTCCTTGAGCTGATCTTTCATATAGAAAGCTTTCTTTCAACCGAAAAACTCCCTTGTCAGTTCTTAGAGTAAAAAACGGAACAGGTAGACAAACGATCATAATTTCAGCTAATTACTGTACCTGCATTGGATCTTTAAGTCATTTAAAACATTGATGTTTACAAATGTGAAAATAATTCATTGGTATCTTAAAGGCTTCAAAGATCCTATTTGACAAGAACAGTTAAATAAGGGCTAACTTTTGTTGTCCAAGCGTTGTCTCAATGATCTTATTCCCCTCCCCCTTTCTCCTCTTCAAGGAAATTTTCCTGTCTGAGAATATTCTAATATATAATAATTTTTTGTCATATCAATAGTAGTTTTTTAAGCATTTGTAGAATTTGTTAAAAGAAGAAAAACGTGCCATGCATCTATGTAATTTTTTTATTTCTTGCATTAAATATTTGAATAGCATCTGTAACTTTAAAGTTTTACTTCTTTCTTATATGCTTTAAGCACATTTATACTTTATACACGATGAAAGAAATCATTCTTCTGAGAACTTTAAAGTTCATTATACATGGTACGAAAATTTTCTTGCTTCGTTTAAAACAATATATGAATTTTTGAGATAACAATAAATATGTTATATTTGTTTTGTAATATTGCTTTTTAAAACTTAGTATATGAGTAATTTTTATCAACTCGTTAACTTTTGCGAATGACAAGTATGAAAAATTCATCTCCTTTTTAGTTGACAGTTGTTAATTTTTACATAAAAACAAGACAATAAGTAGGCAAATAAATGATTAGCAACGAAAAAGAATTTAAATTTAATGGGCATTTTAAATTTAAACTTAATGACAGTTTTAAATTTAAATTGCGTGAAAAAATGTCAGTACCGTCTTCCAACTTAAATACTTCAATAACTGACGAAGATTATTTTAAACTTTCATTTCAATAATTAATAATGAAAATGAAAGAAAAATATATCATTTAAAATATTATTTCATAAAAATCTTAACAATACGAAAAAAAAATGAAGAAATATTTCTATTTTTGACAAGAATTTTTAACATTTTTACACTACAAACATTTATGCAACACTTATGTTTTCATATTGCCTCAAGTAGAACCATGTTTCAAAAATAAACACATTTTATTTTTACAAAAAAATATTTCTTAACTTAAAATGCAATTTTTGTGTACGGGAACAAAATTTACAAAAAGAGACAGAAATGACGATAAACTAGCGAAAAGTTTTAAAGTTCCTGCTCATGTGTTTCTCGTTTTACGCTGGTTTATTTTGCGCCGTTTCGATTATACATGGTTTAAGATTTGACACCTTCATTTTTTTTTCAGGCGGATGAGTTTCGGTTTTACGCGGATGCGGCAATGCAAACAGATAAAAGTTTCCCCTATTTCAAAATCCAAAATCCTAATTTGCAGATTACGCGTAATCAACTGCATTTTGGCGAGCTAATAATCGAGCTTGGGCCACTGGAGACATTTTATGCGATTGGTTCCAGAGCTCTTTCCAGAAGTAAAATTATTAAATTCACCAGTTCAGAACTCACTGGAAGAAGAGCTTTCAAAACCAACGAGGATACCTACGGCGGTGACGCACAATCAAAAGCGTTCACATTGAAAATTTTGAGCCATTCCTAGACAATGGAAATGATTTTTCTGATTTGTTAGTGAAGGAAGATTCTATCATAGAAATGACGCAAGTGATCATGAATGCGTTAATGCTCTGCAAAGAATTACACAGAAAAATTTTTAATGATTGCCAAGAGACTATCATAGACAGCTCCTCTTTATGAACAGGACACGAAATTAATTTATGTTTTCTTTATGCATGTTGTGCATAAAAGTCGATAGAACACATTAAACTTATTATACAACTAATCATCACTAGAATGAAGTATTTTGTTATCTACGGAACCAAACCCCTATTTTAACACTAGTACGGTCTCAATTTATGCGGTTTCGATTTACGCGTCATTTTCGTGGAACGTAACCCTCGCGTAAAAGGAGTGTCTACTGTATATTAAATATCACCTTCACCTTTGTATCTTGTTTATTTTATATAAATTGTCTATGGTATAGGAACGGAAGGAACTTGGCCTAGATGGCACAGTTATATGACACGAAATTCGTTTTCAGGAAAGTTTTATCTTATCAAAACGTTAACAACGTTCTTATTTCATTACTATTTAAAATTTGACAAAAGAATTGAAATAATAGCATAACCAAATAAATCAAGCGCACCAAAAGCATTCTAAATCGTTAGATACTTTCACCTGAAACTAGCCTTAAAATAGGGGTCAGAAATGACCGAATATTAGTTTTGGCCCAACGGGTGAAAAACGTTTTCATTTCGTTAGTTTAACTATTCATATTTTATAAACGTGATATTTCACTTTCGCTATGCAGATTTTTTTTTAGTTGCTTTCAATTTCTTAGAAGAAAACTAGATGTACAGAAATGACAATGAATAAAGTCACACATTGTTTTTTAAAGATAAAACAATGCTCACAAACCCAAGAAGATGTGTTACTTCATTTAAATGTGTTTTTTCTGCAAGGAATAACGTTCTTTGTACACTGAAAGTTATTTTATAGCCACAATTCGTGCAACCCATAAAACTTTATTACCCCTTTTGTTCCTGTGGCAGTAATTATACAAAAACTGGGGACACATACAAATTGATTCGTACAACAAAATGTATAAACAATGTAAAAATATTAATATGACACCTTCACGTATACAGTTATACTATATCATAATGCATTTGTATTTATTTTTGTAACACTTTCATAATATACTAAGTTTGGCCAAAAGTTCATAAATGGGTCATTATACAAAAAACGTAAGTTTTTGAAGTTGGAATTCATGAAAAAAAAAAAACTTCAATTGTTTTAAAGGTTACTTTATATTGTTCCTTGTAGGCACCTTTTTAGTCTCACATAGTTAGTCACATTCTTTATTGTTTACTTTGTAACTTTCTTTTGTAGTGAAAATTTTGGATGTGAACGGAGGGCAACGGATAGTAAATATATATTTTAAATATTATTTTAAACTTTTCATTTACATAAACATTGCATCTTGTATGAGGAACACGATTTGAACTAAATTAAAATGTACACATTTTTTTTTTTTTAAATTAAAAAAAAAAAGTTGTATGCTCCATTTCAGATTGTATGTTCTCCATTACATATATAACGGATATCCATTATCCTGTAACGGAGGATACAAATACTTATGTTTTGCTGTGATCATTGTGTTGATTCAGGGTTAACGCAACATGTTATTTTGAATTTACTTTAAAAAACGTGATTCAATTTTAACTATAAATTTTTTTTTGTACACAAACAATGAGAATAACGCTGAAATTCTTTCATACTAAGTTCTTTAGCTTCACTATGAAGACCCAGAGTTGGAAAGGGCTAACTTGTGATTCTAAACCTCTGTAATGAACTGCCAGTACTGCCATCTATAGGAAATTCTATTATTAAAATTAAATCCTGAACGGATGGTACAAGAAATACTGTGACAGTGATTCAAAAGATTATGAATGCTATATATTTTTTTATTTTACAACGTAATTCTTTTAACCTATTAGAAAAACATCAAATGATTTAAATTTCACTATTAAACCTGCTATATTTTTTTGTATTGAGTAAATAAATTGAAAAGGATATGGGAAGAAATGTGTTGAGACATGTAATGGAGGCATACAAGCATCCCTCCGTTCAGTGAAAAAAACATTTAAAATTTTTTATAACATCATTAATTTGTATTGATCATTTTCAAAATTTGTTATACTTTTCTAAATCTCATAAAAAAGTGCTTAAAAATAAATATTTTTTAAACGGACCTAAATAAGCACATTTTTTTGTAGAATGACCCATATATGTGCTGAAAACAGGGAACATAAATTACATTCCACGTACAATCTATTTTTGAAAATAAATTAAAACACAAAATACGGCTGATACAGATTTTTATTGTTAAGTACTTTAAGTAAAATATTTCATGAAATTATAAAAAGAAATATTTAATTGAAAGATATATTATTCGAACCCAAAATAAGAAAATAATCCATGCGTTTTACTGTTCAAGACCAAAACCCGTTTTTTCGTCGTCATTCGAGCTTCCCATAGCAAAATCATCGGCAAAAGACCGAATATTTCCGGTGCATCACCAATGAATGCTGACATTTTCCATTTTCAATTGTTTGCAGTAACATTTATAAATTGCTTCAGTATACAGCATTACATCAAAAGGTTCAAACTAAAATCATAGATTGATGTCATTTTGTAATTACAAAACAGAAAATGGTTATGATAATAATATAATAGTAACAACATTAAGTGATTTTTTTAAATGATAGTGCTTCTGCCAATTTATAAGGTATTTTATGTTAATGTATTTTTTTTCATGTTGCTTCATATAAGTTTAAAATTAGTGCGCTTATGAGAATTCTAGATCAAGATATCCTCACACACAAATATGAAACACATTTTACATTAGAAATATTCAGAAGGTGTAAATGTAATTTCAAAGCTATGCGAAATGTAGCAAATTAATTGAAAATATAAATTGATAAAAAGAGACTATGCACATATTTGACTCGCAATATTTACTTCATTTTTTATCATTTTCCCAATAAATATATATATTATCGATTATAGCTAAAATAAATATTCTTCCCCGTCGAGCTTTTCAAATTTACATACGCATAGACATACCTCCTAAGTGTCATCTTCTCCACATTGCCTAAGGATGAGTCCAATAATATCCATGTTAATCAGGGGCGTCCTCTCATCGCTCAGTTTCCGAAAGATCTCGGTAAAATGTCGTCTGCTCTCTCCCCTTGTGGCTGACCCGCATTCGATGCAATATTCAAATGACTTTTCGCTTGACCGCCAACCCTTGAAAATTGGCCTCCCGGCGTTTGTAAAGGTTGCTGACCACGCACGAATTCACGTGTTGTACTCGGCGAGCATCTGTCGCCGCGTTTATTTATTTATTAAGTTCTTTTCTCGCTAAAAGGTGACACTGAGCTAAAGCTGGATGCACGTGACAACTATTGTAGAGCTTTCGGCAGTCAGCAATCAGTTGCGCTTCAAGGTATAGTAATCGGCTAGCTAAGTTTGGTGGATGTAGGACAATTTTCTTACAATACGAAATATCAGACCGGAATGTTCATACTTGACAGGTATTGTTGAAGAAGAAACATATCAGCTACAGGTATTCCACTAGACATGCTTTATTGCAGTTCGTATTTGAGAGAGAAGAAAATATGTATGCATACAATTTACTAAATACAGTCCAACTTCCATATATCGAACTTCAACACATCGAAATTTTCTATAAATTGAAATCCCAGCAAATTTCTATGTTCATTATATAGAAAAATTGTTTCTATATATCGAAAAAAGATCTGTATATCGATTTTTTTTTCGAGGTATTCGTAGATTTTTTTTTATCCACTTTAGACTGTTTGTCTCATGAGAAATGAAGGTTAGGGGAGAATATTATGTTCACTAAAGGTTGCTACGAAACTCAGAAGGAATCCGGAATTGAAGGGTCACACCCCTAGGTAGGTCGTTGTACCGTTCTGGAGTTCTTAAATTCCCTCAAGTTTATTTCAAATCTAAGTTGTAACCAGTAACACTGTAAAATCAGTTTCTAGTTATCCCTTTTATCTGTTGATTGTCATTTCTAGTCTTCTTAGCTTCAGTAACAATCATTCAAGTTAAGTGGATTGATTTTTTACTTTTCTCCCGATTACATTGTCAAAACGAAAATCCCCTAATGTTGCGATCAAGTTGAATTGCCGAGGAATATGAAGATGTATGTAGGCTCAAAAATGAAATTTCTGAAAATTTTTTAATCATAAACTTTCATTTAATTCGATGCTCGTATAAATTATAAATTGGATTTCATACACGAAAATTAGCTTTACTTTTAATGATTCAGGAGACTTTTATGATAAAATAAGATCGTTTCCATGTATCGAAATTTCTATGTATCGAAATTTTTTCCGGAAATTTGCTTTTTCGATACATGGAGGTCCGACTGTATGTATAAAATTTATCTCTACTCACAAGTTGCATACAAATATTAACATACATGAATAGAATAAGTCAACGTGTATAACAATACAAATAAAAGCAGTAAAAGGAATTTAAAACTTTTTACTATTTTTAATGTTTTCACTTGTACTGTTATACACGTTGACTTATTTTATTTATTTCTGAGTACAAAGATTTCAGACTACTTTTATATTAACATGAACTCTTACTTATATGTATTCATGTATGCGTAAATACATGAATAAAAACATCCGTCTAAATAAACTAAGGTATTAGTGTTTCTTTTTTTACGTCCTGAAAGTACTCCTTGATATTTTTTATAGACCTGAAAAGCATGGCAAAATATGCGAAAACAGTAAAGACCATAACAGTGATTGATTCCATAGAAAACTAACTTTTTTAAGGAAAGGAATGGAAGGTGGCGGGAAAAGAAGAGATTTGTATTGTTTTGAGTTAGACATTTAGTGTATTTGAGATTTTGTATTTAAAAAACTTTGAAACGATTAAAATTAACGAAAGTTGGGGGATTTGGGGTCAGGTCACAGTGATTTTCAGACCACTTATACCCAATAAGCCTCCAACAATCCATAGGTCGCACCTCCTACTCGGCCGGCCGAGTAAGCGCGAAAAAAGGAAAAGAGGGCATTCATCCGGATCTAAGCGCACTATATTTTGCCGAAAGAGTGGATGCTTTTGCAAAAATAGCAGAGTTTGAAAAAAAAAATCTTGTTTACTTGAAAATTAGAGGCTTAGATGGCTCTAAGTTTGATAAAAAGAAACCAAGATTAATATAGATAGCGATGTTATAGATAGAAGGCAAAATGATCGTCAGAAAACATATAAAAGTAGTTTTTTAAATAATTTTGGTGACAAAAAGCTTGAGAATCATTTTAACAGGTACGTGGGATAGGAAGTGGAAAGTTAAAACATTTTGTTAGTAGCCAAAAGAAGTTACACAAAATATTGCTCATGGACACATTGAACTACAACGATTAAAGAAAAATAAGAAATAAAGCAAAAAGTGAAAATGAATGTATCATACTGCATTGAGAAAAAGGAAAGTTGAGATTTTTGGAGAGTTAAAAATTTTAAGATTATTGTTTAAGAAAAAATGCAATTTTATCACAAGTGTATCAATACAATGTTCCAAACTGTTCACCGTTCAAAAGAACGGTCGATAATTTTTTAGGAGATCATTCTGAACCGTTCATTCTAAGGGTTCAGTTCCTTAGACACATTAGTTCATGAACGACATATCCCTACTTTGCATAGGTGCTTACTGATCAAAGCACTTATCTCGTAAATATCGTGAAAGAAATTCTTAACCAGCTGAATTGTTCTTGAAGATTTGTTTTGCACTACGGAACGAATGAGCGTTTATAAGCTCGCCGTAAATTGCACGAATACTTGGAGTAAAAAAGTAAAAACGTTTTTGGTGTAAATGCAAATTCGACATAATGTTCGAATGCTTAAATGTGTCAGTAGAATGCATATCAATTAAGTTGCTCAGATTAATGGAACAATAAAACTGGCGGCCTACATTAAACTAAGCTCATGCAAACCATGATCAAAATAACCGCATTCAAACGCATCAGTAGTTTAAGGAGATATTTCGGAAAAGTAAAGGTTCAACATCGGTGACTTTTGTTAAATCTTATCTTTTTACACGCACGTTCTTTAAGCAGGTTAATGAGTACGAAGCTATGAATAATTTTTAAATGGATGTAGTGTTAAAGCCAAATTTTTCGTTCATTTATCTTGAATTTATGAAATTAGAAGTTCACCGTTAAGATAAGACTTTTCAGACTGGCCCTAGAAGGAAAACACGTTATTTTCTCTTTCTGTGAAGAAATACAGCTTTATTGTTTCTGTTAACGTTTGAATCAAAATGTCAGTAAATGAGAAATACATAGGGTGTTTTATAGGGGATGTTCAAATAGAGTAACCGGTTGCACCGATCGGTTGATTTGCTGACGTCACGGTTATTGTCCGTAGGAAGTTTTTATCAACTGGTATCTGTATTAGAACCAATCTGGTTAGAAACCGGATGACCGGACACTCTACTCGAGCATACCAATATTGAATGGTACAAAAGAAATCTCACCCGTGACCGCTGCAATTTCTTTATTATAATAAACCAAACTCTCAGTGTATCCAAGTTTCTATCGATGCTCTATGAATGGCTCTTCGAAAACGCGACACATATGTATGCAGAATTCTTGTTTCTGTCCCACTAGTCATAGAGTAGGGAATACGAGAACTAGTTGATTTCATGGATAAGTTGGCGCATTCTCCACAATTTTCCTGATTATGGTTAGATGGTTGCAATCATTTCAGAGTACAATTTGCCTTCTTTTCCCAAGTTGTCACTACATTTTGGTCCTAACTGCAGTTTGGGCCATACGCCAATGTGCAGTGGCTATTTATGACTGCATTTCCGTTTTTTGCACAAGCAATCTTTGTGTACAAGCAATCATCAAAGGCTATTTTGAAAGACCTTCTCAAAGAATAATTTGCTTCAGATGTGGTAAGGTATGTGGTGTAGGTGTACCTAAGGTAAATTCCAAAGAGAAAAATTCAAGTGAGAGAAATATTTTTTCCCCGCATTATTTAATAATTTACTTTCAGTTATGTTAATTATCGTCTGTTTAGACTATCTGTCTCATAAAGCATTTTTAATTTAAGTGCTTTTTTGAATATGTTCTATTTTCTTAGTGTAAAGAATTGGCATTAAGACATATTTTAATTTTTACACTGCACCAAATTTTTTACCAAAAATAGCTTATATTTTATATTTTTAATCTGATACGTATTAATAAATTTATGGTTCAGATAAAAATATTTATTTATTTTGCATGCAATGTCATTTCAAGAAAAGATTCACTTAAAAATCTTTTTTTAAAGTAATCGGATAGAAACATAGAAGAGTCTTATTTTTGACCAAACAGGTTTTTTTGTTTGTTTGTTTGTTCCACTAGCTATAAAAACAACTGTACTTTTAACAAAATACGCAATATCAAAACATAAACAAATATGCAGACATATTAAATTTTAGAAAATAACTTTTCCATGGAGATTTCTCTCAAAAGCTTGCTCAGTAATAAAAAGTATATTAATTCCCATTTCTTGCAAGTCATTGTAAGTTTCAGAGTAAAATTATTCATCAATCCAGAATTTCAATATATATCTTAAAATCTGCTGATTCGCGAGAAATTCGTTAAGTAAGTTTAAGTAAAAAAGGATGTCAAGACGTCTTTGAAGTCGTTTTGAGTGCTTAAGGAGAAGCTTGAAACGGTTGAAAAATCTGTATCGACCGCTTTATTTAAGCTTTCAGAATCTGCTAGAACTATGAGAAAATGTTTATTTTTATGACAGATTCCACTTCTAGAAGCAATATCAAATCAGCACATTAATGACAAACAAATATTGCTTCTGAAAAAATAAATGTTTGTCCAGTTCGCACATAAGATTTACACAAACAATATGTAATTTCCTTTAAGGTTTTCCGGGTAAGAAAGTTAAACTTTCGGTGATGAATAAACAAATAATTGCGTGATACAGAAAAGAACTACTGTTTTTTATATAACACTCATAAAAGTTCTTCAAATTGCAGAGTTGCGAAAGGTTTGGAGCAAAAATTTGCCAACTGGTTTTTAGCACAATTTAAAATTCATTAAAGAAACCAATGGACATCGATAAATCTAATTTAGTATTACCTTAACTTTACCTTATAAAAACTTCTAATTTACTAGTTTCCAGTTTTCAGTTTAGAATTTTATATATTCTGTTCTTTCAAAATAATATTTATAAATTTTAACTCAAAGCCTAGAAAAAAAGAGAGAAACTAATCGTTGTTTTAAACTGTGATTTTTTTTGTCCATAAATAAATAGGTATTTTTGATAGATATCTCATATTCAGAAAATAACGTGTATGAAGTTTTAATAAGAACAGTTTGAATCTATTTCAGTTGACCACCAAATAACGACATAAAAAAAACTAATATCCGGTGCATTTTAAACCGACACGGTGGTACAAACCATCACTGAACCATTGCTTGTAATAATCTAACTACAACAAAAACTAGATTATTCAAAACGTATAAAAAATTACCGAAATGTATGTCTACTGTAGTATACATTTTGGCATTGCAATAAAATTATCAGTTTTTAAAAAATAAGTAACCATTTTACGTTTAAAACTTTTTATACACTAACTTTGCCATTTTCATTTTCATCTCTTCGTAGAAACAATCAGCACAAGTAAAAACACGATAAAAAGCTGGTAATGTCTACACTAGTTGCTTTCCGCACGTGAAGTACTTCTATGTAACAAATTATAATTTGATAGCATTATTATTATTCCACCAACTGAGTATCAGGATACTTTTGCTTGAGTTGATAAAGCATTTCGTTTTTTGAAAAACTGTCATTTTTTTACGAATCATTTCGCAGAATGTGTAAAAGAAAAATAAAATGAATTCAAAACCGCTCTCTCATGAAGCTTATTGCATGATATAATTTAATATTTAAACTCCTCAAATGACTGCTGTACAATTACAGTAAGCCATAATAGTCTGTTTCTGAATCAAATATGTTTATGAAAAATAGCATGACATATTACAAAGGGGAGGGGGGAGGGATATGTTGAAGTTTGACACTTTGTAACAAATAGGAAGGGGGGAGATCAAAATGTTGAAAAATTTTGATTTCATTTGTAGACAGCGTCAAAGTGCATTTTTCGTAGAGTTTCAGCTATTTATGATCAATCGATTTGCAAAACAACTTTTAACTTATTCATTTTTACTTCAGCGGTCTATTGTTAGTTATTTCTTAGGTTGACAAGATAAAGAAGAAAATTTTGTACTTTAACTGACTTGTCTAAGTTGTTTCATGAACTACTTCCAGAAGGTCGTTCCCATCTGGGCACAGGGGACTTTCGGGGGTGATGTTTCATAAATCTGCTAATTTTCTTTGAAGTAACTGAATTATTCACTTTAACAGTAACATATACAAACAACATCAGTGTTAAATAAAGTGATAAATGTTTGCCCTTAAAGGGAATCCAATTACGTTGATACTTCCAAATCAGTCTCTTTCAACCAAAGTAAAACATTTGTGGTTGCACAATCAAATCACCATGGTCCACATCACCTTGTGTCTCATAAAAACAGCGAATACAAAAACAAAGTCAAAACTGCAATATATGATACGGAAATTGTCAAATGGTCATTTAACACAATAACTGAAATATGAAATATTTATCCAGTTCTTTACAACTGGACAACACAATCGTCATGCCTTTTGAAGATGAAATCTACAAAAGAGAATTGCTACATGAAAGGTTTCCTGCTTTTCAACGAAAGCTTTGTTCTACTTAGGGTGACTAATTTAGAATAACACTCTGTGACATCTCTATAATGGGAAGTTTACCGGAAGTACACATAAACTTTTGTGTACTTGAATATTACATTATGATGCTTTAAACTCGGGTAAAATTTTTGTAGGAAATGAAGTCTAAGGACTCGTTCTGTTTTGATGAAATTTATGGTCTGTGAATCAAACAAAAAGATTCCCACGATTAGTAAACATTTTAGAGTTGGTGATGATTAACTTGGAGTGGAAAATTAGATAGTCTCCAGTTTAGTTACGATCGCGTGATCCAACACTTGGCTCTCTAAGAAAGAACTGTCTTAACTTAAACATTCCTTTTTTTAAAGAAGAGGAAATCTAAATAGTAGCAATCAGAAAGTGAGCAATATCGGCAGTGGCGTAGCTAGAGTGTTTGCCACCCGGGGCGGTTCCTCAATTTGCTGCCCTTTCGTTGTGAAATAGCTAATACATAAAACTGTCAAAGGTGTTTAAATTAAAACTAGCAATTTAATTGAAGAAAAAATAAGACTTTATATTATTCTCTACATACTTTCAAAAGAAAAAAAAAGGGAGATGGATAAGGGCCCACACTTGGAGAAAATTGCTAAATTTAAGTCAAAAACAGCAATTTTAGTAAAGTTATTAGAATGGGCGCGTTGAATTTGCTCCTGATTTTTTTCAAAATTAGTCTCTTTTAGTGTTTTATTGTTGACATTAGAGGATCAGTGGGCAACGAAAGGAAATTTTACGAAATTTTAAAATGCAGCTAAGTCTACTTACAAAAAGTCAAGCAAATCGCGCATGATCGGATATTCAATGCGAAAATTTTAAGCTCTGAAATATGCAATTTTAGGGGTATCTTTTGCAATTCAAATTGCATGCGTATTCTAACGCATTTGTAGGCGTTACGGGAGAGAGGGACACTGAGGTTTCTTACTGAAATGTTTTTAAAACTGAAATCAATCTTAAAGATATCTTTAACAGTAAAGATATCTTGTTTTACAGTAAAATACTAGCAGCTCACATTCCAAAGAAAAACTGCAAAAATTACAATTCTAAACTGTAAAATTTGCAGTAATATACTGTTTTATAACAGACTTTTACTGTGAAATTTACAGCGATAAACTGTAAAATTAGCAGTAATATACTGTCTTTTAATGGAGTTGCCCTGTGAAATTAACAATGATTAACTGTAAAATTAGCAGTAATATACTGCTTTTCAATAGAACTGCGCTGTAAAACTTACAGTATCAAACTGTAAAATTAGCAGGAATGACTTGACCTGTAAATTTAACAGAGATAATATGTAAAATTAACAGTAATATACTGTTTTGTAACGGAATTGCCCTGCAAAATTAACAGTATCAAACTGTAAAGTTAGCAGTATTATGCTGCGGAATCAACTGAATTGCGCCATAAAAGCAGCAGTAGTATACAGTTTTATAAATGATTTGTACAGTAAAATTAACAGCAGTAAACCATAAAATAAAGTTATCAATTTTTATGCAAAAGGGTTTTTCACCCCATCGTTGTCTCTTTTCATAGTCGAAATCACTGCTTTTACAGCTGAAGAACAATATAGAAAAGTAAAGCATTTGATTCTGTATGTACGTTGTAGAAATCAGCCTACATACGAAATCTGTTCCTTTTCTAAAGTTTTTCAACAACAAAAATAATGTTTTAGGCTATAAAAAGCGACAAATAAAGAAATATAAAACACTTTTACATAAAAATAGTTAACTGCTGCTAAATATATGTTTTATTGATATTAATTTCCTTGTACACAAAATAAATCAATGCCCCATCTCAATATTTTATAAACACCTGTTAAAGAAGAAAAAGTGGTGCATTTAAATTTCTACAAAAAACTTTTAGCTCTATTGCAGACTTAAAAATTTTAAAATAGAAGGAAATTGCAAAATATGGTCTGAAACTTTATTTTAAAAACAGTTATAGCTTTTTCATAATAAAAAACTTTTTGATCCATGAAGGTAGTAAAAATGAGAAAGTTTTTTATATATAACTGAAAATACTACATCGTATATTCACTAAAAGTACTTTTTTCATTATTGTAATGCTAAAATGTGCATCATAACGTGGGAAATGTTTTGCAATATGCAATCCATTAAACCTTTAAGTTTATTTTAACTTTATGCATGCAATTATGTGCATTTATTTTTCTTTTATGGTAAAACAGACTATTTTCATGGTTTTCTTCTTTTTTTAATGTTATAAGTTGCATTTGGATCTACTTTATTTGAGAAATATTAGTAACAAACTAATTTTATTTCACACCATATGTGCAGTATACAGCATTTAGACTGCACAGAATGGTTTTTATTCTAAA
This sequence comes from Uloborus diversus, assembly GCF_026930045.1. Taxonomy (NCBI): domain Eukaryota; kingdom Metazoa; phylum Arthropoda; class Arachnida; order Araneae; family Uloboridae; genus Uloborus; species Uloborus diversus. Next base: position 124,786,582 of record NC_072732.1, on the reverse strand, counting down.
CTGATTATTATACATTATATAATACTTTATTCCTATTAACCTTTTAAAGTTTACATAGATGAAAACTATAAATATGTGACGGTTTAAAATTCCAGAGCTACTAAACAGAAACAATTTTTTACTCGGTATAATAAAATCTGCAGGTTTATGAGTACTAGTGTTAAAGTTAAAAAATTGGTTTTACTACTCCAAAAATTATATAACTTTATATTATGTTATACTGTTTTCATGAGAAAAAATGAAACATTCACACCATTAAAAATTGCCAAATTATTTTATTTCGTATACATCACCTATAAATATGGATTAGTAGTTTTTACAGTGAAATTGCAGAAATTCATTTAACACCGAATGCTAATTTTTTCAAGGTCAACATTTTTATATTACAAACTTGATTCTTCTTTGTGACATCTTTGCCGACTTAGGTGTCATCATTAGGCCTTATATCATGAAAGCATCTGTCAAAATAAAAATTGTTAGAATCTCATAAAACTTGTGGACACCAAAAAACATTCATGGAAAATCAAATTACGTAGGTATAAAAATACGCCCTAAAATGATTAAAACTATGAATCTGAATGATCTGAAATTAAGATTGCCCTGGGAAGTTGCTTTTATTTTTAAACCGCTTAACATATACCTAAATTGTAATTGAATCGTTTATTTCAGGAACCAGTTAAGCGCTAAATATGTTGTTTTAAGGAGAAAAAAAAACTGCTGTGCAGCAATTTGGAAACTACGCAATTGAAACGGTGGTTTATTAGTGTCTAATTAAAACAGACCTAATCTGAATACTTTACATAAGAACTCAAAAAAGAAAAAAGAAAGAACATAATCTTACATTTTATCTTCCATGTCAAGAAATGCATTTATACTGGTTTCTGAAATACAATTCAAAAAAATCCTTCTAACTTTCGGTAGTTTTGAAGGATTTTGTAATACATAGGAGACCGTTGATTAAAAGTAATATTTATTTTTTTCGATCGGATAACTGAAGTGATCGGTGATTGGGAGAATATATGTCTTAAGGTTAATAAAACTTGAAACTAGTTTCTTCTTATAATAGGCTACAGATTATTGGATTGCAATATGTTTACTTCAAAGCAATAATTAGGATGCGGTAGAGAATTATTTTTTTAGAAAATGGAGCAAGGTCGACGTTTAAGACAACCAAATGGGAAATATTGAGGTATTCATTTAAAACAATGATACTGCATCTAGCCTCTTTTACCCCCCCCCCCCCCCCCCGAGTTGCTATAGTAGCACTGAAAACCGTAGATGTTTTTTCTTTCTTTTTCTTAAACTTATATTCCATTCCAACACTTGTTAACAGCTCGAGCTATGTTCAACTGATACCAGCTTCATATTCTTTTTCTTTGACAGCTGCCCATTATTAGAAAACTGAATATGAAACAATGTGTGATGTAAAATAATTATTTAGATTTCTGTACTTAATATGAAATATTTTACTTATAATTTTTAAAAGTTTTTTTTTTTCATATATTTTATTCCACAATTGTGTTATTATATTGTTTAAATTTAATTTTTTGGAGCTTTTTTCTAAGTACTAAGGAATTGCATTAAAAAATCATTTGAGTTGAAATAAAATAATACCGTAAGAGCATTCTATCTTATATCTGTCTTAATATTTAAGCATAATTTAAGATGTTTCATTTATATTTTATGTCTTTTAAAATGTGGACGCCCACCCCCCCGTTTTGAACAGCTGTCGATATCCCCATTTAATCAGCCAGCGGCTTTTTTTTAAGTGCTACTTCTTTTGATATGATTTAGACAATTTATCTTTAAGTTTTTCAGAATTTACCTGAAACTCGGAAGAAACAATTCTATATTCCCAAATCAAGATGACTTAGTTAAAGTCAATTCAGTAAAAAGTGAAAATCGATCGGAAAAGTTGAAAGTTTTTAACAAAAGAATAAATCGACAAACATGTCAAGAAATAGATTAAATCTGATACTGCCAGTTCTAATCATTAAGAAATTGTAAGTCCACATTTGGCCCGCCGTTCTTGTTGTAAACAATGCTACCCTTCTTGGAAATGCTTGACAGAGGACCGCACCTCTTTTAACTGTAAATTTAAATATGCTCACATTTGCAAAATAACTGCTTTTTATTTGCATTTTGATAAAAAATAATCTATAATTTTGTTTGATAAGTGTCACAAGTCTGAATATACGAAGAAAGTTTCATACGCTGTAATACATCGTACTTTAAACTCTAATCTTTATTGTTGCTCTCATTATGAAGTTGACTTTAAATTTTGTTCCTTTAAATTTTTACAAACATACGTACAATAAATAATAAAGTACTTAACATTCTGATTTGGTTCCTTCAATTTTAATAACATGTAAAAACAAAGAATCAGTGCTCTAAAATTTACTGGAAAATAAAAATAAAAAATAAATAAATAATGAAATAAATTACGTTTAATTTAGCACTAGCAACAGAAATTTCTGTATTCCGGTGATTCTTGAAATGATAATATTCAACTACCCATAAAAGCCAATATTGAATTACAAGTTTAAAAAACCCAGACGTAAATGAATTGTATGATCCATCACATTTAAATAAAAAAAAAAATTTAGTTTATCTTGTTCCAATACATAGTTCTTGATTGTAACATAAAACCTGACAACGGGCACACAAAAATCAGCTTTAGGGGCCCAATATGGCACACAGACCGTAGGATAGGCTTTAGTGGCTAAGAACGCTCTAAAACTCAAAAGCATTTGTGATTACAAATTACATCCTAAAACATAAAAATATAAATGAAAAAGGTACTTATAAACTTCCAATACCGGCATTCATGTCACTAAGTGAATCATCGCAACATCGTTCAGACTAGAGGCTTCTTTGAAATTCCAAGCGGAACACAACCACGAACTGCCATCTTGATAAAATGAGACCACCATTCAATTCTGGTCACAAGTTACGTAGTTCTTTACATTTGCATACCACTAAACTCATAGAAATAATATTGCATTAGTGAATAAATTTAGATGAAGGAAATTCAGGCGGCTAGAATGAAATACTTTAAGACATAAATAAAAAAAATAGAAATATATTACAGGGCATTCCGTTTGTGTGCACAAATTGCAAGTTAAACATAATGGAATAATTGAAACATTTCAGAAAAAGAAAAAAAAAAAAAAAAAAACTCTAGAAAAATATGTCATTGCAATTCAAGCTTTATGTAAATTTTCCCTAGAGAATGATTTTGTAAAACAATCAGCTACATTATTTTTAGTTTCAACAAATTGTATTCCAAATTCATTTTTATCAATCAAATTCCTTAGGAAATAGTACCCCACATCAATCTGCTTAGTTCTGCAATTTCCTATTGCAGAACTAGAAAAATCTATTGCAACTAGATTGATTAATAGTACTCTCTACTGTGACAATCTAAAATTCTGAACTCTTTTCGTAGCCAATTGATTTAAAATTCCTTTAACCCACATCCTTAGATTATTCACTAATTGAAATATACTCCGCTTCCATCTCCCCCCCCCCCCCATCGAAATCCGGTCGTCGTGATTCGAGGCGTAATCTGTATCAGAATGACAATGATTTATTCAATTTAAAGACAAAATTTAGATTTAAGGGATGGACAAACCTTTCAGGTTTGTATCACAAATCTCCTCTTTTACATCCGCATATAGATACGCATTGCAAACATCTACATGGAAATGGACTCAATGTAGCTTATACACAAAAATTCAAAAGAAAGCTTCAATCAAAGGAAAGGAAATTACTAGAGAGAACACTTGCGAAAAGTACCCCCCCCCCCCCCACCTGGTGGGTATTTAAAATTACCAGTCTGGTCTTAAAGCGCATTATTTCATTCTGCTCATTTGTTTTTATAAATAAAAAAAAAACATCTGTACCCTTTTTTCTTTCTAAAACTTTCATTCAGTGGAACCAATACGTAAACGTTTTTTTCTCATATCACCTGAATTTCTTGAGCCATTCCGTTTTGCCAATTTTAAATCTCGGAAGTGTTAGCTTCTAGCATATTTGAATTATCCCCCCTATCTTCATAAAAATCCTATACTTTTCTTGAATTATCATCACAAGTGAAAGTAAAATATTTTGTGTCATATTCAATGTTATTTTCAGAACAATAAACCTCAGCTTCACGATTCGGACTTTAGAACCGTCGTGGTAATAGAATAATACTTATCCCTGCACTCTTTATTTTGCCTTGGACTTTCTTTAACCCATTTAATTCTTAACATGCTATTTTATGATTTTCAGGATATTCTTCTTCTACTTCAGATTTACTCAGTAGTGAAATAAAACTGTGTCCCCTCTGTTTCTCGTTCCTGGGGGGGGGGGGGTCGCCCAGAATTTAATTTCATCGAATTTAACATTCAGCGTTTCTGTCACTTTGCGATTTTTGAGATCCCAAATTCTGTAACCTTTCGTATGAAACGCATATCCTACCATGACTCCTTGTTGAGTTCTCATATCCAATTTATTTATTTTCTGTTTTGGAAGTCCAATATACGAAATGCAGCCAAAAAAAAAAAAAAAACCCGGGAGTGTTTAATAGATGGCTTTCTTCCCCCAAATAGCTCAAAATAGGTTTTGTTTAATAGATGACTTTCTTCCCCCAAAACGCTCAAAAAAGGGTTTGGTTTTTCCTTTTAAAACAGCTCTAATCCGTAAGCAGTGGAAGTACATAGCTGCTTCGGCTCAAAACTGCTGAGGCACATTCGATTCATTTAAAAGTTTCCATTCATTAATGTTAACTTATAGTGTTCTATGACGCTACTTTGTTAACTACAGGATTTGTTGGTTTTTTCGATTCTTATGCTTTGGTCGCTAAGGTAAATTTCAAACCGGGAGTTCAGAAATTCCTTTCCGTTATCGGAGCTTTGCCACAAATCTCTCTTATCTTTTGAAACCTGACAAAGTGTTCTTAAACCTCACTTTTCTTCTTAAAGAAATAAACTGGAGAGTTTCTTGAAAAATCGTCTATTATTATGAAAATAATTCCCCCCCCCCCACCCCTTTAAAGAACTCAACTGCTAAGGAACCCATCGTATTTTGACCACTGTATCGCTCTACAGGAGTCAAAATGGTTAGTGGTTTGGTTTTAGAGGCTTCAGAATCAAAAAACTAAGTTGGAATGGGGGGCATGGTTTAAGGAGCAGAATTCGAAAGGGTACTAACTATCGGGATTTTAGTAGAAACGGAAATAGGGTGGCTAATAAGAGAAAATATTTTAACACTTGGGATTCAAACAATCGTGCAGCATTAAATAAAAGTAAGATGGGCTTACTTAAGGTTTTTTATACAAATGCTCGTAGTATTAGGAACAAGATGGAAGAATTGAAAAGCATAATTATAGACGAGAGGTTGGATATTATTGGAGTTACCGAGACATGGGCTACCGAAAGTGATGATGATTTATTATCTATTGCTGGGTATAATCTGTTTAGACAAGATAGAGTAGGTAAAAGAGGTGGTGGGGTTTTATTTTATGTCAGAGACACTTTAATTTGCAATGAATTGGTAATTAATGATAAACCTAATGAGATTGATTTGATTTGGCTGGAGTTGATTAGTAATAAGGGCAAAAAACTACGTTTGGGGGATATTTATAGGCCACCCAACTTAAGCCAGGATCAAGACGAACAAATGTTTAGTATTATTAGTGACATTTCTAGCAAGGGGTCAGTCATCATAATGGGAGATTTTAATTTTCCAGGAATTGATTGGAATAATTTTTACCATAGTAATAGCAGAGAAGAGGATTTTTTGAAAGTAATTGGTGACTGTTTCTTAGATCAAATTGTAACTCAGGGTACTCGACAGGACGCGATTTTAGATCTAGTTTTCTGCGACATGGAAGGCTCTATTTAGGGGTTATGTGTAGGGGAACACATTGGAGATAGTGACCACAACAGTATTAGCTTTGGGATTAAATTTGATATGCACAAAGTAGAGAATTTTAGGTTTGTGCCCAATTTCAGAAATACTGACTTTGTGGCACTTCGGCAGAGTTTGAAAGCAGTTTTTTCTTCTGGATTGGACAATAGCGATGTGAATCTTCAGTGGGCAGAGTTTAAGGAAAATCTAGCGAATACGGTTAGGGATCATGTTCCTTTTAGAAGAAAGGGTGTCAACACTAAAATTTGGCCAATGTGGTTCTCCAGGGAAACTAAAGACACTCTAAATTACAAGCAAGCTGCTTTTCATAGGTTTCGAGAAACAGGTCACAGTGCAGATAGGCTCCAATATTGTAAGGCAAGGCGTAAATTTAAGTATTTGGTACGGATTCAGAAAAGAGAGTTGGAGCAAAGACTGGCAGATAACATAAACAGGAATCCCAAGAGGTTTTTTGCATACGCTAATTCGGGGAAAGTTCGAAATAGTCATATTGGGCCACTGGTTGATGAGCACGGAATTTTAATTCAGGACGATAGTGATATTGCTAATGTTCTTAATAACTTTTTTTCGAGTGTTTTTAACGATAACTGTATCTCAACAGTTGACACCAACAAGACACAAGCTATAGTACAGCTTGAGGACTTTGTATTTTCCAGGGATGACGTTTTACTTCATTTGAAAAAAATTAAAGAGACTAAGGCTCCGGGGCCAGATAATATTTATCCGAAAATTTTATTTGAATGTGCAGAGGAATTAGCAGATGTAATCGCAAACATTTTCAATGCTTCTTATAATTCGGGGACAGTGCTAGAGGACTGGAAGCTGGCTAACATTACAGCGCTCTTCAAGAAAGGATCTAAAGGGAGTGCGGGAAATTATAGACCTGTGAGTCTAACTTCGGTGGTTTGCAAAATTTTTGAAACATTGATGAAAATTAAGATAGTAAATTTTCTAGAGACTAATAATCTATTGACTAGTTTTCAGTACGGTTTTAGGAAAGGTAAATCTTGTGCAACTAATTTATTACATTTCTATGACAAAGTTACCATGGCTTTGGACAATAAGAAGCCTGTAGATGTTGTTTACATTGATTTTCAAAAAGCTTTCGATAAAGTACCGCATTTTGCTCTACTTAGCAAATTAACTGATATAGGAATAGGAGGGAAAACTTTCATTTGGGTAAAAAATTGGCTGACCGGAAGGAAACAAAGAGTAGTTGTAAGGGGAAATTATTCTAATTGGAGTGAGGTCTTAAGCGGGGTTCCTCAAGGATCAGTGTTAGGGCCTGTTTTGTTCATTGTCTTTATGAACGATATTCACAAAAATATTTCTGGGAACATGAATTGTTTTGCTGATGATGTCAAAGTTATGGGGACTGTAGAAAATGAAGAACAAGCAAATCAGCTACAAGAGGATCTAGATCATATTACGGAGTGGGCTGATAAATGGGGTATGACTGTTAATGTTGGGAAATGTCAAGTGCTACATTTAGGGCATGGAAATAAGTGTACAAGTTATTATTTGCAAGGTTCAGTCATTAGTCAGGCAGACAAAGTTACTGATCTGGGGGTCCTAATAAGTCAGGATTTAAAGTTTAGCCAACGGTGCAGCATTGCTAGCAACAAAGCCAATAAGATGCTTGGGTTTATCAATAGATCTATTTCAAATAAATCTAAAGAAGTTCTTCTGCCCTTTTATAGAAGTTTGGTAAGACCCCATTTGGAGTATGTTGTTCAGTTTTGGTCTCCTTATCTTAAGAAAGACATTAACGTATTGGAAAGGGTTCAAAGGCGGGCTACAAGGCTAATAAGTGGACTTTCCCACTTAGATTATGATTCCAGGCTTAGAAGGCTAAAAATGTACAGTCTTGAGCAAAGAAGAGACCGAGGGGACATGATTCAGCTGTTTAAATTTATTAAAACGAAAGATGTTACGGGGCTAAAGTTTAGCACTGAAAACAGGACAAGGGGTCATTGTTTTAAGCTATTTAAATCTCAGGCTAACATGGATATTAGGAAAAATTATTATTTTAGCAGGGTAGTGGAACCTTGAAACAGCTTACCGGAAGAGGTGGTAATGAGCAAAGAAGTAGACAGTTTTAAGAGGGCCATTGATCTTCACTGGGGATTGTAAATTGACTAGGACCAGTCTAGCTGGGCCCAGAGCCTGTTGTTGGTCGTCACTTTTGTATTTGTATTTGTATTTGTATTTGTATTCAAATGCAAAAGATCTTACCGGGCGTTGGCTTGAATCTCCGTTACAGGTTTAAACGAAATTCTCCGATTTTTTCATTTTACACGGATAACAATCTGTCATATTTTTACTTTTGATAAGTAGTGATAGACAGTGAAGTACAGAATCACACTTTTCATTATTTATAATATACTTTTTGTCTTCATCCTGAACATGTTGATGCCAAAATTTAAGACTCAAAGTGTTCTAAAAGTTAAAATGTAAGGAAACTGATGAGTTTCAAGGTTATAAGAGTTTTCAAATTCTACTGTAGTTCTTGAGCATCTACTTTTCTAAATGAGCATGTCCTTCAAAGCGAATAAAATATGACAAACAATGCATAATAATGTAAATATTCTACTTTAAATTTAAAAGCTGTAATTTTGACGAGAACGAAACACTGCCAGATCAGAAATGAAAAGCCGAAAATTTTAAAATATAGCCAGGCACGGCCTGAAATTAAATATGTTGGGAAGACGTATAATCTCAATTTGCCAAATGGAACTTAATTATTTGCCGATTAATAAAATACTGGTGAATGCACACATTAAGTACGCACAATTAAGTATAATATCTAATGAAATTTGGTCATTCGAAAATTTAAAAATTGCAACATTACAATTATGTCCCCAAATTTGCCGAATAGCCAGACAAAATTTTCCCAATATGGCATTTTTGGGGAGGTCATAGAGACTTCCCGTGACCTCCAATCGAGTGCCTTTAAATAGAGTTTCTAAAATTATTTTTACGTTCACAAGTTTCAATGGTACTAGTGCAATTTTCCTGAAGTAAAACTTTAATTTCCTGCTGACGCAAATATAAAACTTTTAAAACACAAGGATTTCGTGTTTGTATTTTAAGATACTTACTTTTTAAGTTTTTTATTTATTTATTTATTTATTTTGAGTTCTTTATTAATGATATTTTAATTAATATTATTTTACTTTCGACCGATAAGTATGAAAGCTGGCTCCAGATTTCAGAGAATTTTGAGTCGTTCAGACATCAGAGTATTGTATTTCCACAGTGTCAAATTCTTCAACAAAAAATATCAGTAAATTGTAGGGTCTGGTGGGGTAAAGTGGTCATAAAATCGTAGGTTTTCAACTTAAGTGGATATTAAATAAAACAAATTCTTTAAACAATTAAACTTTTTCTGTTGTTATTTTACATTGCATTATTAAAGAACACAATACATAGAATTTCAAGGGAAAAAATATCGATTTAAGTAGTTTTATAACAGTTTCATTTCCCTATGTATTTATGACCACTTTACCCCATGGGGTGGGGGAAAGTGGTCATAGCATGGGGTAAAGTGGTCACAGTTAAAAATAGATGCAAAACCGTTAAAAATAACCGTAATATTTGTATATTTCGGATATTTTTATAGTTACAAGTATATGCACGAGTATATGCGGGTATACATAAGAATGTATACGTGATTACCTACAGTATACGTGTCTACAAGAGTATACACGCGTATAAACGAATATCATATGCGTGTATGCACTTGTATCTCGAGTATATACATGCATACGTGAGTATATGCGTGTATAGTAGACATATATACGCATATATAGGTATACATACATACATATACGGGTGTACAAGAGTTATTTCGAGGATACATCCAGTGCGTGTTTGTACATGCCTACTCACGTACATACATATGGAAGCAACGAGTATACACGTATGTTTACGGGTAAACACGATTATGTACCAGTATAGACGTATATACGTACATTTACGTGTATATCAGTACATGTATGTATACACGAGTATATCCCCTAATACACATGTATGCTTACAGAGTGAATCCAAGCTCTGGGGTAAAGATCAAAGGGGTGTGAGAAGGGAGGATACGAAGCAAGGAATCATAACGAACTTATGGTCGCTGACGCGCTACATGTACACTAAGCCAGAAACTGATGGATGCAAAACAGGTCACAAATTTGTTACACAAAGATGATTTTACCTGACCAGCTGGTGGCGTGATGGTTAGGCGCTGGCCTTGTACGTCCGTGGATTCGGGTTCTGACCTGGGGATGCCGGTCGGTGGATTTTCGAGATGCAGAAACTCATCAGCGCTCATGTCGTATGATTATGCGGCATGTAAAAGATCTCTATGGTGTTCGTTTTGATTAGAATTTCTTAGGCAAAATCAAATTCCTACTGCAATTTCGCATCAAAGAGAGCCCAGGTGCCTCCCCCTGGTGGAAACTGGGCGTCAAAAAAAAACTGTGTCATACATCAGCGCCTTAATGGTGAGACATGAAAGACTGATGCATTGTAGGGGAGCGCACTAGGTCTGGTTATGGCCCAGACGCCTCTTCAGGTAGGACTCTTATACAGCCCCATTGGGGAAAAAAAGATGATTTTAACCAACATTTTAGTTTTTAAGAATTATTTAGAGCAGATGGTAAAGTTACAGCCTGTAGTAGCTCTAATACACGCATCGCAACAAAGGCACAGCGACTGTTGAAAGTTTTTCAAAAGTCCCATTATTGCAACAGAGAGTGCTTTGTGATTAAGACGCATGTATTACAGCAGCCGGCCACAAATTTCATCAATCACTTTAACAATTTCTTAAGACTTAAAATGTTGCGTAAAATTGTCTTTGTGTAATAAATTTGTGACCTGTTTTGCATCCTTTAGGTTTTGATTTTGCGTGCATGTAGCGCGTCAGCGTTGTGTTTGTGAATATATGTTTCTTATGATTCTTGCTTCTTCTACTCCCCTCTTACATCTTTTTTAAGAATTTGCCCAAGAGTTTAAACTCACCTTATATACATGTATATCATGTGCTTGTGTGTAAGTGTCTGCTCGAGTTTCGAGTACGTACGCGTATATATGTGTCTACCTGAGTATATAAGTGTTCGTATATATACGAGTATAGGCGGGTATATACGTGTATCGATAGTCGAATGTATATCTTTATAGACAAAAAATACTCGCAGTTACCCATATACTACGCGTTTCTTGGTGCATTTATGTTAATACGTATATATACGTGCCTACACGAGTATATGAGTACGCATATACTCGTATATTTAACCCTGTTTACTGTAAAAACAATACATATTAAGTGAAATTAATATTTCTTTTATGTCTGCCTCATACTTAAAGTTTAAGTGACGTTAAAAGGACAATATTCGTTAAGCCTAATATTATGACCACTTTACCCCATCTTACTTAAATTGTTCTAAAAAATTAACCAAAATAGATTCAGCTAACTGCTAATGAGTAAGAGTTTTTGAGACATGTAGGAAGCTTCCTGTGCAGTCAATCTGTTCATAATTCTAACAAACAAAATTTTCCAAGAAAGTTAAAAGAGGTGTTTAGATTTTGAAATTTTTCATATTCACACAAAATATTTTATTTTACCAAATAAAGTTTTGCAAGTTGTGAAATTTTGTATTTAAAATGTAGTTTTTAACTGCCCTATCGTAAAATAAAATTTTCACATTCATTCGAACATTTATTTCCAAGTTAGAGCCATTTATTTGACATATGACCACTTTACCACATTGACCACTTTCCCCCACCAGACCCTATACTGTTTGCATGTCTCTCTGTCACGTTGTTATTTTATTTATTTGCATTTTATTCATCGAATTATGTACAGAATATAAAAGCTACTGACGCTATGACGTAAAGTTTTTCAATAAAATGGTTAAATGCAAAATATTTAAGAATTTAAAACTGAACATAAGAAAGAAAAAAAAACAGAAGAAAGAAGTCAATCGCGAGATGCTAAAAATTCACTAGAGAACATAAAAATTTAAATTTTAAGTACGGACATCGTATATAACACAAAATGTAATCGTACACAAAGTTTAATGTTCTAATAACTTTAAATACGATCAAGAAAGGAATTGATTTATTTTAAAATAAAGTTTGAGTTTCAGAAAATGTTTAAAAACCATCACACGTGCAGTAAAATATTCAGAATCACAACAACTACTCAGATTTTTGCTCGAAAGCAATCGCTGCAACTTAGCAACTATAAGAAATTGCAAAGTCAGCATCAACGAATATTGGGATACGAATTGCGATTTCAAAATAAACTGTTATTTTACATACATTCTCGATGATAAAGAAAGCTATATTTTGAGGAAAAGGGAATGAATAATATAATCAGCACTTACCTTTAACTTGGATTACAGTTGAGCAGTCCTGCTTCAGCACACCCGAATCATCAAAAAACATGGCTGCCAATATCTTGAATTCATTAGTTTCTGTTAACGTATGAAAGAAACACCTTTTGCGCATCGTTTTGCGCAATCTAAAATATTTTTACAGTTTTTCTCTGTTATTTGGCAGAGCAGTATTAAACTGTAGGAAAAAGCAGTATATTACTATAAAAACAACAATTATTTTTTGCAGTGTACCTTTGGTGACGTTGACGGGTTCCCTAATGGTTTAAAAAACGTTGTTAAGTCAGGAGGTTCTCCTGAAAAAATTCCGTAATTGACGTCCGACTTTGGGCTTTGTTCTATAATGTTAGGAGGAAGAGGGGACAGAGGGAGGTTTCCCTCTAGAAATCATTCTTAAGGCAGTAGTTCACTTTAGACTATACGTCAGAAGGAAGGGTTAGCGAGCTCTACTACTCACGCAAATTTTGGGCTATCTTTGGGGACGTTAGAAATATGGGTAAAGAGTTCTTTCCTCGAAAATTTTTCAAAATTTAAGTTTTCAGAACGCAGTTTTAATCTTTGGAGACGTTGGATGAGAGGGGGAGGGCGATTAAGTTATCTCTTAGCAAAATTCCAAAATTGAAGTCCTAAAAACGTATTTTAGTTTATATTTGATCACGTCAGGATATCAAGGACAGTCATGGCTCAAATGCTGTTTTTACAAATTGATTATAAAGTATCGAAGCTTTAAAAACGCAATTTTAAGCTAGATGTTGAGAACAGACGATGGGAGTTTTCTCCAGGAAAGTTTACAGAATTAAAGGCCTAAATATGAGGAAATGGTAGGTTTAGGGGTATTTGCCCAGAAATTTTTCAACATTGAGGTTTAAAACGTATTTTTGAACTATCTTGGGTGATAGCAGGAAAGGGGATGAGATACTAAAGCGCTCTCCTGCCTAAAAACATTTTCGTACTATTAGACTACAGGTTAGGGGTGGGAGAGGATCCCAACCGGAATTTTTTGAAACTGAAAATACTTTAAAACGCATTTAGACTATGTTTGGATAAGTTGAGGGTTCAAATCAAATGTTGAAAAATGAAATTCGTTTACCTTTTATAAGGAATAGACTAACATGTGATCCAAAATTGTCGGATAGATTATCTACTCACAAAAGCAAGAAAACGGAATTTCCTACTACTTCGTTTGAAGAAGAGAACTCTTTAAAGAGTGAGAAATCAAAGCAAACTCTGAAACATATAGTGTGATCAGCAATAAAATGTTTCGTATAACATTTTACACCTCCCCTCTTTTACTTACTCTTGTCACTGTTTTCCTGAAGTAAAAAAAGGGGAAGTTTTTGTTTCACGAGCAAGCTTTTAAGAAACTCTCTTGATATCCTGTATTAGCTTTCTCTTATAACAAAAATTGAAAAGTTCATTGTTTTCGTCTTTCTGAAATTAACCTCTACAATCTAAATAACAGATTAAAAAAAATATTATGCATTTTGATAATGCATCACTCAAAAAGACAAAATTACTTTTCTGGGTCAGAATGGAATATTTAAGGTCTTTAGTTTTCAATTATTGCAATAAAATGACACCACAAACGAAGAAAAGTGCGGCGCAAGTCAGGTAGAGAACTTCTTACTATTATCGAGCTTTCAATCATAAATTTGAGTGTTGAAAGACGCATATTTTTCTGGGAAAGTTTGGTTTGAAGTGACTTGAGTCGCACTTTTCTTCGTTTGTGGTGTCACTTTCTTGAAATAATTGAAAATTACAGGAATACTTAAATTGTCCATTATGCGCCAGAAACGTTATTTTGTCCTTTTGAGTGCTTTAAGAAGATATTTTCTTGGCTACAATAATAGATTAAAACCATAGTTTCCTTATTTAGAAACTACATTTTTTTTTCCACATCAAAAGAGCCAATTTGCCGCCCCTAGAAAAGTGCCACCCGGGGCGGACCGCTCCTCCCTTTAGCTACGCCACTGAATATCGGTGTGTTTTGGAATTTAAAGTAGTGTACAATTGTCACTTTTAAATTAACAGCAACTTTATTCAACTTTTTTTCTTCGTGATCTCCAACAAGTAACTCTACTCATCAATTAGAGAAAACTTATCACAGATAGAACATTTTAAAATATATTACCCGTTTTTTGTTCTGTTTTAATGGAATTAAATACTTTTAAAAGTGTATTATGAGTCTTTAGATTATGGCATATGAAATTCTCTTAAATATTCCTAGTTAGGAGCCATTCATTAATCACGTAAGGGCCCCGAGGGTGAGGGGGGTTGGAAAAATCTCTGCATACTCTTACTTGGAGGAGGGGGGGGGAGTCAAACCCATTCTTACGTAATATTTTCCAAGTCGATATTTTACATCAGAAATCGCGTGGTCAAGTGGTTTGACAAGAATTTTATTTCATTCGCGTCTAGAAGGTATAAAACGTATTAGAATGAGCTATTTTTTATTCGTTTTACAAAGAATGAGTAGGCTAAAATATAATTAAAAAAATCGCACCATGTATGCCATGTTCTATTTTTAATTAGTATCGTATCATAAACAAAAAAATGTTGAAAAACATTCAGTCTAGATTCTAACTTTTCAGAAAATATTTCTTTACATAAAAGGGTTTGATTTATTAAAAGTGAATTTAATTTCGATTCCAGTGATGTAAGATTCCTTATTTTTTTATTTTGAAAAACGGAACAAAATATTACGTAAGAATAAAGGAGGGGAGGGGTTTGAAATATCTCACGCATCCTTACATGGGAAAGTGGGGGGGGGGGGTCAAAAATGGTAAAATCACCCTTACGTAATTAATGAATGGCCCCTTAGCAATAAATGTTATTTTTCTACACTGCTTAGTTATGTCGAACATTATTATACGATTCTCTTCTTACTGATATACAACGAAAAAAAAAGAAGATAAATAACACCATTCAAAACTAGTCTTTCTGTGCATAAAATAAACAGTTTTCTCATAAGGTAAAGTATAAATTTTAGCCTAAACTTTAAGCATTTATTTACAATTTTGACACGGTGGTACTTTCTGTAACAGTACTTGCAAATCTGCTTGTTGTTCTGCTTGATTGGCAAAAATCTACATTAATATCAAACGCCTATGAAATTTAGGTGCACACATTGCATCAGTACTTGTAAAAGAAGTATATTTAACAAACTAATTCCCTGATATATTCCAATTGCATTAAACAAAATTCTTTGAACTTGTAATTGCTGACGACGTTCATTTCCACGAATAAAATTTCAAGAACATGAAATCTAATGAAGAAATCGTGCCACCATTAGATTTCGTTTTCTTCGGTTTAATCATTTGTTAAAGTATGCTTGTTGAGACATTTTTCGGCATCGTGAAATAATGTATATTCGGAAAACTTTCATTTTATTTATAATTTTTCTCAATTGTTTTTATCAACATCCTATTTTTAGACACGTAACTTGTTCGCCATTGTTCTGGAAATATCAATACTGAGTAATTATGTGAGTATTCAACATTTTTTTTTTTTTTTTTTTTGTTCTTCGCTTTACAGGATTTAAAATTGAACAAAAATCCAAACCCTAATTTCCAAAAAAAAGGAAGAGAAGAAGATGTACGTGTTGCAGAGCTATAGACAAATGAAGCTAGGTAGTAAAGAAAGTGTATAAAAAAGGAAGAAAAACAATTCGATTAAGCATAAATGCACTAAAAATTAACGATAACAAGAAATAAATTAACAATAAACATTTTAAACTAAATTAGTCAACTTAAAAGTTTGAATGTTGAAAAAAAGAATTACGTGTAAACCATCGTTTCCCAATAAATTCTTTTCAAATCACTTCCAGAAATAAGTTATTAACATCAAAAAACAAAGACATTATGTCATTTTTGAGTGAATATCTTGAAAAGCAGGAACAATTGTAAATTAAGAAGGAGTACAAAGTGTTAGTTTTTTCTTTTTAAACAATAAACGTACTTTTAATAAATTATTTGATAAGATTTTATCAAATCATGCGGTTTATGTTTTGAAAAATGTATTTCAAATTATAAAGCTGAATTGCTTTATTGTCTTTGAAAGGGTATCCCATTCTTTCTTATACGTGTTTTTCCTTTATTAGTTAAATAGATGTATTACTAAACTCATTTTTAGTATTGATATGATCTTTAAAATTTATCCCATAATAACATTCACATCCAACAAAAGTTTTCATCGGAGCATGTCCGTTCTAACGCGTCAACTTGTTTCTCGAAACATTTCCCCTTTTTCAAAAAGGTGAGAGGAATGGACACAAATAAAATTTACAATCTATTTCCTGCTCTAAGAGCACAGGACTAAGTTTATGACTGTTGTCAGGTTCTGGCACCAAAAATTTGTCAAAGTTTCTTTCTGCTTTTCCAACAACGAACACGAAGTAAAAGAGCTGGCCGAATGTGCAAACGAATGGTATTAATACTATTAACACGATGGTAAGTAAAAAAAAATGTAGTCATTTTTCTAGGTTTCGATGTACTTTCCTTGCAACTTTGTTTACTTTTCCCGATTTTTATGCACACTTTATTTGCAATTTCGCTTACGAAGCAGCTCAAGTTTTCTGTTTTAATGTAAATTTTCTTTGCAATTTTGTTTATGAAGTAGTTCATTTTTCTCGTTTTCAATATAAACTTTCTTTGCAATTTTGTTTATGAAGTAGCTCATTTTACTCTGTTTCAATGTAAACTTTCTTTGCCATTTTGTGTATGAAGCAGTTAAATTTTCTCTGTTTTGATTTAAACTTTCTTTGCAATTTTGTTTTTGAAGCAGTAGAAGCAACTGAATGTAAGCAGACCTTGTTTTTAATTTCGAATAAAATGCGTGCAAATTGCAAACCCTAGGTAGGCTTTCATTAAGAAGGTTTTGTATAGCAGCACTTACCAAGTTGCTCATACCATATCTTGTCTCAACAGAGATGAGAGATTATTTCAACATTTCTAAGGTTTATCTCCAAATTTTTAAATTTTAGTACTTACACCCCTTTGCTTCCCATTGTCTCTTATGATCTAGCCTAAAGTAAGCCAGATCACCAGTGAGTGAACGAATCTACCGAAATTTCATTTACGAAAATCAATAACAGTGTTAAAATTGCAGCATTTGACATATGACAGGAAATACATTTTACTTGATATAATTATTTACTAAAAAATGAGAGATGTTTTGTGGTTTTACGTCGGTGTTTTTGGGGTGGTTGAAATGAAAAAAAAGTGATTCCTCCAAGTGAACGAACGTAGGAAGTTACTAAGGCCAATTCATCTAAGAAAACACGTTTAAATTTTTCGTTTTTTAATTGCGAATTGTTCATTCATTGGAAGAGGGTACGGAAGGCTTCATTCCCTCGTCAATCTACCCTACCATGAAACGCATTTAATATCTAAAAATATGTATATAAAACCTGGCTAACTATAGATTTTAAACACAAATGCACTGTAGAAAATTTTGTCTGACCTTAATCAATTGATTTGAAGTACCTATAACGTTCTGGAGTAAAACAAGTGATGTAACTACTGCACAGTAACGTTACGCTTTGGAAAGTTACACTATAGTAACGTTACTATGTAGTTACGTATCATTAATGTATGAATGTGTGTGTAAGATTACACCTGAATTAACTGAAAGGATATAGAGAAATTGTTACTCTTGCGCAAAAAAAAAAAAATAAATAAATAAATAAATAAATAAAATAAATAAATAAATAAAAGCTTTTATCGGATTTTTTTGAAAGGTGACTCATTTCTAAATGTAAGTTCACTTATACTGAAATTTAACCATTCGATGATTTAATTAATTCGAAGCTTTTAATTTATTAGGTAAAAACTTATTTTTATAAGTTCAAAATTGAAGATTACAAGACTTGAAACTACCCACCAACAGGGAGATTGAGGGAGAAAAACTCATAGCGCTCTAACTTTTCTTGGAGGATTTTTATTTTGCAAGTAGCGCTTTTTTCCCACGAAAAAAAAAAAAAAAAAACACACACACACACACACACACATTTTATGTTTACTGCTTTTTCTATATTTTTTTCAAATGAAAATGCCAATTTTGGGACACAAACTATGCCGCTGAATGATATGTAAAGTAAAATACTAACTTTTAAGCTTGTAAGTATAAGTAATGTCGCTCGTAAAATAAAATGCTAAAATTTTGTTTGAAATACTTGAACGATGCTGTATGCAGTATATTTAGTTAACACTAAAAACTGAAACTTTTAAACGACTGCTATTTTCTTATTAAATACAAATTTTCGAAACATCTCAAACGTTTTGAAACATGAAATAAATTTTATCAGTCTACACGATATCCTTTTATCAATTTCATAAACAAAAGCTAGATCACAGTATAATTTTATGAATGCATACGATGTTAAAAATTTTCTCTCACCAGGTTCAGTTTTCTCAAATTACGATGTGTATAAATAAATGAATTTAAAAACATTTTTATTCATCAAAAAATAAGTTTAAACATATATATGTTTTTAGTTCTTTCCTTAAAAAAATGTGTTGTTTATAGTGATTTCTTAAAATTGAATACTTCTAGATAAACCGAATGTTAAAATTTTATTCAATTTTTGTATATGAACCAAATAAATAAATAATAATGGCAAATAGTGGACCGAAAATTCTTTGAAAAATACAAATTTAGATATAAAAGTTCCATTTATATACGTAAAAAACTGTCGACCTAGTTCATAAAACTTTTTCGTGCAAGGTACAATCCATTGATTTTACAATAAGTATATCTGCTAAAAGAAGCGTAGAAATCGGCCTTCTTTTTCCTATTGCAGCTCTAGATTTAAATTTTTCTCAATAATCCTTTCAACGTTTTTGGAACAGTCAGTCAATTGTCAAGAACAAGATATTTCTGCGCTTAAAAGATTCTTATTTATCCCGTTTTAGGAGAAAATAGAATACTGTATTGAACACAACATTTTTAATGCAAAAGAGTATTTACCTCAAATGACAGAGTTTATACAAATGTCTTAGTACCTAAAATAATTTTCTGGAAAAAGTATGTATCTTGATATAATCTATCCATTCCTTACGTATATTTAAAAAGTTTTGATGGAATTTGCTTAAAAACTCCAGACATTTTCACATGTAACTATTCTTTAGCTGCCTCCAAAACAAATATTTAGAATATAATGAAAGTCCATTGAAATAAATTTTGAATTCAATATCCAGTTCATTTGAGAAAGATTCTGGAAAGCAAAAAATAAATATACTGTTTTACGACAATCATTTGAAAATTGCATGTAGATTTCTGTATCTTACTTAATTTCTAAAACAAATTACGATTTGCAATAGATTTTAAAAAATAGCTTTACTGCAAGACATTAGTTCCTTGACTTACTTAAAAAATATATTTTTGAAGAAAAATTTGATTCATTTTAGTTTGTATTATTCTTCTAAGAAATATGTATCATTAAATCCAGGTCTTTTTAAATACGATGTCAATGACACAGAATCTCTCTAAGCCATGCATGCCGATAGCTTTTGGGGGGGGGGGGGGGATTGATTCTAATTGCTGTGTTAACACTCTGAGCTATATCCTTCACCATCTGATGACATAGAGCCTATAAACACAAGTAGTAATTCTCGTGTGCTAGTATAGCTCTAAAATGCCTCTTAATCTATAATATCAAACACGGCTTATTATTTTACAGTATTTGTAGTTTCATCGTGAAATTACTGTAAAACGTTTGAAGTTAAAAGTTTGCTGTAATCAAATCAATCATAACTGCAAAATTATTCAAAAACTTATAAAGAATTCATAGTAAAAAGTAACAAAAAAATGATGATAAATTAAAAAATAAACTGTTTTATGCTGCTGCGCATATTTTGTTGACAAATTGAAACAGTTTGTTGAAAATATTCTTAATATTTACTACTGAGAAAATTGTCATTACAAAGATAGATTTTTGAATTATTTGAAATTTTAATTTTTCTCATAATAATAAAATATAATTACAAAAATAAAAGGAAAGTATTTAACTGTAACATATAGTTAAATAAATAGCTAAAATAAAATAGTAGGCTCGTTAACTAAGCTTGTTGAAATGAAATTATAGATGATACGTTTGCCGTAATTAAAATTGCTAATGAACTAAATAAAAACCTACTTACTTAAATTAGCAACTTCTACTTTCTATTATTGGTTATAGCAAAGTTGGATACGTTCTTACTTAAAACTTTTGTCGGGGACATAAAGCTTAACAATATTATTGGGGCTTGTGTTATGGTACTGACAACAAACATTTGTAATATATCATATTCTTAAATTCAAAATAAGTGTAAAAACTTATTTTTATCCTTAACAACCTTCATCAATTAAACTTAACTTTTTGCTGGGCGGCATGGATAAAATGCATTGAGTTCCCTTATTTAACAACAATTACTTTAATAATTATTTTGAACATCAAAACTATGATTAGATCTAAAACTTTCAGAATCTTACATTTATTTCATTGCGCAAAGATCCACCCGTTAAAATTTGAACTAAGGTAAGGAGATTGAAAATGCATTTGTTTTGTTTTAAATATTCCGACATACTATGAGTCAAAATTACAACTAGTTTTATAACAATTATTATTATTTATTTTGATTTTTAAGCTCATTAAAATACGTAAATCGACGTAATCAACTTAAGTATATACGTAAATCTCTATCAGCATCGATTTTACTGATATGAAACTGGTTTTGTTTCTAATACGTTCAATTTTTTATACTGGTTAGTATATAAAAAACAGTTTATTCTAACTTATTTAGACTTATTCATTTTATTACTGAACTACTTCTATTTTTCAGATTGTTACAATTGATGAAAACTCAAAGGAAAATGTTAAAGATCCACTCAAGAACTTCATGGATCATTGCTTCACACTACGCTTCACTTGCTTGTCAACTTTCGTCATTGCGACATTTATTGTCTGTATTACACAAGAGTTCACCTTCATTCTTAATTTTAGAAGTTACATAAAGACAACTTTACAAGATCCATTACTTTCAAAAATATTAGTAACCTCTCCGTTGGAAAAATTGCATCAAGCCAAAAAACTCTCTCAGAAACTTGATGATTGGCAGGAAATAATGGAAGACATTTACATGTATTCTGCTTTTTGGGATAATAGATCTACCAATGCTTCATTTGTTCGGGTTATAGGTGCTGCTTCTGATATCGAAAGAAAAGTTAACATTTTGAAATGCTTGCTTAAATTTGATAAAAATGAAAGAACTTACCACGAAGTACCTGTGTCATTCGATATCATCATTGAGCACCACAACAAACTTTTTAAAGTAGTTTATCTGAAATGCATTCCTGAACTTGAACTGGCGCCACGATTTGTATCTATAGTACCTCACGCTCAGAACATAACAACAAATGGTATAAAATGGATTCAAGTTCATGCCATAAAATCCGAAATCAAAGCAAAGCGAATTGGTTTATGCGTGAGACCAATGTTCAACTACACTGATGTATTTCGAATTACGGAGTTTATTGCATACTATGAAGCACTTGGAGTTGATCATTTTGCATTCTACAATTATGATTCTTCCACTGACATACAAAAAATGATTAACTTAGCACAAAAGAATAATTACTCTATAGACTGGTTACCATGGAATTTGCCTATACGTCATAGTAAAATATGGGCACTAGGACAATTGGGAAGCATCAATGATTGCTTCTACAGGTACATGTCCGTTCTTTCGCACATAGTTGTTGTCGATTTAGATGAGTTCATCACTCCTCGGAAAGTAAATAATATACAAGAACTGCTTGCTTCTCACGACATCCCAGAAAAAAACACATCCAGCTTTGTCATCAGAAGTACAGTGTTCTGTTCAGAATATGAGAAAGATACTTTTGAGGGCTATATTCCCCCCTTCGTGACTCAAACAAGCACTCGTCGAGAAAAATACGTCTACCCCTTTCTTGTTCGAACAAAGTACATTGCAAAGCCACACAGGGTTGTCGTTGCTGGTGTTCATCAGGTTTGGGAATTCCTGCCAGGGTATGAAGAACGATTTGTACCTGTATCACATGCCATGGTTCATCATTATCGAGCAGATCTGTGCGTAGGAGAAAGGCAACAATTTCTAGACGCAGGAGTAATTGATGTTATGTCAAGGAAATACTTGAGTAACTTGCTAAAATCCAAAGTTTTTGGATTGTGGGAGAAAACCTTTTCGTCACGAAAGCTTTGTAGCTGAGATCTTTTGATAGATTTTTAAGGGAAAGTCATTAACTGATTTCTGACAATAAAGATGAGTTCGGGACTACAACTGTTTTTTCAAGTTCTATCGTATGTTTTTTTGTAATTCATGTGCGTGTTCATAGAATAATGCTTTGAAATGTTGATCAATGACGTGCACTTGATGTAGGGCAATATTAGATAAACTGAAATAAAGAGGCAAAGAGACATGGTAAAATAATTTCAGTTTGAAGTGCCACATTTCGGGATGTATTTTAACAACGTTCTTAAACATATATTTGGTTCCGGGCGAAAAATAATTAATTCTAAAGAACAAGAAAAATAATAAAAGTTCTTTTTTAAATTTGATGCACACATTGTAATATATTGTGAATTATCAAAAATAATTTTTGTGTTTATAAAATGGTAAAGTGTTTGTAGTTTAGCGGTACGTTAGATGCTTTAAGTATTAACTGAGATCTATTGATACTCAGTGAAATGCTTGTTTAGTTAATATAGAGAATGCTTTGACTTTTAAATGTTTAATATATTTTTCTAATGTGCACGCCGACAAAAGCGAAATGGCTCGTTTTCTTTACGAACTCATCCATTTAATGAATTACTTGCTTATCGTTTCATTTTGTAATTCATTTACATTCCTTCATTTATTATTTTTAGTTTTGGCACTTACATCCCTTTGCTTCTCACTGCCTCATATGGTATAAAAACATTAATGACCGTCCTAAGTAGGGGAGACAAGGTACAGTTAACACCTTTCATATTTTTAATTTTCTAATTTTTGTTACGTACCAAAATAAAATTTCATCCCAAACTACCAAAATATTACTATTTTTCTATAAATAACGAAAAAAATATGAATATTATTTCAAATGCTTTGTTGTCCGAATTTTTCACATTAAAAAAAAAAGAAAATCTAAGTATAATAACTTGACCCAACAAATGAATAAGCTGCTCGGTGTATGGTGATGTAATAAAAACTAAACGAAATTTTTACGAAATGTTTTAAAGTTGAGTTTCATAAAATGCTTAAAGTATTATTTCGAGTTAAAGGAATTACGTAAATCTGATTTACTGAGATAATGCAAGCATTAGTCTCCGAAATATCTTCTTTAACTTATTTCAAGATACATTTTCTTCCGTCGAGCTTTTTCGTTCTTTACTAAACAATTTTTTAAGAAAAAACAAATGAGAGGGAAAGCTGAAAATGCCTTCACAATACCGAATTTTGCATTTTTAACGTTATAGTATTTATTTTTATTTAAGTGCCAATGTGATTGCTTATAAAAATGTTACTGTTGTTCAAACAGTAGTTCATCTTCTGAATAATAAAACTTTAAGCCATACTTACAATTTATCCAGTAATCAGTAGAACTAATATTTTTCAAATTATGAATTAATTTATAAAAAAAGGGTTTTGAAATTTTCACTCATAATCAATTTTTCTTGGGGCGTATATTCACAAAACAGAAGATTTCCTGGTTTCAGTACATCTACTTTTTATTTTTACATAATTGCCGAAGTATTTTTGGGAACATCATTCCGCAATGTTTTCTATTTTTCTATTTCATTTCTCTCTATTAAGTTTCCCCTCCGAATGAATGACCAAAATGATAAAAACGTCTGACATTGATTAAAAAAAAAAACAAAAAATGCAATTTTTACTCCTGTTCAATCAATCTGAACATTAAACGAAGGGAATACTTCTACAAATCTCGTACATGGAGAAAATACACGAAAAAATTGGAAGTTTGATCCAATGAAATCAATAAATTCTATTCCTGATTCTTTATATGCTGCAATGACATGAAGAAAAATGGTCTTTTCATCAAATTTTATTCATTCATCGTAACACACTTTTTCATTTTTTTCGATGGTGAAAAATAACAGCTTTGTTCCTTTATGTTGTTTATTCTTTTTTGAAAATAAAGAAAACGAACTTAAATGAATTGTACTTACATGCTGAAATTTTGATCAAAATTTACTTGATAAAGCATTTTTTAAAAGTTCTCCGTTTTGATATTTGATTAAAAAAAAATTTATTTTTCTAAAATATACGCTTAAACTTCTTACAATGTTTTCTTATGATGTAGAAATAATGTTATATTGTCTTACATGCAGCACACTGTTTTGATTGCATTTTAATGGTGCAAATGTTTAATTAAAAGTTAGTTAATGAAAAGCCACCTTCTTGAAACTAAATTTGCTTGTTCTCGTATATACCAAGATAGATGCTGTCACTATATTGGCATTATGATAGTCTTAGAAGAAACAATTAGTGCTCCATTGGTTTTTCCACTTTGAAATTGTCACATGCTTCGTCAGACAACCTTTTATTTGCTTTTTGTACTTTACCAACAAAAGAAGTAATTAAAAATATATTTACTTCAGAAGCAAAAGACGCTGATAAAAAAAATATATGAGGTTTTCTGTCTAGTTCAACGACATTAATAGTTCTTACTGAGTTTAAGGTACATCCATGATTTTTTTTTAGTTCCAAACAGTATATTTCAAAATATAAGTTTTAGTCGTTTAAATTCTTGCGCTAATTTTCAGTAATTAAACTCTGAGCAAAACAGTGAAGCTTAAAGAGCATGAGTTATTGAGTTATGTTAATAACAAAAAAATAAGTTGATAACAATATACACACAGTATTGCAACTAATAATCGGCTAAAGCATTTAAAGACGTAAACCTTTGTATACTACGTGTAGGGGTATGAAATGCTGATTTCAGTCAACAAATGTTGCACCAATGCCCTTTGTGCTATAAAGATGTTATAAATGCTTGTATGGCTACGGACTCTCATTGGTGAACTAAATTTACTTTAGCCACCAGTTTGTTGGCACTCTCAGCTTCAATGAGATAACATCTGCCTCCATATCAGTTACTCAATACTTCAGACTAATGAATCCACAACAAGGACGAAACTGCAGTCTCTAGATGTGATAACCGGGCTGTCGCTATTTTGCATGCAGTTCTGACTTATCCTTGGCTTTAAGAAGGTAAGCAGTAACTTACTGCTTAATACCAGAGCTTTGCCTTCACTTTACGAGTTAAACCACACCATGGCTACTGACCCTCGCTGGTGAGCTAAATTTACTTCAGCTGTCAGTTTGGTGGCCGTCTGTGCTGCAATGAGATGATACTGCAGTCTCTGGATGTGATAACCGGATTTCCAGATTTTACGCGTTCCCTTGTTTTTCGAGGCTCGAGGTAGATGGACATGCATGGGTCTGAATACAACCTAATGAATTTATGGGCCCTTCATGTCAGCAAGAAAGTGTTTAAGCTGGTAGAGGCTTTGTCATGGTAAGTTACAAGATCAGTTGGAGTGATATCGAATCCCTGATACGCCTACACTTTAATTTAGCAAACAAATAACACACATCCTATCCAACTACCTACCTCCATACATGTCCATTGTACACTTCGAAGGACATGAACAATTCCAGCGGTAGAATGTGTCACTCCTTGCGTCAGGAATTGCCACGGACAGGCTCTATAGGAACACAATTCTGACTTCAAACACTTCCGTAGGTCACCTACCCCCCCCCCCCAGATATGAACAATATTCAGCATCTGCTGCATTCCTACTTGCTGTTCCAGAGGGATCACTCCACTTCGTTACACTATGGATTTGTGGATGGCACTGCAGGAGAGTTATGGCAATAAATTAGGAAATGAAATGAACTTAGTTATTAAAAGTAAGATTCAAGAATGTGTCTAAGAATTACAAGCCTGGAGGAACCAAGTCAATTACGAAATATCTAATTCGAAAACATTGGTTTGCAAAGTCTTTGAAACCAATAAAGGAGGTGCATGGAATCCTGCATTGTTAGAACAAAGGATAAACAATAACGATCGAAATTAAAATGTAAAAATAATACGATAATTTCCAACGAAAATTCTCAAAGGAGGAAAATATTAAACTCGGCTGTATCATGATTATTAGCTGAGGTTGAAATACGATTAAAAATACCTTAGCGAGAATAGAAATAAAAACTGCTTCATTCATTTATTTATTAGACATTAATTTCTTCAACATCAAAAAATGTCATTATTTTCTATATTAACCGCGTTTTCTGAAGAATTTTACGAAGACGTTTATCACATCATTTATAAACTTCAGTATGCACTTCTTTCCACTCACCACTCCTCTTTAAGACTCTAGGCCCAAACGATTTTCCTGGAACCTTGCTATAAACGGTAAAATGATATTTCAAGGAAGGGAAACACGTTATACTCTTTCTATAAAGAAGTAAATATAAAATGTCGGAAGTGACAGGAGAAAATGGTCTTGATGTCTTCTTTCATTCTCGACGCTGACAGCATAACCTGAAATTCGCCGGAAGGCACGAATATCACCGCTGAGGTAAAACATTTTTCTCTAAAACAAACAACTTGAAAAACACACTTTGTCAAAAAAGAAAAGAAAAAGTAAACAAGGAGTTTTATACATGTATGTGATGGTTTCCTTGGTTACGCCGGTTGAAGAATTTCTAGCGCGTTTCTTTGAGGATAGATCACTGATCATGGGTTCCACTTTTCCCTATTTTGGACGAATTTCAGTCTTTAATTAAAAAAAAAAAAAAAAAAACAATCAGCGGATGAATTTCAGCCCTTCAATTGAAAGTTTACCTTCCCTCAACCTCCCTTTTTATTGGAAAAAAAGGTTCTTTAATTGTGAAAAAAAAAAAAAAGGGCAGTCATTCATGGATGCCTTTCGCGGCATTTATGTATATTACCCATAAATAAGACATTTGATATAAGTCATATAGAGATTCAACATCGATGTCGATAATTTGAAAACGTCGATTTTTTTTTTACTTTCAACGTATGTAAAACATCAATGTTTTTCCTAACATCGATGTTTTTTTTTTTTTTTTTTGATGCCGATGTTTTTTATTTGTGCACAAGGGTTCTCAAAACTTTGTTACTTATTAAAAACTACGAAATTAATCAGTTGTCCTATCCTCTATCTCATTCGAAAGAGCCTCTCATGGTTATTTATATTTTACATTACAAGATAATAGTTTTTATATAGCTGATAGGATAATTTTAGGAGTTAACTTGAAGAAAAAAGTCAACATTTTTCTGAAAAACTCTAATGTTAAAAACAAGAGCCGAAAATAATTAGAAATAATTCCCAATGTAAACCGATAAAAGAAAAAGGGGAATGTGGGGCAAAGTGAACTAGTTAAGATAACTTACATTTTTCAAAATGAACAAATTAGAAATTTCAGTAAGTTACCGCCCTATAGTCAGGGCTAAGGCAGAAATACATGAAATACACCGCCAGCTTCCTCAAGAGGTTTTCCACCTCCAGCTCAGTCACTCCTATTCCGGGCTGATGAGTGCTTATAAGCACGAAACTGCAGTCCTCGGCTGGATTCGGCTGAGCTGGAGGTTTATTTCATGTAAATTAAAAATTTGTTCTGAAGATTACGGTACATAACCAAAAACAATATATTTATAATAACAGTTGCATTGAAATATTATTATTTTTCTTTCTGGCAATAAATTTGGACCTCCAAAAAAGGGTAGAAATTTTTCACTTATTTTTTTTCATGCGGCAAAGTGAAAAATAAGATCTTTTTCTAATGAAATACTCTTTATTCAACTATTAAAAATATTTTGATCAAATTAATGAATAAATTAAAAATGAATAATTAAATTAAAATGAAATGAAACAATAAACGAATAAATAAATAAATAAATAAATAAGTGAATGTATCAAAAAATAAATTAGTGAATAAAATACTGAATGAATAAGAAAATGAGTGATTAAAGGAATAAACATGAGAATTATTAAATGAAGAAATGTGAATGAAATATTTATAAACGAATACGTAAGTGATTTTATAAAGGACTGAATAAGAAAATGAAATGAACTATTTCAGTTTGCCCATCCACTTTTCCCCGCATTCACATCACTAACTGTACAAGACATTTAAAATACAAATAAGCTTAATATTAAGCAATTAAATACTGCGCCGAATATTAGCTGGTCTCAATTAATGTTTAAAATGTTAAAAACTAGAATTGTATCATTTAATAATGACAGAAGTATTTATTAACCCTAATCAAAATATTACAATATGAGTATCACTATTTGAAAACTGCTTATATTATCATATTCTTTGATTTTTAGACGTAATTTTTTCTTGACTGGAATAGACGACATGTGTTACTACATAGTTGAAACAGTACTAGATAGGTGACGTTAAAAGCAGAGAAAATATTTTACCATTTCATTTTGCTCCACATTCCCCTACTTCAGTAATATCTCTCTCTTTTACTGAACCTTACTGTCAGCAGTAGCATATAATGAAATCTGAAAACCATTGTATCTACTTGCACTATTCTTTCACGTTATTTAGTTTGAAAATGTTAAGAACTTTTGTCCGGCTGTTGCTGTTAATTGTTAGTGCTACTATGTGAGCATTAATTTTATTGTTTCTATTGATTTAATTTTTCACTTTAATTTCCGAAGCTACAAGTTTTTTTTACTGATACTTTTTTTTATTTTTTATTAGACACAAAAAAAAAACTCCCTATGCACCACATAGTATCCGAAGGTAAGAGGCACAACAGTACAAAATACACAAAATAAAATGAGCACAACATACAAACAATTAACAACAAATAGAGAAGAAGAAAAAAACACACACACACACACACATACAAAAAGGTCAAACAACTGAATAAATAAAACGTTTAAAAAGACATGCACATTAAATACTTATCTTTTTTTTTTTTGCCAACTTCAATTCCACAAACTGTTTTGAAAATAATGGTGTTTAAAATGAACTTCTTAATTTCTTAGAAGACTGTTTGTGACAGGTAAGTGTCTAACTTTTAAATTAACTAACATTGGTAGTTTTGGATTGAAATCGCAATCAGAACATTTGATTAAGGTTGTTATGTATGCATATACACTCAGTGGCCAAAAAACTAGAGACACCCGCTGTGCGAAAGTAAATCAATCCGCCAGTGACGTAGAGTGACAGCACGACGAAAAGGTGGGTATTAAGGAACGCCTAGCTTCAGACGACGTAGTTAGTACGAAACTCTCGATCGTAATGAAAAAGACAAAAGATTTAAACGAGTTTGAAAGAGGCATGATAGTCGGTGCAAGAAGAGCCGGTGCCAGTATTTCGGAAATGATCACATTTTTAGGATTTTCATTTCCAACAATATCTCAGGTGCTTTGAGAGTGTCAATAAAGTGTAAAAAACTATCAGCGCCAAGGTCAATTCAAGTCGTAAAACGCTGATGAACGGTAGAGATGAAAAACGAGTGGCACGCATCGTCCACAGCAACTGAATTGCAACAACACAGCAAACTACAGCGACATATTCAATGCAGGTGCATCGCAAAACATATCCCAACGCACAACACGACGTACGTTGTAAAAGATGGACTTCAGAAGTCGGAGACCTGCCCGAGTGCCATTAGTTTCACAGACCAACTGGAAGCGACGCCTCCTGCGGGCCCAGGAACGCTGAAATTGGTCACTTCAGGACTGGAAAAGGATAGCTTGGTTCGATGAATCCTGTTTCCTGCTCCATCATGCAGATGGCAGGATCAGAGTATGGCGTAAACAGCACGAGTTCATGAAACCTTCCTGCAAAATAACAACTCTTCAGGTTAATGCTGGTGGAATTATGGTGTGGGGAATATTTTGCTGGTCTACACTGGGTCCTTTATATCTGTGGACACTTCTGTGAACAACACAGACTACCTCCACATAGTTGCTGATCACGTGCACTCATTTATGGCTATAATGTTCCTTAATGGAGGTGGTTGCTTTCAGCAGGATAATGCACCATGCCACAGTGCTCGAACGGCCTCCCAGTGGTTCGAAGATCATCAATCGGAGTTTCACCTGCTTCCCTGACTTGCTCAGTCCCCTGATTTAAATCCTATAGAGCATTTAGACGGGACGAAGTCGAAAGATCAGTTCACAGCTGATCTTTCGATCGATGCTGGGAATACAACCATCCACTCTGACCGAACTGCGAGGTGCAATTATGTCGATACGAGCTGACATTCCTCCGCAGCGGTATCGGCAACTAGTGGAGTCCATGCAGCGAAGAATAGCGGCTATCATCGATGCTGAAGGTGGACCAACACGTTATTAGATGGGTGTCTCTAATTCTTTGGCAACTGAGTGTATGTAAAGAAATTCAATAAGACATCGAATGCTTGAAACATTGGTATTTTTTCCGGGAGGGGGGAGGGACGCATATATTATTCTTTCGATCCTTTTAACATTAAGCCCTATGCTTTGTCAGTGATGACTCTACTAACTCTATACAGATGAGTTAAGTGAGTTAAATTTTGCTGCAAATGTAAGTGATTTTTGATAGGCAACCCCTTAAGCATTATCCAGTTTACAAATGTAACTTTTAAGAAAAAGCACTCAAATTTCAAGTAGGGGAAGATTGGGAAATTTGACTTACCCTCTCTTTTTCATATTGAAACAATTATTTAACTGAAGAGCACAAGGAGATTGCATGATAGCAAGTATAATTAAAAGATGTTTCTACTTTTTGGCTATTTTACATTAAAATCAAAGCTCAATCAAGATGAAGTTTTTTCAGGAGAAAAAGTAATTTTTTTGTTCCAAATTCATCTATCCTGTGCTATTTGTTATTAACATACCCAGAAGTATATTTATTTATTTATTTATTTTTTTTTTTTTTTGTTTACTCAGATAAATATTGTAGATGACTGCATGTTTGTTTTTAGTTTTTACTATTGTTCTTTTTAAATGCGTTATTTATTTATTTATTTTGTTGATAAAATGAGTTTTGAGTCAGGTTTGAACAACATCAATTCTGAGAGGTTTGATCCGGGTAAAAGCTCCTCATTCAGTTTCATTTCATAGTGCAGATGTTTTAACGATGTCTTAAACAGATGTCATTAAGTTCCCTCATCCAATGATCAGTAAAAGGCACAAAAAAAAAAGTTGCTTTGAAAATATAGTTTGGCAGTGATTTTTCTAACAATCATAACCGTTACTGATTCAAATTAAATTCATTTAACAATGAACGGCATTTCTTTGGATGTAATTATTGCTGGTATCTTATAATAGCATCTCATTTTACGTATAATTATCTCAGCATAACTTTTAATTTCAGTTGGCCAAACCTCCCTCATAATAGGTCCAACCTCTCTCAAGTTTGGAGGTGTGACCCAGGTCGGATACTCTTTAAAAATAAAAATAATAAAAATATTAGTATTTAATTAAAATAAAAAATAATACTGTAAAAGATTGTCAAAATACCAGTTTGGAAATTTTTTAACGGTTAGAAATGGGTAAAGCCTCTCTAGTTTCTCCTATTGTTACCGGAAATCCCTTTGATTTATAGAATCATTTATAATTGCATTGATATGCTTAGCTTGAATCTACTTCTATCCATTTCATCACTTTCTACATAATTACCTTAAACAATATATAACAAATAAAACACTAAATGGTTCATGTTGAAGAGATTAAAAAAAAGCGTCCGATTTAAAAGAAAAAAAATGAGGAAAAAAGGTCACGGTTACATTTGTTATTACCTTTCTCTAAATTTGCAAGGGGCTAGGAAAGAAAGGAGCCTTATCGACACTGTTGCATCATATACTTGTAACAAGTTAAAAACTAGAACTTTAGTTTGGAAACTAAGGTAACCACGTGGTTTTTTGAAACCATCCAGAGATTCAGCCCGTCGCTCCCTATTACAGGATTGGGCAGATCCTGGGCATGCCCAAGCGCTCTCACCACTTGTGGATCGGTTGCCTGGGCAACGCGTCGGGGACATCTAGAGGAGGAGACTTTTAGAAGAGATTTCGAAGAACGATCCTTTCGAATGAGTGCGTGTGTGTGTGTCGATTCGAAGGCTCGACCAGGGGGTAAGTACAACGTCCCTTATTGCACAGTTGGTTTTTGCATGAAAGGTGTAATGCACAAGGTAGCGGTTGCAACCTTACCATGGATGCCGGTTTGCAACGATCGCGCCAGGTCGAGATCATCGAACAGGCAGCAGGTACGATTTCGGAATGGGTCAGGGGGGAGTTCCCGCGCTGCAACGGGATGGCCACGAGGGATTAATACAAATCGTTCTCTTTCTAATGGGATCATTTGCGTAAATACTAGTTTCTCACTGAAACAAATCACTGCATTTCATACACGAGAATGCAAATATTTGCAAAAATGTTGCTGCACGACATGTGCACACAACTTACATATTGTAAATATATTCATTTTTTAAAAATAATTTATTGAAATTTATCTACTTCCATACATAAACATAAATGCAAACAAAAACTATTTAAAGCTTTTAATCGATTAAGCATTTGAGCGATTCTCGAAAAAATGTTCCGTGCGCAGCGCTAAGTTTTTTATTTCTTCCAGCTAACCAAAGACTTCAAAAAATAATGCTGCTGGGGAAAAATACATGCTTTAATATACTATTAAAGCATAACAGTTAATCCCATATTTAATTAATAGTTACTTGAATAAATTAAAAAAAGTTAGCGTTACACATGGGACATTTTTTCGAGAATCATCCATTGTGCGAAATATATCTGTAAATTGCCTGGCAAATAACATTTTCAGATTTATGTGAACGATGTTTGTTAAAATCTAGTTTATAAATCATTAATAAACATAGCATATATTGTGTCAGAGAAGAAAATTTCATAAGTACGTATTGATGCAATTTTACTTGCAGACAGTTCATCCCCCCCCCTTTTTTTTGCTGGTAAGATCAACTTTTGACTGTTTAATTACACAAAAACCCTCATTCTTCACGATGTTATTAAAAATGTTTTAAATGAAGTAAAAGATAAAAGCATTTGGCAATGCCTTACTTTAAGGGATATCCGTTTTAGGTCAAATCTGTCCAAATGTGCTAAAAGTAAGTAAAAAAAAATTAAATCACGAAACTTAACTAGACACGGGTGGGAAATTTTCATTTTTTCTTTTTTTGCTATGTTTCGCTAAATTGCCGATATACGTCGCTATAAGTACTGATTTGTTTACCAGCAAAAGTCCCGGAATTTTTCGATATCGGCTGCCAAGGGAAAGGGGAGGAGTGGAGCGAAGTTTGTAGACAGGAAAGAAGTCAATAAACTTTGCAGCTACTAATAACGAAAATTACCCGGTTGTCGAAAGATATTTCGCAGGTGTTTCAAAATATTTGCACTCGTTATTGCACTTTGGAAAGTATTTTAAAAACAACAAATACAAAGGAAAGACAAAAATTAAAAGCTGCACGTGTACAGGCGTGATATTATTTTTTAAAAAAATATTTTACACTGAGATCGTAATTAGAAAATTTTAATATTTTCAAGGTCATAATTAGAACGCGGTTTTTCAATTTCCATTTTGTTTCACTTGTAACAAAAACTTTAAAAATTTTGCAAGCAATTGAAATGTTGCACTATACTTTGTCAAAAATAGCAGTGAAAGTAAAATCGTGATATTTAAATTGTTAGAATCAAAACATTCAAAACTTCAGTGCTTGCTATTTATGACAGTTTGCACTGCTGTACGAATTACGTGAGATTGTCAACACCATTTTTGAAACTTGGGGGATGTAACAAAAAGAAACAGAAGTTGCATTTGGGTGAAAATGAAAAGAAAGGAGGAGCGAAAAGGATACATGCAATTGTTGTTATTTGACACAAAACATTTTCTTAAAATAACATAGTAGTTGCTACAAATTTTTTTTTTCTTTTTCTTTTTTTCTTTCTTTTTTTTTTTTTTTTTGATTTAAAGATACCTTTTATTATCTTTGATTTAAAAATGATTGGAGAAAGTATTAGTGTCACATAGTTGAAAACATAAAAGCAAAGCCAAAATTAGAAAAGTGGAAGTCAGACAGAGTAAAAATATGGAATAGATTTAAGATCATTAACTAAGTTAGAACTATTTCTGAAAATATGGAAATATTTCTAAAATCAAGATCTGATGAAATGGGGCATTTTCGGATAGTTTTTGAATTTCAACAATGTTCGGCACTGCTAAATGTATTCAATTGGGGGGGGGGGGGAGGTCCACATAGTTTTGATGCTCTTCCAAGTGAAATTTCAAAGCACGCCAAGTTTGTCTTATATAGGCAAGATTGCCCACTGCGATAAATTTTATAAGGTCCACAACAATTAAGAGAATGAATGGAATGTTTAAGAGAGAGAGAGAGAGAGAGAGGAAATTTATTAATAGGAGAGAACACCACCTGAAATTTGGAGGCGGACAAGAATCTCTAACAGATGGAAAGAAGGGAAAAACAATTAAAATTTTTGTCATGAAAGTTCTGTTAAGAAAATTAATTTGGAATTTATTAGAATTTTTTTTATTAATCGAATTAATCAAAGTAGGTGGATAGTCTCTATCGATTGCCAGAGCTTTATGATAGTTAAGTTCCGATTTTAAAAGTTCCGGTGAAGAACAAATATCCCGATAGTCAAAAGTATTATGAGCAGAATACTTTTGACTAAGAGCATGAGACGATATGAGTAAGTAAAGAAACAACAAACAGTTTGCCCTAAACGGTAGTTTCAAAACAAACTTCAGCACGAGACTCGAGAACATTAAGAAAGGGAATGCCTTTGAAAGGGGGGCCTGTTCTTTTACGCAAGATAATTGAATATGATGATCAATAGAGATAAAAAAAAAGTAAAATCTCATCATTCTTACTTATTAATTATTTATTATCAACTTATTAAGGTTCATTAGAACAAAATATCATCAATATACCAAACGTGAAATTGAACATGCAATTTTTGAAACAGCTTAACCTCAAATTAATGCTTGTAACTATCACTAAGAATGGAGCTACGTCGGTTTTCTAAAGCCAGACCATCTAACACAGTATAAAATTTCCCATTAAAAATAAAGAAAACATTGCTTAAGGCAGGTACGAGGAAAAGGGGACAATTGAAGACAACTCCTCCACTTCTCCTCGAATGGTAACAAGACCTTCTCGAGTATGGTGGGAGATGTGGAGTGACTTTCCAACTCCACCCTACTAAGAAACCCGGAACACAACAGCTGACTTGATTGAAATTTTTACAAAATACAGTAACACCATCAAAATCAACATTTTGTGCACATAATTAAGGTTGATTGCAACTTGAAGAAAAACATATAAATGATTTTTTAAGTACAATTTTGAAGAGAAAATTATGTTACTTTCAAAAACATAAATGATAAAGAGAATTAATTACAAAATGATTAAAAGTTATTTAACATTTTAGAAACAATATATTTTTCAAAAAGAGTCTTGGTCAAAGATAAGAATGATTAAAAATACAAGGAAAGGGAGAATTAAAACCTCAATTTCTTTAGAGGTGGAATAAAATTCAGAAAGCCTTCTTCGAAGGTCAAACAATTGACTAACGACGAAAATGTTCGGAAATAAAGAGCTCAAAAGAAGCCATAAAAGAATTATTTGGAACGAGATTATGACCTTTAATTTTACAAAATCAGCAAAATTTTTAATAGTGAATAAACTATACTATCAAGAGGAGAAAACTCGGCGACTAAACATTTCTCAAGTTCATAAGAAGCCGAAACAAAATTTGGAAACAACAGGCCTTATAGGAATACCAACTTTATGTACCTTGGATAAAGCCTAATATCGAGCACAAGTAGCAATAGATGAATATCAGAGCTTATAACATTAAAAGAAAAAAAAAAGAATCGGCAAGAGAGCAGAAGAAATAGCTTTTTATTTCTTGTCACAAGGATCTTTAGAAATTTTCCAATATGGACCAGAGATAAGCAAATCATTAGTTTTTTCAACTTTTTGTCGCTTCTTTACCTCCTCATATCGTCCTCGTAGTCAAAAGTATTCTGCTCTTAATACTTTTGATAATCGTGCTATTAATGTTTGTTCTTCACTGGAACTTCAAAAGCGGATCTTAACCATCCTAAAGCTGTGGTAATTGATAGAGACTATATGCCTACTTTGATTGATTCCATTTATAAAAAAGTTCTTACAAATCTCAAACTTATGCTCTTAGCAGAACTTTCACCACAAAGAATTTGGCTGTTTTGCCCTTCTTTCCATCTCTGAAATAATCTTAAACGTTTCCAATTCCAGGTGGTGTGCTCTCCTATTAATAAACTTTTATTCTCTTCTCTTAAAGATGTCACTCATCCTCCAATTGTTGTGGAATGTAATAAAATAATTGCAATGGCTTTCCTATATAGAACAAACTCGGCGTGCTTTGAAATTTTGCTTGAAAAGAGCATCAAAATTATGTGAAAAAGCAACAATTAAAAAAGTCTAGTATTGCCTAACAATGTTGTAACTCGAATCATGCATTCTTAACAAATTGTAAACAAAATGATCATCAGATCTTGATTTTTGGTAATCTTTCCATATTTGAGGAATAATTCAAACAAATAGTTTTGATTTTAAATACATTGCATTTTTTTCTATTGTCTGGCTTTCATTTTAAAAATTTTGTCTTTTTGTAATTTTGTCTTTTTCCCCATCCGTTTTCATCTATCTTGAAAATTTCTGTTTTCATTTTTTTCCACTCATTTTTTATCTATCTTGCTTATTTTATTTTTAACTTGCTTTAATTTTTGTAATGCAGTTGACATTTTCTCCTTTCTTCTATATATTTTTGTAATGCAGTTGACATTTTCTCCTTTCTTCTATATATTTTTGTAATGCAGTTGACATTTCCCCCTTTCCTCTATGTATTCCTTATTTTTTCTTTTCCTAAAATTTTTGTAATTTGTTTAAGTTCTTGATGGTTTTTTTCTTTTATTCTGCTTTTTACTTCCCTTTACAAAAAAAGGTAGTATTGAATTCGCTAAAAAATTTTCACTCAAAAATCGGCCTTAATTTCCATGTTGCTCATGCCCGAATGAATGTTGAATTTATTTTTCAACCCGACCATACGTGGATATATGCCTAGGAACGTACAGACACCCGAAATATCCATTTTGACGATCCCCGAGTTAATTACAACGAGTTTTTTCGTGACGTCTGTATGTACGTATGTATGTGCGTATGTGTGCATGTGTGTATGTGAGTAGGTATGTCGCATAACTCAAGAACGGAATGTCCAAGAAAGTTGAAATTTTGTACTTAGACTCCTAGTGGGGTCTAGTTGTGCATCTCCCTTTTTGTTTGCATTCGGGTGATCCAAAGGGGATCTTTTGCCCCTTTTTGGGGAGAAATCATTGTTAATTTCGATGTAAACTCAAGTGGTGTTATAATTTGGCGATAGATCGCCAGTCTTTTAGTCGAAAAGTTTTGTCGCCAACTTGGCGACAAATTTGGCGATCTTTTTTATTTTTATATCTGCTTTCAATTGGGTCACTGTTGGTGATATTTAGAGAGTAAACTTTTGAATCACATTAAAACTGCCAAAAATGAGAAAATGACATTAAATTGGAGTAAAAGGAAGTCATGTGATGCACACATCAGCTCGTTTTCTTTTCTTGAGCTTCATATTTGTTCAAATGTATTTAAAAAAATACATATAC
Source organism: Uloborus diversus (assembly GCF_026930045.1). NCBI lineage: Eukaryota > Metazoa > Arthropoda > Arachnida > Araneae > Uloboridae > Uloborus > Uloborus diversus. The sequence goes on along the minus strand of NC_072732.1, from coordinate 124,748,548 downwards.
AGGGTGTATCAGTACAGCGTTTATATACAGACTTTCAGGGCAGATAGAGTACACCTAGACGATAGGAAATCAGATAGCAATGCATGGTCGGAAACGCTTCCCTGGTGCGGTAGTGACGACACAAATCACCAAAAAGACAAGACACGAATAAGAGAAGAAAACATGTTTATTAAACTTAGTACAGCAAAAAACTAAAAAAAAAAAAGAAGAAGATTATCAAGGAGTCAACGATCGTCATCAAAGTATGTGTTCAAAATTACGACCACCACGGGCCGTGATGCGGGCCTCCAACTCCGGCTCATTGAATATCGAGCATTAACGTAAATACCGGGCGTGTTCCGGACTTTCCGCCGTAACAAAAACCGCGTGTGCGCATGCACCGTCATCTGATGCTTCGGTTTACGTAACATCATCTATCGTGTACACCAGACAAAACCAGTATTTTTGCTGCATTAAAAATAATAAACATGTTTTCGCCTCTTATTCGTCCTTATATGCAATGCTTTTTCTTGTGCTTTGTGTCGTCACTATCGCGTTATGAAAGCGTTTCCGAACATGCATTGCTATGCGATTTCCCACCGTCTAGGTGTACTCTATCTGCCCGGAAAGTCTGTAAACGCTGTACTGATACACCCTGTATATTATATACATACGATTCTATTAAGGACTGGTGCACTATTAAAAAAAAAACTATTGACTTCATCAGTACAGAATTGCAAAACGAATAAGCCCTGTAGGCTCTTCGGAACTGTCAGTTTTTTTTAATTATATAAACTACATTGTTATGATATTAAACATTAATATTAAAATGAGAAATTGACTTTAAAACCAATTAGTACTTATATGAGTAAATTTGCTTTCTTAAGCTTAAGAACTAAAAGCAAAAAGTATATTATCAGCACTTATAAAGGTTGAGCTTTCACGACACATACCATTTCTGTTAAGGCTCGGAAAACTTTTTCAAAAGTTTCACGAGCTATGTTGTCATTTCAAGGGAAGGATGAGGGGGTACAGTAAAACAGAGAGAATGGTGAAACAATAGCAATTTATTTTCTTTGTGGATATATCCATCCTGGTAAAGTTTTGAAAATTCAAGTCAACGTACTGTGAACAATACTGTAGGAAAAGAGTTTGCTTTCAAGTCATTTAAGAGAAATAACTACAGGGTATCCAGGAAAAGACTCCCTAATATCCAAATTAAATATCCCCAAAACAAAGGTCGATATTGGAATAAAATAAACGGTATGTTTATTGGGACACTTATAAAAATCATGTACAGAAACTTGGAAATTAGTAACAAAAATTGCCAACAGGGGCGCTGGACGCCGCAATTGTAATAGAAATCAACATAAATGGTGCTGCAAAGGAATTAGACGCTTCAGCAGTAGTTTTGCCTTTCATAGATACTTCCATTTACGCTAGAAATTATCGTCCAACCACCTTCGCAGCACCATTTATGGGGACTACAATTGCAATTACAGCGTTCAGCACCCCCCCCCCCGTTGGCAACTTTTGTTACTAATTTCCAAGTTTATGTACATAAATGTTTATTTTTTTATTTTTAGCAGTAGCACTTGAACGTATTAATTCATTGACTAGAGTGCACAATGGTGAACTCAGCACGCATGAAGAGAGAGTAAAATATAAAAATGAAACAAAGTAAACTACAAAAATGTAAAATGTAACAAGTAAAAAACGAAAAGGTAGAATCTAAAGATGTAAAATGTAAAATTGAAAATTTGTAAAAATATAAAATTCAAAAGGAGAAAATGTACAAATATAAAATGTAACACCTAAAATTGAAAACTTGTAAAAACATAAAAATACAAACGGATAAAATATTCAAACATAACTGTAACAGTCCAAAAGGATAAAATGTTATACAAGTAAGAAGTTAACAGGGTCCATCAGTCTGTAAGCCCTGTAGTTTTTCTTTGGCCTTCCAATATGTCATATATGTTTCCAGACACTTCTGAGCATTCCTTGAGATGCACCGCATCCATAACAGTGTTGCAGTCCATAAGTGTTTATGGGCTTCACAATAAACATACCGTTTATTTTATTCCAATATCTGCCTTTGTTTTCGAGATATTTAATTTTGAAATCAGGGAGTTCTTTCTTGGACACCCTGTATATCAACATAGTTTGAACCCATAAAAGTAAAATATCTCCTCTGTTTGTTGCACTGTTTCTAAACTGTTACATAAACTTTACAGACTGGTGTTATTAATCTTACATTAGCCTATCAATTAGCGTGCATAGCAGTAGAATGACGCTGTCGATTTTCTTTCTCTGAGAACGGCAGCGATTAAATTTTTATATTTTGCAAAGTGGGAACAACTATTAATGAGACACTATTAATTCGTTGCTCACTGTTCCTATGGCACTTTTAAATTAAAAGTTGAAAAAAAAAAATACATTGAATTCAATTTAATTACAATTAGTCTGATACTGGAAATAATAATGAAATGAGTTGAAAAGCCCGGCGCCAGCAAAATAAGGATGCTTAAATGTAATTATAACTTTTAATAGCTATATAATACCACATTTAATAATTTGCATTTCGTCTTCAGTCTGTTTAAATTACTTTTTTTTTAATTGCTCCATTGCAATATGATAAATGCAATATTTGTTTTTTTATTTCCACTGCAGCAGCGTTTCGGACATTATCCTAACGATATAAAGAAATCGAGATCAAATACATATCCAAACAAGACATTTAGAAAAGAGCACAAAATATAAGAACAACAAACAAAAACTAAGGAATCAAATAAACAATTGATTAAACAGTCTCTCGTTTAAGAATTTCGAGAAAATATACATGGCTTCATAAGGGCTGGACAAGCGGGGAGGTGTTCAGCACACATCAATGCACCAAGGCGGAAACAGTAGGCAAGGCTATTGGAGCGAGATCCCACTAAACTTGACCAACCCTCATCGAGTTTGCTAAAATTGTTATCATAAATGAAGAGTAAAAATTGTAATAAGTAAGAATTTCTACCTCTTACACGTGAACTAATCAGGGTTACCAGGGGTTGAAAGGTGCATAAAAATAAGTAATTTACTCTCATCGAGTTACCGAAAATCATTATCATAAATGAAGAGTACAAAACACGGAAATAAAACGCTTAAGTAAGGTTGCCTACCTTTTTCCGGCCCTTAACCAAGGTTGTCAGGGGCTAAAATGTGCCCAAAATATGATTAATTTATCCTCATCGAGTTTTCGCATAAGTTATCTACAAAAAAAATGTCGGTAAAAATATTAAAAAACCAATGGTATAGGGTTGCCCAAGCAAAAATGGTCCAGTCATAGGGTTGCCGTTGTTCGAAGTTTTAATATTGAAACTTTTCATGTCTCCATTTTCTTCGTTCAGATCTTTAACACATTGACAGCTTTTCTTTTTGAGACACGTCCGTTGTTTCATCAAGCAATCACTGTGAAACATCCGACATCATATGCGTTTTTTTTTTTACAATATCTTCCTCGATACTTTCACAAATGAGAACTGAATTATTTTTTATGAATGGACATGTACGTTGTACATTTTCTGAACTACAGACATTTTTTCAAAACAAATTCGTCAGAAGAATTTCTAAATCTTAGTAAAACAAGAAGATTTCCATCGTTCAGAATTCCATAACTCTGATCATCATTCAACATTTTTTCATAACCTCGAGTCCCTCTGAGAGCAATTTTTTGACGCCCAAAAAGTGTAATCGAGTTTTTTCCCCATTTTTTAAATAAAAAATTTTTTAAAAAAAATCTAAAACAGCATGGTCAAACACATGGGGTGAGCGAGTTCTTTTTTTTAATACATTTTTCTTTTTTCTTAAAAAAATTAAGCTTAAATGACATTTGGTCGCTGTTTTCATTTTTGCTGCTGACGTCATAAGTGAACAAATCGCTAGGGTTTCAGGAACAAAGTCTCAGGACATTGCCAAACTTCGCCCCCCCCCCCCCCCACACACAATGAATATTTCATTGAACGAACAATTCTCTCGTTCCGCTAATCATTGCTAGCAGTGAAAACGCACCAAAGAGCGATATCTTTCTAAAAAAGACAACCACGCGTTCCGATTCCAAATCAGTGTCCTCACTCGTGACGTCACACAATAAAACATTTTGTTTTAGAAATCTGAAATTTCAAACAGTCAATTAAAAGTTAATTGCTAAGAAAATAAAAGTATTTTCTGGGTCCGTGTTACTTATTTATTTTTATTTATTCTGTCAATTTCAATGACTACAAGTAGTACTTTTGACTAAAGGAAGCACCCGTATTGTTTCGGTAATGAATCACAGTTTTTTCTGTTTTCTATTGGCTCTTGAGAATGAGAGAATTGTTTAGGTTTCTTTTCTTCCTTTTTTACAATTTTAAATCTTAGACGGCAACAAAAATATAAAAATCCGTTAAATTTGAGAGTGCCACATTCTATATCTGTCATTTAAAAAAATATATTTTAATTTAAAAAAAACGTTTCATTTGTAATGTTGCTTTTATTGCGCGTATATGAGTTCACGCATGTATTCTTTTGATTTATTAAAAATACATCGACTTTTTAATAGGCGTACAAGGAAGTAATGTAGTGCACATACCAGACTTTATTTATTTATTAAAGTATGCGTCATTTTGTACATTTTTTAATCTTAATGCTCTTAAAAAGCACCCTCTTACATTTAAGTAATCTATTGTAACAAAAATCAATAGAGTATAGAGATAACATTAGATACGAATAATTTCATAGATTTCTCAACAAATATATTTGGTAAAACTTTCCCGGAAATAGAAGTCTGGTTACGGTCTTGATTAAGTTAATTGGATTTTTTTTTTTTTTTTTGTGATTTCTAATACACTTAAAATGCCATCAAAATTCTAAAAAAAGGGTCATTCTTTTCAACTTTCTAATTTAAAAAATTTGTATGCAAAGCAAAAAAACATTTTCTTGAGTTTAAAAATCATATTTACTGCCACGATTTTTTTAGCAACTTTTATAGTTGGAAACAGTTTTACAGAAAAAGAAAGCATTCTTGACACAATTGATTTAAAAATTGAAAATATCTTTCAAATTAAATTTTAATTCCAATTGAGCATTAAAGTGCATTTTCTCTCGCAACTGATTTCAATAAAACGGTAAGCATTAGAACTCCCTTTAACAGCCAAAATGACGTAATGAAAGGGAATATAAATGCATAATTAGAAAGAAAGAGAACATTACGGGTAAGGGTTGTTAATTCATTTCCTAGAGCTGATTCAATTTGCTCTTTTAATCATTTCCCGCCTCTATTCAGTAAGCATGTGTAGCTTAACTTGTCTCGGGTGAGTTTTTGCTTTGGATCGCGTCGGGCGTAGTTCATTTTTGCATAGTACACATTAAAGGTCTTCAACCTGGGTTCAATAATAATAATAATAATAATAATAATAATAATAATAATAATAATAATAATAATAATAATAATAAACTGAAATTACACATTATAACATTATTAATTCCCCAACAGCTAATGAAACGCCACTTGACAGCGGTTGTTTTTGGTTAGTTAGTTGCGACGGCACCAAGACCAATACTGGAGTGACAGGAGGAGTCATTCGTCCTCTATAGTTAAAACTAAACAAACAAATACAGAGGTCGATTTCGTCTGCGGTATGCAAATGAACGTTCATTGATTGAGACATTTAATGCAAAATTTGAACAGAACAACCAAGAGGGCCGCAAATATTTTTAGTAACCAACAGAAAAGATATCAAAACCTGCGAAAATCTGCCGTTTCAAAATTCGAAAAAATGATTTTTTTTTTTTTCATTCTACCCTAAAAAGAAGGCGGCTCTGCTCGCAAGTTGAGTCGAATTAATTCAGACTTGCTTAATGGAAAAATCAGTAACAAAGCTTTTTATAATCAAAAAACTTTAACTGGTAAACAAAATTATCTGTTCTTGTTGGGTGCTTGTTAATTGGACTGTACCATTATTGTATAAAAACACAAAAATGATGTATAGCAAAAGCTCTTAAATGTAATGTCATAAATTATCTGAATAAGAAATTAAATATTTAACTGATAAATAAGTTTAGAATCTGTGTTAAAAATATTTATATTGTGTGCGCTTGACTTATTTTTGTTCTGCAAGGTCGAATGAAAATGAAAGAAATAATTCGATTTTTGGTTTATTTTGTGACTTTTAGAAAATTTGAAGAAATTACTCCATTGACCTAAAATTTCTAGGAGATATTAACCTTGCATAGAGTTATAATTTGCACCTCTAAGCATTTTCAAAATTATATACCTTAAATTTCGTAAAAAAGTTCAAAAAAGATCGATTTTTCACAATTTTTGACTTTTTAGGGCGATTTTGGAACTTAATGATGTTATCCTAGGAGACTAATATTTTAAGGGTACCGTATTGATGCTAAAAAGCATTTTTTGAGACACCAGGCGTTTCAAAATTCGAAAATTTTATTTTTAAACTCCACCCTATTCTGTATGGTCCCTAAAAACTTTAAACCCTAATATCTCCTTGAGTTTTGGTCGCACAAATGTCGAGTTTTTTGTGACAGTAATGGTTTTCAAAGGAGCTTATATATCTAAATATTAGTTAGAAGACCTAGGGCCCGTATAAAAAGTTAAATGTTGTATTTTTTACTAATTTTTATTTTTTACTTCAAACTTTCAATGTAACTCAGCATCTGATTTTGAACATTTTTGCAATTGGAAGTATACATCTTGGACTAGTGGTTGCGAAAATGAAGGTCTTGCAGGTTAAAACGGAACACTCTGTATATGCAATACCACTGAAGTAGAGAGATAAATTGTCTCTGTTTTCGTCACGTCATTCTTACGCTATTACGTTGTGTTATTCCCATTTATTTCTTAGTTAATCCTTTTGGCTCGTTTTTCAAAATTTAACATTTCTTTCGTGTGTTTATTTTGGCTAAAGTTTTCAAAATTGAAGAAGTTTTACGCTCTTTATTTTTACTTTTTTGGCTCTTTTTATGATTTTCAACAAATATTTGGCGCAGTTTTACTTAATAAGGTTCTTGGGCCTAGGAAAACTCAATAGAATCAAGCAATTAAAGAAATAAACTTTCGTTTAGAATATATTTTCACGGTAAAACCATACAAGAATGCAATTAAAAAAGTTTGCGAAATTCCGGTCTTTCAACACCATCTAAGTTTTGGAAAATTATAACAATTTGTCCTGCAGTTAATTTTAAAGGAAATCACATAAAATCTTAATTTTAGGACTTGAAAATATCATTAAATGGCTCTTTCTACCCAAAATAATTTTCCGATTTCGTTGATTTCAGTCTCATTCGAAAGCCTGCAAAAAAATACTCATGAAATATCCTGAAATATATTTACTTCCTTTATATTTAAAAACCACCGAAGCTGTGAAATTACCCGGAGAAAAGTTATAAGCATTTTTAAGTAAAGGAACGCCAATATTAAATCGGAAATTTATCGTCTGCCGCGAGCTTAGTTTTAATTACCCTGATAGAACCATAGAGCAGAAAGATGAGTTGAGATTTTTTTCGATTGTGAACAAATAAAATTCATGCTTTTGTTTTGAGGCTTTTCCTGTAATCAGAGGATTTATTTATTTATTTATTTATTATTATTTATTTATTTATTTATTTATTTATTTATTTATTTATTTATTTTTTGTTATTTTTCCACGAGCTGTTGGAAAATTTTATCGATTCTTTTTGTTCAAGCCTGATTGTTAAACACGCTTCACTTTTTTTCGAGGTAGACCGTGTAAAACCGGGCGATGCAGCTAGTTTATAATAAAAGCATCATTCTTTCTTAAAGCTATCTAATTCTCGTTACTCTTTTCATTTTCCAAACTGCAATTCACACAACCAAAGGAGTTCAACCGTCATATTAACGTAATAAACGTGAAAAATATATAAAGGCTTATGTCATTCCATGAACTTATAGTACAATCTAATCTGAGACTGTTTGAAAAATCTGGAAGGAAAACTAAAATTTATACAAAATCAATAACTTTCAGAAATACGGACTACGAGTTAGTTTTTTCTCGACACGTTTTGATTTTCTGCACGGAATTATGAATTTCTTAGCTTTATACTTAGTTTTCTTCTAGTACACTAAACTTTTAATAAGTTAATAATGTTAGAAGATCAAGCGAGTGGTTTTAAAGATAAACTTAAAATAATTATAGATGCATAGTTAAAACCATAGCGAAAATATTTAAATTCTTAAGGAGGTCCGGGACATTTTTTGAAAAACAAATTTACTAAAGAGATTAATTTTTTGCACTGATTTACCTTATATTTAATAAGCAAAATCCTAGCAGAAATATTAATTTTCTTTTTAAATTTCAATTGAAGTTATTTAAAAAGAAGGGGGTTGCGTTAAATTGCGAAAATTCAAAATATTCTTGGTGAATATTCAAATTATTTTCAAAAAATTATGCACAAACATATAGACTTTAATTTTTATTCGGCGATTTAAAAAATATTAATTCAATAAAAAATAGAAAATATTTGAAGAAAAATTTCGAAAACTTCGAATATAATTTTTTTAATCATATTTTTTGCAATAAACGTTTTTTTTTAAATTTGTCAAATAAAAATTCAATAATATGTTCGAAAACGATATGCTCCAAATGTCATTACTTTATCTGTTCTTGACTTATGAGAGTTTGAATGCAAAAAAAAAAAAAAAAATCAGAAAAAGTTGCGTCATGGAGAAAAACGCGTTTAAAGTTGTAAAGTAAAAAATAATAGTAATTAAACGCATGCAACAGAAATAATTACATATTTCGTTCTAAATAAGTTTGAAATAAGATTCAAACGTCCTTTTAAGCAGAAAAAAATGGGAAAGTTTTTGAAATGATTTCAAATAATGCAAAACTTGACGATTTTTTTGTCCCGGACCCCCTTAAGATAAATACAGGAGATATGTAATTTATGAAATGAACAAATGCATTCGCGTGTTAAAATTCGAAAGAAATACTCTATTACATCTGCGTTCACAGACGAATGTTTTCAGCAAATTAAGTTGTTAGACTAGTTTTTGACACGTTATTGCATGACAAACAAATTGTCACGAAACTACTTCTTTTATAAGACAAAGAATACATTCTTCTACGAACTATAACAGAAAGGAAGCCAAAAATGTGAATCGTTTATGAGCTAATATAAACCAAATTCCAGATTCATTGAACATAGTCTTAAAATTGGATTTATTGCCTTTCTAACAAGATGGAAATGTAATAACTAAATTTTTTAAATGACTTTACGCTATTCGAATGCTTTTTTGAGGTTAGCGGGGAGGTAATTATTGTCACTTTTTTACATCTTTTTACAAGAAATGAAGTATTGTATTCGCAAAAAAAATTTCACTCAAAAATCGACCTTAATTTCCATTTTGCTCACCCCCGAATGAATGTTAAGTTTTTTTTCCGACTCGACCACACGTGGAAAAGTGCCTAAGAACGTATAGACACGCGAAATATCCATTTTGACTATTTCCGAGTTAGTTACAACGAGTTTTCTCGTGATGTCTGTATGTACGTGCGGATATGCGTATGTGCGTATGTATGTCGCATAACTCAAGAACGGTATGTCCTAGAAAGTTGAAATTTGGTACGTAGACTCCTAGAGGGGTCTAGTTGTGCACCTCATCTTTTAGTTGCATTCAGGTGTTTCTAAGGGGGTCTTTAGCCCCTTTTTGGGGGAAATCGTTATTAATTTCGATGTAAATTCAAGTGGTGTTACAATTTGGCGGACACTTGGCAATATATCGCCAGTTTTTTGGTCGCCATGTTTTGTCACCAACTTGGCGACAAATTTGGCGATTTTTTTTTAAAATCAGGTTTCGTTTTGGCTACTGTTGGTGATATTAAGAGAGTAAACAATTGAATCACATTAAAATTGCCAATAATGGGAAAATGATATTAAATTGGAGCAAAAGGAAGTCATGTGAGGCACACATCAACTCGTTTTTTTTTTACAACGCAAAATTGCACTTATCATAACCAAACACATATCGACTCTTTTCCCAAATGAGGCAGCGAGAAGCAAAGGGATGTAAGTGGCAAAACTAAAAATTTGGTGATAACCAGTACACATGGTAGGTGAGCCTCTCCTCTGTCTTAGGACAAGAGATGGTTCTAGTAACCCTGGTAGTTGCTGCTATACAGCATGATTTAGAAAAAATTCAATGAAAGCCTACCTAGGAGCTAATTTTTAAACGCGTTTTACTCCAAACTTGAAAATATCTACATGCATCCCTTTGCTTCTCACTGCCTCAAATGTGACTTAATATGTTAATTGTCTTGACTTTACTATTTTAAATATACAGTGTAGTTTCGGGTTAACGAATTATTTAATTTATTGATACATTTCACACTGTAAAAAAAATCTGTAAAATTTACGGAAAAAAACTGTCAGCCAGGACGCCAGTTTTCTTCCGTTTATTTTACAGAAATCTTCCGTATTTTTATTATTTATTCAAGCTGATTTATTATTTTATGAAGATTAAAAAATGAAACTATACTTTCATAAATACATTTCAATATTTACTATACTACTACGAAATACATGTATACAAAGGTAAATTTCCGAATATGCCTCTGTAACAGATGACAAAAAAACATAATAATAAAATATTGATTAGGATGCAATGAAATGGAAGTTGCAAACGATTTAAGACTTATTCGCTTTAAATAAATATAAGATCAAAAACTCGAGCACGAGAACCAAAATCCAAACACGCGGGCGAAATTTCGAAGATTCGAAGAAAAACAAAGTATAACCGGTTACAGATTCAAAAAAACAGAGAAATCCTGTATTTTATTACGAACAGTTTTTTTCTGTAAAAAATACGGATAACTTCTTCAAAATTTACAGTTTTTTTTTTACAGTGCACTGGTCCAGATTGGACTGCATTAAATATCGATGCTCCTCGATTTAACGATTTCCTTGATTCAACGATATCTTTTTCCAGTCCCTTGACAATCGTTAAATCGGGATTATACTGTACCTTGTTCACCTACCTTTTTCTTCTTTTTTAGTCATAAAATATGCACACTGTGTGGAGGGGAAACATTTTCATATTTTTACAGAAGTTTACGCGCATTATATTTGCTTTATTATAGGTACAACGAAAAGACAATAACTGTTTGTGTCAATAATACCTTGTTTCTCATATTTTCAGGCAATACATTACGACACTGCAATTTCATTTTCTTCTATTATAAAAGTTTTGTGTGATTCGAAGTAAGTCATCACTTTGAATGTGATTTTAATAGTGATAAAGGGGGGGGGGGATGCGCTCATCGTTACTGGTTGTGAATTAAGTGGAACCGCACGAAATGATGGATTAATTTTTTAAAAAAAGTGAGAAATGTTCCAGAAAGTGCGCGATGCAAAATTTGTCGTGATGCAATGAGTTTTTTTTTTTTTTTTTTTTTCTAGATATTATGGGGAAAACTTGAAAATGAGATAAAATTCAAGCCAACAGTTGTTGTTTATCACAAGCTTTTTTTTATAGCGTTTTTAAGAAACTAATTTCCAATTATTTCACCCCGGAATTGCAACTGAAGAGGATCAGTTGCTGGGAACTGAAGATAGTTTTCGATTCGTAGCATTGACGGGCTACACTGATCAGCTTCGGGGGCCTTATATAGCAGGCTTGCCATGGGTTGGGCACCACTGATCTAAGATATATGTAACATTATTAAGAACCCGTGTAACGATAGGTAATAATCTAGTATGTTATATTGGTTAAGCTGTTAAAGTTTGATTACAATTAGGTAACTAGAAATAAAAACAACAGATTTTATTTAAATGGAAAATTTCATATTTATCACTTATCAGAAATAAAATTAAAACCGGCTCACGAAATAATCTGCGGGCAAACTCAGCTTTCTTTTTGTTCATCAATGTTTGGATCTAGCTTGGTAAATATTATAGTCTAAAATACTAATCAACATCAAGTTTTGTATACTTACTCTCTTAAAGAAATTAAACTAGAAAACTCTTATCACACAAATAAGCTGTCGTTAATTCCAAATGGTGCTGCACAACAGTGTCTGCTGGGCTATATTTGTGTTCATTTCTTACACCAATTCAGTAATTAATTAACAAAGTACTGAAATATTTTTATATTAAAAAAAGAGAATCACACAATATAAATGAAACTTTTATTACAATTAAATTATCGCATTGTCATTATAGTTTTGTATACTTTTTGCTAGTTAACTGTCACCCCTTCACATTTTCGCTTAACCCAATTCGCGTACCACCGATTGAAACTCACTACGTTTATGAAACAAGCGAACTTTTAAACATTGAAATGGACTTAACCTGCATAATGATATGTTCACAGTGATATTATACAAATCAAGTTTCCAATAAGCCAAAATCACAAAAACTTCGACTCTACGAAATAAATGTTATCAAACTTGAGACTCTATTGCCCTGAAGAACTTTTCTAACTTACTTTCAAAAAAGTACAAAATAAAAACAAAAAGAATATTGAAGTAAAAATTATACTACACTATATTGTCCTGAAAAAAAAAAAAAAAAAAAACGTTATCAAAATTAATTTAACTTTTTCATATGTCTGGAAATTTCGCAAATTTCGCAATACAGATAAAATTTAGCTTTTTTTTTTCTCTACTATTTTTATCAAAAAAAAAAAAAAGAAAGAAAAGAAAAAGAATGATTAATCGTACGGAAAGTCTTGTTTTCCTTTCAATTATTCGATGAATCGATAAATCCAATCGATTGATAACATCTGGAAGAAGACATCATTAATATTAGAAAAAAAATGATTTAAGGCTCAGGGGTTTTTTTCCGGCTAAGATTTAACAACACATATGCTAATTCAAAGCAAAAACAAAATGAGATAATTTTTAATTCAAAAAACATCCTTTTGAAAATTCAACTAGAGAAAAAATCCGTAATATTTCATAGTGAAACAGAAAATTAGCAGCGCTTATTAACAAAAACCCTTTTCAGAATTCCAAATTAGGATTTAAAGATTCAAATGAAACATTTTAAAAACAGTCTGCCGTCTGCTGAAAAATATTCTACTTCTTTCCTTTTCAAATTTTTGTTTACATCTGCGCTAGAGATTGCATCATGCCCTGGAATACCCGGGCAGTTACCAGGGCTCTCTGCCCGGGCAGCCAAGGATACGACAAGCCCAGGTAGCTATTTTGAAAGATAGCTCATGCTGCCATCTATTTGCAACAAAAGTTATATAAAATCGAACAATTCCACTCTACAAACGACCATTCTGCTATAAATTTTCGTTTTGTAGTTTTTTGCACTCACAACAGTTTTACAGTACTATTATTAAAGCACATATTTTAGAACGTTAAATGTAAATTTATATGATGAAAAATGTTTACAAACATGAAAGTAACTACTCAAAAAGAATGTTCGTTCAGAACAAATTGAAATTACATTTTTTTGTAAAGTCATTTTCATTTACCCACCGTTATTCTACAACTAATTCCAACTTTTCAAAAGGAGAAATACTCTGCCTTACATAAAATTAACTATTAAAAATATCGTTGTTAGGTAGTAAACTAGTGCAAGAGAAAAATATTGGTGTAAATGAGTTTTCTGCTTTAAATGAAAACTGCGCTAAAAAAAAACAACCTCAAACGATTTTTTTTTTTTTTTTTTTGAGAACGACAGAGTTTGCAATCAATCAAGTCTTCAATTAACATTTTTTAAGTTTGTTTTTTAAATCATTTTAGTACGTTCATTTAATTTTTATTTGTTATTATTGATTCCCCCCCCCCTATTTTACTGAATTTTTCTACCCCCCCCTTTTTTTGGTCCATTTTGGTGTTTTTCTTCCTTTATTTCTTTCTTTATACATTAGATATTTTTGAAAGGAGAAAGTTCTGTGATTAATATCCTTTATAACGTAACCTTAGAAAAAAAAATGATTATCAATTTATTTTAACATACATATTTTAGCATAATTTTGAGTAAATTTAGGAAAGAAATAACGTTTTTGTTAAAATTTTTGTTTAATCGAGAGAAACTATTAATTTTATTTTATATCCCCCCCCCCCATGCAAACAAATATTTTTCTCGTCTATAGATTAATTTGCGTTGTCAAATGAGTGAAAATATTTGATGATCTAAAAATAGACATGCAATTACAATAAATTAAGAATGAAACTAATAATAAATAAACTAATTAATTAAATCATAAGACAGTAAGAACTTCAAATCATCTTATAAATTGTGCATTCCTTTTTTTTTTTTTTATAAAACTAAGATCATTGATAATGTGTTGTATATATATGGCTGGTTAAAAATATTCTTAGCGGTAAAGCGTTTTGAAATCATCCACGCCTACAAATAATTTTCAAATATTCAAAAGTTGCCCGAGTTACGGTAACGAGGTCGTAGAGCGTTTTCAAAAATCTTGATGCCTTATCTATTCCGAAAATTCCAATAATACATGAAAACTCTGCTAAAGAAAATAACTAGGCTCTAAAGAATGCTAAAAGTTCCATGAATTTTAAGAAAATCAGCAACGTAAATGAATAAATATACATTCAATTGCATAAAAAAATCCTTAAACAAAGCTGGAAACCTCTGTCTAGTACAAAATTGCCGCATCTAAGCGATCAAGGTAAAAGAAATGGTATAGGTACTTTTGAAAAATCCTATTTCTGTAAAGTAGAACAAATTGAGACATTTGCTTTAAACTTGGATGTGTTGCGAGAGAGAAAGAGACATTACGCAATTTTTTGAGCTGTTATGTATTCTTGGATGGTTTTATGGTTAAAAAATATTTATAGTTCAAAATTTACTTGTGTTAGATTTAAAATTTACTTGTTTTAGCTTTGTAGACATGAATTAACCGCAATTTCCATTGCCAAAGTTTGTTTCAAAATCCTTGACGTTCATAACAGAACCTTTAACTTTTTGTGTTAGAAAGTTGGATGAAATTTCAGGTGAATATAGTCTTTTACATCTTGACAAGATTTTAAAGCTTTTTCTTTTGTCAGAAAAATAGGGCTGCGTTTCCGATAAATTTTAACAGAAATATCATGGTTTAGTGATTCTGTTCGTAGGAATTTTTCAACAAAAATAAAAGGAATCATGTGTATGGTAATTATTAATCAAAGACAGCGGAAACACAGCCTTAGTAATAGCTAATAGTAATTAATAATAGCTAGCAGATCCGAGCGATGCACTCGTGCTCCACAGCAGGAATTTCGAAATTCAGTTTTTAAGTGTAAGTTTTCGAATAACAGCCAAACGTGAGTTATTTGTTTATTTTTCTAGAATTCAGCTGTGGAAAATTAGTCATTCATCAGCATCATGGTCCTCGGGGGGGGGGGGGATCGATCCCATGGACCTTCGTGTTATTCGGATGACTCCGAACCCAACTGAGATAATTTACATATTTAAAACAGTCTTTTACCCATCAAAATGCTATGCCTTTTGTTAAATTTATTCATTATAATGAAATATTTTCAAGAGAAAAAAAAACAAAATTAAGAAAAAGGATCAATTTTCCTTTATACAAGAAGAATTAATCCCTGTCTGCAGGAGACTTGATCCTGGCGCGCATTGATAAGTGTTTTAAATACAAGTCAAGCATTTGTTATTGCGACCTGCTTTTAACTTATTTATTTAAAAAAACAAATTGTTCATATTAAGTTAAAAAAATGAACTAAAACTTAAACAATTGCGTTAAAAAAATAAAAGTTAACAAATGAAATCAACTCTAATAGGAAATAAGTAACATTCCTAAAGAAACTTTTTTTTTTCATCGATCATCATTAAGTTATGGGAAAACTAAGAAATAAATATTAACAAGATTGGGAAAATTGAACGTGTATGCTATAAGTGCCGAGCAAAAGTAGTGTTTTAACATCATACACTGCACAAAATATTTCATGATTGACTTCAACGATTTCAACAATTAGCTTAAATTAGTGGTTCGCCGGAAGAAAAAAAAAACATTAATTTTCGAATTTCAGTAATGATTTCGGAAAAATAAAGCATCCGATAAGCTTAATAATGGACTTAAAAGTTGGTGTGAGTATTTTTTTTATATAATATAGTAATGTAATAAACTTTTCCCAAGTCAGTTTTTTTTTTCTTTCTTTTTTTTAAAGATTTCGCTTTAAATAAAAGATTTTCTTCAGTTGTAGACTACAGTTTGTAACCCAACGGTATTGATATTAAATAATAAGAGTTGAACGAATAGCATATATTTATGTATAAAGTTGTATTAAAGGCTCGGATCAAGTATCCCCAAGTATACTTTCAAACAAATTTCAAAATTACAGCAAAACAAACTACAAATTGGGGCTTCTCCCACTTGTGACATCTAGAATCTTCTACCATTTCATCTAAAAAATGTATCTACTGCTTAGCTTTTTCGAAAAAGCTAACGACATTTTTAATCCAGCATATAAAATAAAAATCTCTCCGATGAAACCTCAAAAGCCTACAAAACGGAACGTGTGACGTTTACGAATGTAAACCTAACCTAGCAGCTCATTAATGTTGCCTAGTACTAAAATTGGGCGGTATAGCAGTGTGGAGATTCGAGATGGGAGGCAAGTGTCCTGTGGTAACAAGTGTCCCCATTTCAATCAATCCCATTTCCCTTATAAATATACCACGTTAAAATTAGTATTTTGTTCTCTGATTTTAATAACAACGGAACTATTATTCAGAACGCTGCAACGAGTATAGATTACATATTCATGGAAGTTTGAATCTGAATTTTGCAAAGAAAACAAGTAATTAAAACAACATTTTTCGGCACATAGGGATTCGAAATCACGATATTTTCTTCATTAGTTCGACGCTTTGATCAACTGAACTTATAGACTTTCATTTCAAGATACTATACACATTATAGTTGGGATGGAAAACCCACGTGGCACTCATATCACGACAGAGAAATAAAAGTATCACGGAGAAGACTTACGGATTACGTTGAGATAAGTTTTTTGTTTTCAGGAACTTTATAAAACTTTAAAAAACCTCCTAATGTTTGAAGAAAACCGTTGAAACCATAATTGTAATTAATTAATACCGTAAATGAGGGCTACTTTGGCCCAGAATTTTTAATTTTCTTATTATTTTCTCAATAATTTAACTATTCATGTTTCCAAGCTGTGGAAACTTGTTTTACACATCCTGAGGTCACCTAATTTAATTTTTGAATAGTGATCAGTTTATTTCCAAGCATTTTTACCTCTTATTAGTGCTTTTTATTTGGGCCAATGTTACCCTTGCGTTTGCGTTACTTTGGCCCAAAGTGGTTTTCTCTATTTAAAACCGTTGTAGAACTAATTAGTCAAAGAAATACGTGTGTTCGTGCGAAAAACTATTTAATTGAATGAAAAATTCATTTAAAAGAAGTTTGAGTCACACATATTTGTTTTAAGAAAAATTATTATTATTATTATTTTTTAATGTGTGTGTGCATACCTAGTTATTGTCTCAGAAATTACCGACGGAGAACAGTCATCTTTTCATTAGTTTTGGAGGTTGAATAATTTTACTAGGACAATCCCATTCGTAAAACAAAGGATCCTAAATTTTCGATCAATTCCCAAACTTTTTGGTGCACTCCATGTTCTTAACATTCGCTTCTTCTTCTCTCGCATCAACAACTATCGTTGGAAACCTGAGCTCATTCCATTCTACAATAGTAGAATTCCATAAACTTTCCATTAAATATAACAATACTTTAATATGTAGATGTATTTGGGTAAACCTTTTTCCAAATTTTCTGCAACTTTTAACTCCTCTTCATCTTCTATAATTAAAGCCATGTAACTGAGCCATGATGAATTGAGTTTGAAATCTCTCTATTTACCCGTTGCCGAGAATTTCAGGACTTTTTTTGTGTGTGTGTGTGTTTTTTTCCCCCGTTTAGATTCCTAATTTTAGCTATTCTTTACTTTTCCAAATCTCTCTGGCAGATTTTTTCAGGTTTTTATGCTGGGTCAAAGTAGGTCGTAGTTTTTAGGAAAAGAGATATGTTGTCATTGTCTTTAAAAAAAAAAAACAACAACACAGGAATGAGAAGTACAACTATACTACGGCATAGAGTATTAAATAGTGCTCGTAAATAGGTACTTAAAAAACTCTTAGCTGTTGTAGAACTGCTTTTACATGGAGAAGTTTGAAATGTTATGAAGGCACATGTTAGCACAAGGAATGCAGAACCACTAGTGTTGTTTCTTGAGCAGAGCTATAGAATTGCTTGGAATACACAACTGAATGCTTGGGGATGCGCTCTTTTAGAATGTCAAAATATGTTGAAAAAAAATGTGTCTTGAAGGTTGGCAGAGGACGTTGTATCTTTTTATCCGTTTGGGCCAAAGAAGGACCCTGAGGCCAAAGTAGCCCGCGTTGACGGTATTTAATTCGACTTATATATTAAATGTAACGACGTGAAAAATATGGGCAAAAAATAGCTTTATCCAGAAATTTAGTCGTGCATCTCATTGATAGCATGGACAAGGTGCATTACACATATGATAATACTATTGCAGAAGAACTGGATTTGCACATGTGTGCATCAACTAGTTTTAACTGCAAGAGAGGACATTTTTAAGGAAAAGATTCAACTGAAAAGAAAGCAGGGTGGACAAAACTAGATATTGCTAGCACAGATGGAGCGCCTTGCATAATTGTCAGCAAAAAAGGTTTGTTACATTGCGTGAAAATTATTTTAGGAATTAAAGTTTCACATTAATCCCTTTATAAGGTCTTTGTACCAAGGACCAAACTTTTTTTTTTCTGTTGCTGACCCTGTTGGGATCTGTATTGAAAAGAATACGAACTTTAGCTTATACCTTTCTAAAAGTGTTAGAGTTCTAAATTGACGAACTTTTTCTGCACTGAGCTTCTCCACTACTCAGACTTACAGAGAAAAATTGTGATACTGGAGTTACAATAACATAATCAGCCAGTAAATAGCATTTAAAAAATTTTTTATACTTTAAAAATAAGTTGAAAAAATTGAAGTTGCAAGCAAAACTTTTTACCTCCAGAAAGTGGCACTCTTCCGAAAAAGGTTGATCAACCAATGTGTTAAATCAATGAGTAATAAAAATTAATAAATCGTTTTACGACAAAACAGTTGAATTGTGAACCTTCTATTTATATTTCAATTTCTTTTTTTCTTTTTTTTTCTTTTTTAATGATGCCTTGCTTGTGAGTTAAGGAAATTGAGGAATGGAGTTTTTACAAAAATACAAGTAAGAAATAATAATAATTTTTATAATAATAATAATAATACTTATTCATTTTTCCAGTATGAAAGTTTTATGAATTTGATTAGAATATGGGTAGATATTTTTGTTTTTTGGTCATTATTTAATCAGTCATTCTCGATGTTTAATAAATTTTTTCCTTCCATTTTTAGAACAAAGAAAAAAGCAAAAATATCCGACAGAAAAAGATGGACTACAGTTCATTTGGTGAGTGACAAATATCAGCATTTTTTTCCCTTTTATTTCCAATTCATTTCCTTCTCATTCATATAAATTCAAAAATTTATATTCAAAATTCTCAGGCACAAATGGACATTGAAAAATCGAGTTTTCTATGATTCAATATGTTTTCTTATGCTCTGAATTAAAACTTCGTTTTTGTTTTATTTCACTTACATATTTATTTATTTTCCATGAAATTAATAGTGTGCTGAAGAATACTCATGCTTTTTTTTTCCTTTCTACTACCAGGTCAGAATAGTTAGGATACTGGACGATATGAAAATTATCTCTAGTTCGTACACGACTCTATACCTGCAATAATATTTATAAATTAGATAAAAGCAAGGCTTAATCATCAAACTATATAAAAGCTTGATTCTGTTCAAAGTGCATTAAATGAGGTCATTTGTTTCATAAACAGAAACTGATGTTTTTGCACGATACTGCTCAAAACGAATTGTAAAATTTAATGAATAAGTGAAAATAATAATTTGAAGTTCAAAAACATTTTTTTATGCACGTACCTAATTTCTGATATTTATTTTCGCTTTCACTGTTTCAAAAAAATTTAAAAAATCCTTTAACCTAACATTTGCTTTTTGAGCATAGCTTTCAGCAGTGTCATTTTTACCTGTACGTCACAGATCATCAACAACAAAATAAACTATATTTATTTATTTATTTTTGAAGTATGGCTTTTCAATGCTTTTCTTGCATGTGCGTTCCAGAATATAGAACAGGGGTTCCCAAAGTGGGTGCCTCGACACATTGGGGTGCAGCACAGTGTCCATGTTATTCATCAATAAATACATAAGATAAATAGACTAGGGCAAAATGAAGACGTTCTACAAGTAATTCTTTAAAGTTTGCCGCGAATCAGAAAAGTTTAGGAACCGCTGCTATAAAGAACTATTGAGGGGGTTAACTTCTGCTTTCGCATCGCTTTATCAGTAGTGTTTTTAAGGACACTAGTGCTTTTTTCGGAGGACATTATACCCAATGAAGACTTCTGTTTTCAGAGGGAGGGATTCATTTCGAAACTTGGAAACTCGCGTCTGCAATCATTTGCTAAATTGTGTTTCATCTACGTTCTTTACTGTTGTTATCAGTGTTTTAAACAAGTTCGATTATTCGAATTTAAAGTTTAAAATGGTTAAACATAGTTCCCAATATTTTTTTTAACTTTGACATCGCAGTAAAAAGAAAATTTTGCGATTTGGAAAGGTTGGTTAAATGGAAAGAGGGAAAATGTAATGAATTATGTTGCAATGTATTTTTCGTTCTCCAATCGGAAAACTCGTCTTTCTTTAGTGCTGAATCTGCAAGCCAGTTCAAGCAGAAATAGTTGTTTACAAGCTTTATATTTATGTCAAACCAATATCAAGACTACTTGCAGCTTTTTTGCCACAAAGCACATGTTGATAGCATCGATGGAACGATTAAACGTATTATGATTGTGTTGAGTAATATCTTGGAGACACACAGAATACGCACTACTAGTTAGAACCTGTAACACATTATGTTATTGAACATAGTGAGTACTTTTTTCCACAAAACTAAGGAGTTTCACTTCATAGAAAAAACTAACTGTTATGAATGATGTTAAAGATGGAGCTAGAGCTGATTTAAGTGCACCAAATGATGAGACTATGCCAAAGGATGCATTAACAGTTCATCAATTTTTGTTATTTGAATGGAAAAGAAAGAAAGTAACTAAGAACTATGTTGGACAGGTACTTCCTTCACCATAAAGATGGTGAAGGAATAGAGATTTCAATTGGTTGATTAAGCATGACAATGTTGGAATTATTTTTATGTTCCCTGAGAAAGAAAATGAATGTTTTATTGACTCTGATCAAATAATTGAGAAATTAAAGAATCCGAAAATTGTAACAAATGACTGAGGCACTAGAGTTCAATGTAGATTTGAATTTCAGAATGTTTCAGCAGCTGAATAAATGATTGCAAATTCAAATCTATCAAGTTTTATTACTTTGAGATTCTTGTCTTTCTGTTATTGTCCTCCCGTTAAAATTAATAAGTACGTAGATTCTATGCTTAAAATAATTATTTTTAAAAACAAGGGGTCAAATCATAATGACTAAACACTCCTGTAAGTGCTATAATTTTTTCAGAAATTTTCCTTTTCTAATTTAGCTGAACTTTCGTGGAAATACGATAGAGAAAAAATCATGTCGAAAAAATACCTTTCCGTTTCTTAAATTTGAATTAAAAAAAAAAAAAAATTACAAAAAAAAAAAAAAAAAAAATTCTTAGCTTTTGCGTTTTAGCAACTTGTTACAGTGTGTATAAGAATCTATGCATCATTTTTTGGTATATGTATTACATTGTCTTTTGTATATGCATTAAATATGCATTTGTTTTGCTCACAAACATAATTACGTTGATTGCTCTGTATAAAACGTCCTTCCGTTACCGCTGGAATTCACCTGAAGTCCATGGGACTGTCATTTTGTTCCTGAAACCTAACGCTGAAGGGACTGGGAGACTGAATTTGATTCCATTTCATGGCAAGGAATGATTTTATTTCGATGGAAAATGACCGTATTTTGATTTTAGAAATAAAATGTAACTTTTTAAAAGGTATTTGCTTTTAAAGCTTGCCAAGGAAGATAGTTATTTGATCTTAGTGAATCGGTATTGGTTCATGTGGAAGTAGGCTCATTTAGTTATTAGCTCGTTTTATTGTTCACACTTGCCACATCTTTGATTTGCCATTTGAGACAGGGACACAGATTTCTTACCACAGGAGTCATCCCAATTTCTAAGAAACAGTAGCGGATTTATAGGTCGAGGTTGGGGTGCCGGTTGTCGTGAATTTTTGGGAGCTCGTTTATCTATCACAGAACCAGGGGCGGATCTAGAGGGGGGCCATGGGGGCCATGGCCCCTCCCAAAGCCTTGTGATTGTAGGAATTTTTTAAAGAAAAAAAAATATTATGAGAAGATATCAAAATTTAACACATGTGTTTTGCTGAAAAAGAAGTATAGGCCTTAATTGGGAGATAAATTATATCCCTATCCTGAAAACAAAACATTTATTTCCAAAATTTTTCTCCATCTTTTACATCATTTCTTGATTTCAACTACAAACACTTGGACGATCTCTAAATGCTGCTGTTCTCAGAGTACATTGTTCACAAGAGAGCCTAAATTTTCGTTTTTAAGGCTTTAATTTCGAAACTAGGGAGAGAACCCCCTTTTCCCATGCTCTTTCACAAATGCCTTGATATGTAGCAAAAAATTGCATTTTAAGTTTTTTATTTGGAAAAAATGTCAAAGGAAACTAGCTTATCCAGCCCTTATCACTTAACTTGCTTAAAAGCAACTTAAATCAAATTTTTTGGGACTTCAATTACAAACGATTTTTGATAGGATCCCCTCCCTCCCTAGTTTATATCGTGATGATAGCTTTAAAAGGAGATTTTTGGAGGCGCTCACGAATCTTCCATCCCTTTCTAAAATATGTATAAATATAGTTAAAAATCGAATTTTTAGAGCCTCAAATGCAAAATATTTCGAGGAAGGAAGGATTCTTCACACTTCCTTTAATGTAAGCAAACATTATAGCTAAAGGTGCATTTATAGGCTGGACAGCTGAAGAGCACCCCTCCTCTTCTAACTTCTCAATGTATAATGACAGAATATTTTGGTTTCTAAGCTTTATTTTCAAAACGTATTTTGGGGTCAACGCCCGAAACCTGACCTTTCTCCGTACATCATCAAAAATAGATAAAATACCTTTTTAGTTTCCTAATTTTCAAAAATTACTCGGAAATTTAAATTTTGAAACATTTTCGAAGGAGATTCATAAATCCACCCCCTCACCTAATGTCTCGATATCCCGAAAATTGAGTTTTTAAAACTTCATTTTAATAAAATTTCTGGGGAGTTCGGAGTTTGTTCAAAAATTTCGGATGGCCCCTCCCAAAACAATCAGCTGGATCCGCCACTGCACAGAACTAAGTAAAACATTTATCATGTGTATTTTTGAACCTTCTTCGGGTTCCCCATGGTCGTGACAGCCGCTCGATATTTCAACAGTTGCCACATAGTAAATGCACTATTGCAGTATTACAGAGATAGCAGCATAAAAATAATATTATTTTGATAAGGAATGTCTATGAAAATATACTGCGAAAAAATATTTATTGCTTGAATATTTCAACAGTAGTAGTTTTTAAAAGGTTTTAAGTGTTTTTTATAACTTAATCTATTTTTATAAAGTTACACTAATTGGTTTAAATGGGGCGAAATTAGTTGTTTTGTAATTTGAGGCTAAAATGTTTAGTTTCGTTTTAAGATACTTGTTGTCAATAGATGGCGATACGATCGAAACATCGTCGTTGCCGTTGTATCTTTTCTGCAGTAATAAATTAATTTTTAAAAAGTAAAAACAGAACTGCAATAAGGAAATAAAGATACAAAATTAATGTTTTAATAACTTGCTCATAATTTGAGGGGAGTGGGACTCCTTAGGCTTAAAAAAGTGTTTCTACATATAAGTGAGAGGAGTTTTGCTGTTTTCCGATTAAAACTTACATCCTTTGCCCCCTATGGAAAAATTTTAAATGACGGGCCTGGCCTAAAAAGGGCAATTCCACAAAAAGTGGTCCTGACATACTAAAATATTTTTTCATATTAATACAAAAAATATTGTTTGATTATATGCCTATGATTCTGTTTTAGCTTTTCGGTGCAATAAATTTTATTTTTGTAGCACTGTTGACAGCATGCGTCGTTGCTGCCTTGATTGGTGTTTTGTCCATTTTTCTCATCGCATTTTTTTGCTTAATGGAGGCGGAAGATGTTCCGCATGAAGTTCAAGAAACTGAACTCTTTTTAAGGTAAAATTTTGAATTTTAGTAAGTGGAAGCAGAATAAAAGTCATAATTAAACGGAATGTCTTGAAATATTTTTTGTTTTCACTTTTTTTTCAAAATGCACAATTTTTACGGTACAAAAATTTAATGAAAAATTTTGCTGCGTATTCAGTTTTGAGTACGTAAAACGACGAAGCATCTTTCGTCTGAATCTCTAATTTTCAATAAAACTGTGGTACATGGGTCATTCTTCAAAAAGTGTAACTTTTCTGTCACACGCCTTTTACAATCAAAACTTTAAGGAACAATGCTTTTTAATTTTATCAAAAACATATCTATTTAAACCTGCTAATAATTTTTTAATAATATTTTTTATTTTAGTAATTTTTTTTTTTTTCACAACATGTGAGCTTTCACTTTAGTGGCATGCCACACTCCTCGTGTAACTGTTTACGTTGCTTAATAATTTGTTTAACTAAAACTATACACTTATTTATATGAAATTCACCGCCAGCTCAGTCAATTGCAGCCGAGGACTGCAGTTTCGTGCTTATTAGCACTCATCAGCCCGGCATAGGACTAACCGAGCTGAAGGCGGAAAACCTCTTAAGGAAGCCAAGAGTGCCAAACAAACTGGTAGCTAACATAGAATTAGCAATGTTCACATTGTTAATTCTATAGCTAACATAGAATTAGAATTCATAGCTAACACAGAATTAGCAATGTGAACATTGCTAATTCTATGTTAGCTACCAGTCTGTTTGGCACTCTTGGCTTCCTTTAGAGGTTTTCCGCCTCCCGCTCGGTTAGTCCTATGCCGGGCTGATGAGTACTAATAAGCACGAAACTGCAGTCCTCGGCTGGAATTGACTGAGCTGGCGGTGTATTTCATGTATTTCTGCCTTAGCCCTGGCTATAGGGCGATAACTTACTGAATATATACTTATTTATTTTATCATTCCTTTCATAAGTGTCTCAAATACTAATTGCTTAAGTATATTTAATTTTTTAATATTGTGTTTTAGTTCACTTTAGTAGTACAAAGAGTCATGTCACAGTACATTCTCACCTCCGTTGCCTAAACGCAAAATGCAATTCTTCAATACCACGTGGCAGTAATGACATCAAAGTTTATTTTCCATGATACAAAGGAGCCCCCTTGTTTATTTTCAGTCATAAAGAAGTTGTGAGATTTTTGCCGAAAAATAAGAAGATTGATTTTGCTTTAAAAACTAAGTGTGGTTATTGTGACTTCTCACCTCCGCGAACTTGAATTTCAGGGATGAAAATTAATGTAAAAAAACAAGTGAACATGTGTTTTCATACGCATAACATGGGCAGATTGTAGCAACGAGAAAAAAAATATTTTCCTGAAAAATGTATCCATTAGGCCTGTATTAATGGAAAATTCCTCACATCCATGAATCTCACCTCCGTGACAGACCTTATCAATGTTGTTATTTCTGAGGTGAAAATAAATTATGGAGGGGATATATATCAATCTTAGGCATTCTACCAAAATTATAAATTGCCAGTATATTTTCAAATTTACTAAATAATATTTTTAACACACATTTGAACTAAAAGGTTAACTACTAATCAAACCGAACTTTAATTAAGAGAGCTTAATATTAGATTCCCACTAATCATTACAAGAGCTCATTGTTTGCACAATTAACAAAATTTACTACTTTGATATCAAATTGGCCTCGATTTTCAAACATTAAAAGTTTTTTTCTTTTTTTTATTTCCGTAAGCAAGGCATTTTTAATTTTTTTTATAATTTATGTTGAAAATAATTGGAGCTAAGCTGGGAAATTGTTTATATTTACTTCTAATAGGTAACACTTTCATGTAGGAATAAAGAAAAAAAGAAAACAAAAGGTTTCCAAATTGAAATGTATTGGCGTTCAAAAGTTATTTTCTGAAAAATGACCCATATCAGTAAAATAATTTGATTTTTTTAAGTAATGAAAAAATTCGGCATCACTGAAGAAGTACTGTCCTAATGTATCTTTTAAATACCTGAACTTGCGTAAAGCTTGTCTCTAAGTACCCGCTTAGACTTGGCGTGACTTTGCGACATTTCATCATACAGTTCATTGTTGCAACTGTCTCATTTGAGAACATACAGAAATGTTCTCAAATGAGAACAGTTCTGTACGCAGTTTCCGCTTAGATATATAGCATGTCATAGTTATAACAGCTTTTGAAAGAATATTCTGCCTGATGCTGACAGTGTAAGATCATACATAGTCTGGTCAAGACCCTAGCGAAACCAGAAATACCTTATGGAGCGGGTATTTTTTTGGTGAAAAATACCTTCTGAATGGATTTTTTTAAACAAAAATACCTTCTAGAGAGGATTTTTTTTAATAAAAAAATACCTTCTGAAGGGTTTCTTTTTTTTTTTTTTGGATTGAAACTGCCCTTTCAAATACAACTCCCCCCCCCCCCCCCCTCCCTTCGCTGCTCCCTGGGTCAAGAAGTAAAGAACAGAATCTGAATCTGAATAGGCATCTGCTTCAAATAAGCAACTAACTGAGAGCATAAGTTTCAGTGGGGAAGCAACATTTGTCTTCGCCAAAAGGTATAAGTATATCGCATCTTTGTCTGAAATATAGTTTTTTTTTTTTTTTTTTTTTTTTTTTTGAAGCTCAGTGGAGGCACAAGGTATAGCAGAAGAGAGATGATTCCTTTTTGGGAATCACGAAAATAGGCCAAAAAAAAGAAAGAAAAAACCCTTCACGATTTTAGTTTTCAACTGACAAGACTTCGATGCAGGAGCTCCCCCTGAGAGGCCACTATGACCTCCCAAAAATTTTCCTTATTCTGCAAAATTCGTTTTGATGATTCGGCAAATTCGGTCCAATAATTGCAATTTTTTACATGGCCGAATGACCTTTTTCATTAGATGTACATTTGAGAAAACTTGGAGTTCCATTTGGCAAATTGAGAGTTTCCGCCCACTCAAACATTTAAGTTTGGGGTGCCCCTGCTTTAATGCGCAATAATTCGCCAGCAATCATTAGTTATTATTAGCTTACTTATCTTAACTTAAATTGTAAACTTTACCTCTAAAAAAAGTATATGGTAGCAGTTTAATTGCACTGCCATTTGATGGAATGACGAATTTTCACGTGAATGTCAACCAATGAATTTGTTTTATGTTCGCTATCATCGGTTGTTATTGGCTTCATTATGAAAACTTAAGAGGTTGTGAGGAAATTTTCTCTACAAAAAAAAAAAAAAACAAAAGCTTCAAATATATCGGTGTAGTTTTGCTGAAATTCGATGGAGTAATTAATTGTCACGTGACAATCAAACAGCTAGCCTGTTTCATGTTCACTGCAGATGGAGCAAACCCAGTGCTTTATCTATTTGGCATTTTCTCCTACGTCTGAAAGTATATAAAACGACCTTAATACAGTCAATCCCGCTATATGGAATAGCCAATTTTCCACGAAAAATTTTTCTTATAAACGAGATAAAAAAAATAGACATCAACGGTTTGGTACACTGTATTACATTGAGCGAGATATTCTTTTGACCGATATTCTAAAAAGCGGGCTTGGCTGTACTAACGCTTTTTCAATGTTTGACCGACTTTTTTAGGTCACCTTCTCCCATGCCTGGATGCTCAACAAGCGACTCAGAATTACTGGGATGCACAGCAGTTTGAAAAAAGGACCAAAAAACATATTATTCGTGGTTTTTTGTGTGACCAGGACACTTTTTGTTACAGAGTTGTGAAAATCCAATTCCTATCCCTGATGCCTCATCTAAAGCGATTTCTCGAGACATTGAGCAAAATATGGCGAACGGCATTTATGACAAAATCACAATATATGTTGTTTGTGTTACGTCTACGTTTTAGAGAAATATTTTTAGAATTAAAAGGATTATATGCTTTTAGAAATATTAGGAGTTTTAACTTGTTTGGAAGTTGTATGTCAGAATGTTTCTGTTTAATTGATTTTTTGTGTGAAGTTGTTAATTCGTTCCGATTGCTTTTCCTGCAATGGACTGTGATCTAACTATGCAATGTTTGCAGAGATGTTTGATTTTGCCTGGCTTTTACGTAACAAAGTGTTCTTACTGAATTACTTAACTCAATGATAGTTTTAATAGTGAGACGAAAAAAAAACCTCGTATACCTTTTGCTGGATCACAAAATGAATATGACGAAAACATTTTGCGGTATGTTTTAATTGTACGTTTCACAAAAAATGCTTGATCAAAAATACAAGAATCATTATCCTTATAATGTGTGTTTATAAGACATATACCGGAATCTACATACAAAAAAATATTAAATTTAAATTCACTTGTCCAAATTCAATGTTATTGTTACTTCCATAACTAAAACGGAATTTCATTAGAATTGAGTGCAGTTTCAACAAGTTTGGAAAGTAGAAATTTAACGGTTTCTTTTCCATAATTTTCAAGAAAATATTTTCATATTTTCATGAAACTATTTCCCCCAAAATCTTTATGCAGTTAATTTTGATTTTTTAAAAATTGAAGGTTTGAAATTCAATTTAAATACAAAAATTTGGGTTGCTTTTTTCTCTTAAAATTTGGCCACAAACACGTAAAAGTGTGTTTTTTTTCTCTCTTTATTGCGTATTTTACTCTCTTTATTGCGTGATAAATGTTATAATTCAACTACATTCTGCTGAAACAATCTTGATGAGATATCGCCTGCTCAAATTATCATGAAGACATCTGAAACAACCCACTTCTTCAGCCTTTTTAAAATATCATAGTTAATACACATCGTCCACTGCACTTAAGGTATATTTAAAAAAAAAATTGTTTTCACTATTGTTCATAAGAAAGTAAAATTCTAGTGATTTAAAGTTTTATCACGCTTTTCAACTGTTGTTTTCCACTAAGAAAGAAATAGTGATGAAAACATTCATTAAATCCTAACACAAAAAAAAAGTTAAATCTTTGAATTATATGTATAAATATTTTCCCATATTTTTGAGACCCTTTTAATTAAAATGAAATTCATCTCTCTTACAGCAGCAGTTTTAATTTCAACCTGCGTATTTCAGAAATAATTTATCGCACTAATCAAAATGTCAATTATGTCTTTTTATCTATTTAATTCTTTTCTCTTTTTCGGAACGGAGGCTTAAGTTTAATCATTGGCATGAGAATGTGCAAGGATAAATGGATGATAATAATGGGATATATAGTCAGTGATAGTAATAGGGACCAATGACACATGATTTTAGCTGGTACCGATACAATATCATGTTAGTTCGTACTGATGTGCATTTATTTCAAATAGCCATCTGTTTTGAGAACTCCCCCTTTTGATGATTGAAAACCGTTATAGTTTACTGGTATTATCATAAGCTTACCAAGAGTCTGCTATCAAAAACACTCGCAGTGTGCATTAAAAAAGGCAGAAATTAAATCATAATATTTGCTTCCGATTTTTCTCGTTCAGATGAGAATGGCAGAGGTAAATCATTTAGCAGTGAGTAACCCCCAAACTTACTGCCCCCCAAGCCAGGGCTAAGACCCTGACTTGGAGCATGCATACCTGTTAGTCCGATTATCACGTCCGGAAACTCCACTTTTGCTCTTATAAGAAGTCATCAGTCTGAATTAGTGAATAGCCAAGCTGGAGGCTTAGGGGCGGTAACTTACTACTAAATACACAATCTTTACATGAAATTCCCCGCCAGCTCAGTCAATTCCAGCCGAGGACTGCAGTTTCGTGCTTATTAGCCCTCATCATAGGAGTGACTGAGCTGGAGGTGGAAAACCTCTTAAGGAATCCTAGAGTGCCAAACAAAATGATAGCTAATACAGAATTAGCACTGACCAGACGAGTGACTGAAACAACGGTTTGGTTCAACTCCGTATTGAAGGCAAGGCAGGTATATTCACTAAGTTACACTTTGCTTTCAATTCACGAGTTGAACCGCACCATGCTGTGGACACTTTGTTGGTGAGATAAATTTATCTAATTTACAAGTTTGTTGGCACTCTAACACTAGAAAGACTGAAATTTTCTGTATACCTAGAAAGACTGAAGGGACCAGTGTGGCCCCTAACCATTTTTTTTTGGGTGAATACTTTTAAAAATTCTTCCTGAGTGAGTCCACATACCCGATGCACCTCCTTATGCGACTAAATAAAAATTTTCGTTACTATTTTTAGCTTTTCTGTCTTTACTTGCCAAAAAGTTGAACTAGTTTGTCTTCCCAAGAGCAGTGGCTGCTGTTTGGCTGGTAAGCAATCAGTACTGTCAACAGCATTTGAATATGTAACCAGTTGCATAAAGAGAAAGTCACAGATCAAACGAGAGTGAATAGCATTTGTTTTATGCTACAACAATTAGGAGAAAGGAAAAAAAATAATTTAGCTTAGGGGATACTGTGGCCCCTCCCGTATTTCTAGGTATATGGATTAATATTTACAGTACTATGAGGTGAATCATTAAATGATTAAACAATCATTCAAATAGTGACATATAACGAAAAGTCAGAAAGATCCATTAGGCTTTGAAATATATTAATCGAGTTAATAGAGCACACAGGCCCCTCCGTCTTTTTAGTGCTAAGCTACGATGGGATGACACCTGTTTCCAGCTCGGTTAAATTGATGCGTTCTAATAAGAACAAAACTGCATTCTCTGAATGTGATAAGCCGGCTGTCTGGTATATGGCATGTAGAGATGGAGTTATTTCGACGCCATATGTTGTATCACATGCTTTTGGCTAAAATGTCAAAATAGGATTAAAATGTCAACCAGTGTCGGGGAGACAGACTGGAAGCAACCTTTTACGCTATTGCTTTTTGATGTACTGATATTAAACCTTTTCCAACTGAGATCTTTTCTATTTTTTGGAAAGAATCTTTGCTGAAAACATTTAATATTGTTGAAAATGAAGGTTGTTTTTGATACGTGACTCAACATTACAGTAATACTTTTTTTTTTTTTTTTTTTTTGAGTTCTGCAAGGTTCGAAAAGTCTGGTCAGGACACCACCCAACTATATGCTTTAGGTCTTACTTGGTTAAACTAATGCTCTCACATATTTATTGTAGCGGTTCAAAACTTACTGGGTCAAAACTTGAGATTACGTAATTCTAATCTCCTCCGGCCAGGTCCTGAATACTTGTCATTCGAATCAGAGATATTCAAATTTAGTTCGAAAGCAAAATTATAAGTAAGAAATCATCTTCAGCAAGCAAGTTGAGGTTTGAGTGACTTGGCAAGTACCCGAGGATAACTGATTCAAATCTGTCTCTATAAAAGCTAGATTACTTATTATTCGAGAGCAGTGGGCCACAACACGAGTAATCCACGGTTTGAATCCTTCGAGAAGAGATAAAATGGAGGGACTGAGGACTTTCATTCGTGAAGAACATATCCCAAGTCACATGATAGATTAAAAAGCAAAGCATTGGAAGAAATCAGGACTGTTTCGCTAGTTTCACGCAATACGTATCAATCATTCGGCGTTTTTGAGTCACGTGACTCGGGATATGTGCCTCAGCTTTTGCTAAGCAAATGATTGGACTTGCTCCCTCCATTTACTAATTCCTGCTCTAAGTTTGAGTCCAACTCTGCTGAAGCACGATGATTACTATGGAATCCTCTCTAGTTGGAGCAATATAATTGAGATTTGAATTACTCGGCTACAATCTGAGTATCCTTGATTCGACTCTGACTCAGTAAGAACTCTGGTAATCTTGATTGAAGTCCAGTACGATTAAGTTAATTTTAGATTCCAGATTGACTTGACCAGAGTCCGAAATTTTGTGAATATATCAGGATAGAGCTCGCAAAGTCACTGCAACCGTAATGTAGCCGTAAATTTCTGACGATTCCTAGCGCTGCTCATTTACAAATGTTAGATAGTTTAAAAGAATCATTGCCCTATTTGATAAGTGGGGAAGTAATTTATTAAGGCTTGAAATATGTAAATTGGTAAATGATTTTAATTAAAAAGCCCTTTCTTGCCTGTTATTTTTAAAATAAAATCTCTAATTCCAGTTCTAGTTTTTTGAGGTAACATTTTAGTTAATTAAGGATTTTTTTTCAAATTTTGAATTAACCCATTCTTTGCCCCGGCCGATACAGGATCGGCCGCGCAGTTTGTGTTAATACTGCCCCGGCCGATTCAGGCTCGTCGCAAGAAAATGGTTCCTAACTGTCTTCGACGAACCTGTGTCGTCACGGCGTTTTTAGCAGTTTTTGCCTCGGCCGAATATGTGTCGGCGATCCTTCCAGGGGCAGAACCCTGTTATTGCGCTTCTCTGTTGGGTTCTGGTGCTTTTAAGGGAGCGGTAATCAAGCTCTTTTCCTTAGACAAAAGGGATGTAACTTATAGTATTTCACAAAACTTGTTGTAATTTATTTTATTTTACTAAGATATTAACCTTTCAAGTACTCCTGGATGAGACACGTATAATGCTTCAAATAATCAGGCATTATATTTTTATCTTTTCGTGGAAGCTTTGTTTCTCAGCATTCTGGCATTTGAACTTCTTGAACAAGTGTGAAAATATTTCCTTACACATTTAACAATATTTCTATGCCTGAATAAAATAAAAAAAATAAACAGATTTTTTTTCTTGTTATCAAAAAATTACACAAGCAACCTTCACTAAATTGTTCACAATCCTCAAATTTTATAATTTATTTTACACAACATTTTTTAAAAATTATCTTACACATCTTAATTTTGTGTATGTTTTTTTTTTAATTAAAAATTTGTATATTATTATTATTTTTTATTATATATTTATTTTTAAATCGTGATAATTTCAAACTTAAATTTTCTTTTTATATTCACGGCATCCTTTGATGGGTTTTTAGTGATACAGTTTTGAATATTTTTAATTTCGCAAACAAAAATTATGACGACCGCATTGATTATACGTAAAACCCTGCAAAACATAAAATATATATTACTAATCTTGTTCTTTTCGCTTTACTCATACGAAACGAAACATTCCTTTTCTCCCTTTCTTTTTCAGATTTTTTACTGTTTTAAAATAGCTCCAATGTTTTAACTGCACCTTCTTTTATGAGATTTTAAAAATAAAAATAAAATATTTGGTTTCTTTTCAATAATCAAGTTGCCTTAAGTAAATAATCCTATGAAACTAACTAAAATTTATCCCAATATGTTTTAAAATAAGAAAAACAATCCGACTCGATTTCAAGCAAGATTTTCTTTTTTTTTTCTTCTGAAGACATGTTCTCAAATACAAGCAGTAAAGCTTGCTTTGAAATTCCTTTCTGATCAAACTCTGACCACAAAACACTAAAACCGTCTGACCATTCTTTGAATGGAACTAACTTGCTCGGATGTTTGCAAAGAGGGTACTTAGAGAATACAGACCTCCCAAACTTCTGTCGTTCTAATCGCATTTTCTTTATTTAAAATGCTATCGGTTATTTTAAGGTTATTATTTTTATTATTATTTTTGATGTCAAAAAAGTATTTTTTGAAAACAGTAAAAAGAAAAGAATGAACTAAAGAAGTTATAAAAAAAACAGTAAAACATTATTTTAAAAAGGCATTTAATGCCTATTTTATTGCTTCAGAAGTTTATAGCCATTTTCTTTCGACTTCCTTGTAGAAAACTTCTGTCGTTCTAATCGCATTTTCTTTATTTAAAATGCTATCGGTTATTTTAAGGTTATTATTTTTATTATTATTTTTGATGTCAAAAAAGTATTTTTTGAAAACAGTGAACTAAAGAAGAAAAACAGTAAAACATTATTTTAAAAAGGCATTTATTGCCTATTTTATTGCTTCAGAAGTTTATAGCCATTTTCTTTCGACTTCCAGGACAATCGGGTAATTGCTGTACAAAATGTCCAATTTCTTCAAAATATTTTTGAATCTGAAGAAAAAATTTTCAAGCGAAAATGATCTAAAGAAACAATATCTTAATTTTTGATTTGAATGCCTAATGGTTAAGAACTTTTCACTACCCTCTGTTCACACCAGACTTTTATACCTGTTTTGATTGAAGGAAAGAAAGTAATTTTATAAAGATTATACGTCTTAATGCGATTGTTTTCAAGATGACTTGTTCTGAAACGTTCGTCTTAGTCTTAATGGGCTATATATATCTCTTCAGAGCAATATCTCTCGCAAATACTTTAGGATGGACCAACCAGTGAATGAACATCCCCCTAAAATATTTATCTTAAATACTTTAGTGTGGACCAACCAGTTATTGAACATCCCCCCCTAAAACGTCGCAAATACTTAAGGATTGGCCAATCAGTGAATGAACATCCCCCCCTAAAACATTTGCCTCAAATACTTTAGGGTGGACCAACCAGTGAATGAACATCCCCTAAAATATTTGTCGCAAATACTTCAGGGTGCACCAACCAGTGAATGAACATCCCCCCTAAAATATTTGTCGCAAATACTTTAGGTGGACCAACCAGTGAATGAACATACTCCAGTGAGTAAGTAGTTTGAAATTTGTTTTTTAAAAATAAGGTTTCAAAAGTGCATATATATTCTTTCATACATTGACAACAGTAACCTTTCTTCTGCATAATTCTGAAAAAGAAACGACAAGACAGGGGTCCCCAAATGGGAGGGGCAGGGGTATGGCGCTGACTGAGGCATTGAAACTTATAGAGAGGTTTGTTTTTAGGAGTATTTTTCTCTTATTGGGTGTGGTTCACGTTCTTAGAGGCCTTCGTGGTATTTGAGGGGAGGGGGTTCTCCATCGCCCTTGGGGGTTACCCCTGTATAAGATTTATTTATTTATGGATAGGGAGCATTTCTTTACTGGGTTATTGTTCTTTTCTTTATTTAAACCTCCCGAATCCTGAAGTCAAATTATGAAAATTCCATCAGTTTTTTGCTGATAGCTGCACCAATTGAATGAAATGCTTTAAGCCCTGCCACTAATTCAATTTTCTAACGATATTATAAATTTTCAAAATTGAATTCCTGATCAAATGGCAGAACCCCCTCCACCCTCCAACCTCAATATGTTGCAGCAACGTTAGTGAAATTCTGAGTACATTTTTATACCTCTGGTACAACACCTACTGTCCCATATACGTAGAGCATTGAATGATGCGCATCGTGTTCCGAGTACTTAAACATTATGTATGCAGAGTATCTCTGTGATGAAGTAGATTCTATGTTTCATTTGTTGGTGAAGCTGAAAAGTTATTTGGTTTACCCTGCTTTTCGCCTACTTTTGAAGTTTTCTCTCCACTTCGATATATTAAAAGGTAAGATTGAAACTGGAAAAGAGGTGGAAAAGGAATTTCGTGTCGGCGAAAAGTAGAGGACACCAGTTATTTAAGTAAAATGATGTCATTATTGTTGCATATCATTGTTATATTTATGTATGAATTTTAATGTCCGTGTGAATGTTAGAAATTTACTAGCTTCAAATTTGTAGTTCTCAATGAATAATGCATTTCGAAGCCGCATGTGATATTTGTTACAGTATTAACTATTTTATACTTGAGCATGCTTCTTTATTGTATTTGATAATGCAGTGAACTACATCCACAGTATCACCCATAGGTTATGTAGCAGGCATTAGACCCTCATGGCGGCAGGTGTACAAACATTTGACGCTGACAACTGGGCATAGTAATGTTACCAGTAGAGTTACAACATATGCTATTCCATATGAAGGGCCACGAGGAAGAATGATCGTAGTCCACCATGCAAAAATTTTCCTGAGTGCGTTTTTAAGATGGAAACCTCGAATCTTTTCCGAGTTAACCTCGTTCTTCCCTGTTAAAACTCAGTCACTATGATAATTCTTGCCTGAATAATATTTCTCTTTAATACTGTCTGTAATAATCTGCGCGTTCCCATTGGCTAGTAAGAGTTTTTTTAGAAAAATGAACTTTGATCGTTCTTCCCCGTAGCCCTTCATATACTCTCCATTCTACGTTTATATCAAACGTAATTTAACATACGAGTTGCAACATACTCTATTCCATCTACTCTCCATTCTACATTTATGTCAGACGTAATTTAACATATGAGATGCAACATACGCTATTTCATCTACCCTCCATTCTACATCCATTTCAGATGTAATTTAACCTTTGAGTTATTGCGTACGATATTCCATCTACTCTCCATTTTACATTTATTTCAAACGTATTTTAACATATGAGTTACAACATACGCTATTTGATCTACTCTCCATTCTACATTTATTTCAGATGTAATTTAACCTATGAGTTGTAGCATACGCTTTTCTATATACTCTCCATTTTACGTTTATTTCAGACGTAATTTAACATATGAGTTGCAGCATACGCTATTCCATCTACGGTTCATTCTACATTTATTTCAGACGCAATGTGTTTGGTTTTTTTATTTCAAATATGCAGCTAATACTGTCATAAATTCAGCCTTAAATTAATGAGATTATGCATGTGTTGTCTTTTAACTCTTATTATGTATTATCTTTTACTCTTTCGTAAATTTGAAAGATTTTTTTCTTGTGCCAAAAATATTTTCCATTTTTAAAGAAACTTAGCACTTAATTCATTATATTATAGCTGACTATTTAAAAGCTAAAGAATTTTCCATTAATTAATTAGGGGCATCCATCTCCCCTCCCCCTGCAGAGCAAGGGAACATCCCCTAAATATCATGAAGTCCCCCCAAAGCAACCCCTCCTTCAGAAAAACTGAAAAATACCCCTGAAAACACCCTTCTAAAAGTTTCAATGACGCAGGCTGCGCCATGACACCCCTCCCCCCGGTGGGTACTCTTGAATTAACTTATTAGAATTGACACTATTTAAACGACAATTACTGGGATCTAGTTTTATCTAGAGGTAAAAGAAATAACAATCTTGAGTCATTTTTATTTAATGAAAATCTTTCTGTTCGTAGTTTTTTTCCCCCCCTCAAAAATGTGGTTTAACTTTCGACTCTTTTTGCTTGTTTCAAATTGTACTAAGCCCGCCTTAGTCACTAAAATGCAGTTGAAATACCAGTGCCTTTTAATCCAGACCGGGGCATTGAAAAATGTATTCTGAGCGCATGATTTTTTTTATAATACTGCTTAAATTTTTCGAGATACGAAATTCATCATAATCATTCTGTACACTAAAATATTGTATGCAAAAGTATACTATGTTTTATTAAATACGCTGTACGTTGAGTGTAGCAGATATATCGAGGGAGATGATGGAATGTCACTCCCCCTCCCCCCTTCCTTCCCCACACATACAGAGGGTTAATTCTGTCTGCGCTAGTGAACTGTAGTAAGTTATAAGGATTGCTGGTTGGTAGTAATATTGCTCAAAATTGATACATTGCATATAGTTCACTGCATTTCGTTTGCAAATCAGTAGCACTGTACATACTTATGTATGGAAAGCCTTCCATGTATTAAAACTGAATTGTAAAAAATCTTGATCTCAAAGCAGAATTGTAAATTTATTGATTGGTAAAATCATATGATATACAAAATGTTATTATTTGTTAAGATTTTATATCAATGGACATACAATATTAAATAATTGTTTTGTTAATCACTGTGATAAAAAACGGATTTTTTGGATTATGGTTTAAAGTTTATCAATCCAAAGTAAGCAATCAAAATTGTATGTTACTGTATTTCACTTGTTGAATGAGTATTTAAAATGTGTAAAATTATTATCCAAAAAATGTTTAACTCAAAAATTTATAAACTGTTGGAAAAAGCGGATGCTTTAATGTATATAATTGTTTTAACAATGAACAAGATTTATTAAAAAAATGTTACTTTCAAAAAATATGTTAAGAATAAAGTGATATATTGAACATATTTTCAAATTAAATAAAGGGCTGTGATTGGAAGTATGGAAGATACAATGTTAAAATATAACGAATAAATTGTCGTTACATAACATATGTCAAGGTGATAAAGCACATGATAAAAACTAATAAGCGGGAAAAAAAACCTCAATTGTATTCATGAATAATTGTTACAGAGTTGAATACATTTAGATCAACTTGAGTGTTAATCCATATATTTTTGATTAAGTCACTCACGTTGAATATTATTTCGAGTGTATATCTCTGTCGAATCGAGGTTAAAAACTTAATTTGGAAACCTATGTGCGCCAAAAGTTATTATAGCTTGTAGACTTTTCGAAATAGTTCGTGTCAAAGCGTCCTTTTTTTTAGAAAAAAATGTAAAAATAACAAAAATAATTGAGTACTAATGGTTATACGTTGGTTTGAAACATGTGAAAGCAAAACAAGAAACTGCTACTAAATTTGTTTTCATTAAATTTAGCAATTTTAAAGACTGGATTTCATGACCGGCGTGAAATATAGCTTCTTTCCGGCTTTGTATTCTGCGGTCCATCAACCATGTTTCTAGCTGACGTTACTCCTGAAGATGTTTTATGCTTCTTCAGAGGACGGGTTTATAAGCCTTGGTCGATCTAGGTTGTTTCTGGCTGACTTTACTCCTGAAGATGTTTCAGTCATATTCAGAGTACGGGTTTGTAGGTTTTGGTCTATCTATAACGTTTCTGGCTGATGTTACTCCTGAAAATGTTTCAGACTTCTTCAGAGGACGGATTTATAAGCCTTGGTCGATCTAGGTTGTTTCTGGCTGACTTTACTCCTGAAGATGTTTCAATCGTATTCATAGTACGGGTTTGTAGGTTTTGGTCTATCTATAACGTTTCTGGCTGACGTTACTACTGAAAATATTTAAGGCTTCTTCAGAGGACGGGTTTATAGGCTCTGTTCTATCCAGGATGTTTCTGGCTGATGTTTCACCTGACAAGATTAACTTTTTAAAATGCTCCTCGTAATTTCAGGATGCTCCTCGTTAACGTTTCTCCTCATACCTTTCAGGATTCTTCAGAGCACTGGTTTGTAGGCCGAGGTTCATCCAAGGTATTTTTGTCTGAAGTTTTGCTTCATTCTATTTAGTTTATTTATAGCAGAGGATTTTTCGTCGTGATCCATACAAGTTTTTTTTCTAGCTGACGCTTCGCCTGACATGTTTCAGGCTTCTTCAGATACTGATCTGAAGAATCCTGAAACATATCATGTGAAGCGTCAGCTAGAAACATCCTGGATGGACCGCAGCTTACGAGCCCGGAGAATAGTTATGCAATGCAATTTACTAAGTTTGGAAAAGAAAAACAACTACCATATTTTCTCCTATTGATATTTGTGTGTTTGTTAAGGAAGATAAAATGTTAACTGACCAAAGGAGCTCTCAGTTTGTAAATGTAATGCAGGTATTGTCAAATTTCTTTTCTTTAATCACCACTTGCGTTTCATTGACGAAACTTGGTAATACTTTCGAATTTTACACAATGATTGTAAAATGTCAGAACGTCTTAACAAGTACACAGCTTAGTTTCTTTTATGTTTCCCTTGGCAAGTAACTTTGTTCCCTAATGTAACGTACGCCAATGTCTTAACGATTGCTAGTGATTCAGCAGCAAATACATGAATAGATGAAGATCAACGATCGACAGTGTTCACAAAGAAAACTTGTATACGAAGCAGAGGATTAAAATATAGGGCGATTCCACAAAAAGTGGTCCTGACACACTGAAATATTTTTTTTACATAAATTGAAAACAAATCTCTTTTTTAGATAAAAAATATCTACTGTTTTCAATTTCAGCTTCAATTTTATGATAAAAACATTTTTTATATCAGATTTTGGTCATGTTTGGTAGCACACAAACAGCACCAAAAAAAAAAAAAATGCATAGTTATAAAGATAAATTCAAAAGCCATATTTTTCTTAATCATTAATGTTTTCTTGGAAAAAGTATGAAATAATATCAAAACAAATGTTCTATTATAACTATGAGTTAAAAACTTAAAATTTCAACGCTAAAAAATACTCAGACCATTTTTAACGCGTACAGTAGTAAAGTTTTTCTCCGAACCTAAATTAGTGTGCTAAAAGAAAAATATCTCATACTATAAATTAACTTGATATTTTAGTCAGATATCTGAAAATTCATCTTCCTACATTTATTAGAAAATTTTTATTAGCACTTCATAAAGGAGGTAACACACCTAACGTTTTTGTATAGTTACTAGAAAAGATTATGGAAATCAGGGTTGTCCATCCCCCCCCCCCTCAAGTTCGTTGGCACAAATTCACCCCCCCCCCTTCCCAAGTTTTTCTCAATCCTCTTTCCCTTTTTTTATTTTCTAGCTCTCTTTTGTGTTTCATTTATCTTTTTATATATTTTTTTTATTTATTTTTCTAACAATATTTATTTATTTATCTATTTTTAATTATTTTATTATTATTATTATTTTACTGTAAAAGTTCTGGGCTACGCCAGTGAAACACACGCACACACACAAACTAAATAAATAAATGAAATGAAATATGAATAAAATAAAATAAATAACTTAAATTGAAAAGAAATTAATAAATAATTTTAAATAAATAAATAAATAAATAAAAATCTCCCCTCCCCATTTTGATGGTGCCAACTTGCGCCATAATCCTTCCCCCTCCCTGTGGGCACCCTTGATGGAATTCCAGTTTCCAGAGGGTTTTTTTTCTTTATATTGTAGAATATGTGTGGTTCTAGTTCGAGTTTTTCATTGCATTTGGTGTACAGCATTTGGTTAACCTCTCGGTAAACATTATGAGGCCAGAATTAAAAAAAAAAAAGCTCTGATCCTCTGAAACTCTATTTTAAAATCGTTATAATTATGCAAGTGGTGATTTTTAAAAAGAAACACCCTCGTTTATTTAATAAACTAGGAAATTATTATTTTCGACATTTTCTATTAAATAAAATTTCAGCATCATAATTTCTTAGGAAATCTGACGACTTCAGAGTTTCTGATCCGTTTAACCCCTTCCAATTTTCTTTTACAGTTTAGGATAAAATACTAAACTGCATATTTTATACATAAATAAATGATAGTGACGTAGTCCAGTTTTGTGATTTCCTCAAGAAAAATCAGGATCTATTCCAAAAAAAGAAATATTCCGAGACTAGCTATAGTGGTGATAAAAATATAGATTGTTTTTTACTTGCAGATGAAACATTTGTAATGTTGTTATTTTCGAGCATGTTTTACAGATGTATTTAGATATATTTTTCTTTTCTATTGTTGTAAACACATGTATATTGTGAAGTTAACTGTCATGCTTGTTACTTTTAACTGTGAAAATTTATTAAAAAAAAAATTTAAAAAGCAACGTTTGTCTCTTGGTTGTCAATACTTACATTAACACTTACTTCATAAGTATACAATTAACGCGAACTGCCACAGTTAGTAGTACTAAGGTGGATGAAAGAAAATTATAATATTTTCATTTTTCAGAAGATTAGTTACTAAAGCTACAAGTACCAGATAGGCCAAAGGCAGAATTGTAAGTAAACACCGACAGATGGATACAGCACCCAAAGACTAGTTTTACAGTCGTTATGGGCTCATCAGTCGGGTAACATCATTGAGAAAAGATAAAATGCATGGAGTGAAAACGAGACGAGGGAGTGAAGACTCAATCCTGAAACCCAAGATCCCAAGTCGCGTGATAAGTTTTAAATCAAAGCATTGGGAGATTACATGTTTCTTTCGCTTGTTTCACGCAAAACGTATCGATCATTTGGCGTTGTTGATCACGTGACTTAGGGGTCCTTGGATCAGCTTTTGTTAAGACAATGATTGGACTTACTCTCTCTATTTTAATTCCTGCTCTAAGGGTAACATCCATAAGATCTGAAGAAAAAAGAAAAAGGAAACTCATAAAGAAGCCTAGTGTGTCTTCACACTTGCAGCTGAAATACTGTAGCACATAGCTACTTTCTTATGTGTCACTCGCTTTTGAGGATTTTTTTATAAAATTCTGAACCTTCAGGCCTCCTGCCAGAGCAGATATAACTAACTAACAGGCTTGAAATTTTACGCAGCAGTTTGTGTTGGAAAGATACAAAATTCTAGCGCTAACGTTCTGCGGAGTTTAAAATATTTTGTAAACATACTATTTATTTAACTGTTTTCCAAAAATCTCAAAAATGTAAGTCTCTTGCCAGAGCAGAAGACATTAACTCAGAGTCGCGAAACTTTTCACAGTAATTAGCGTTAGAGAGTCACAAATTTTCTGCACTAGGGCTAAGTGCTCCGCAGAATTTCGATTTTACGGCCCACCCTAATGATACTCCATATCGAATATTAAGGGAAAATGTTTGAGTATATAAAGGTTCAAGTAACGCCTTGCAGCTAAAACTAAATCAGAATTGCAAAAAAAAAAAATCTAATTTTTTTTGTACATAAATTGCTATATTTATTTGTACAATGAACAAAGAGAAAAAGTAGTCATGATTACTGAATCACGCAACTAACGAGGAGAGATTTTTGCACAAAAGTGTCAGTTTAGAAAATGCATTTCATGAAATTCAAAGCCGTTTCACTCAAATGATTCAAATAATACGTAAGAAGGCATGACATTAATAATATTTATTACGATTGTAATAGTCTATGAGGATAATCATAACTACAATGCGATTAAAATGATATGCACTTAAAAAAGAATAACAATTATGCTCATTTCTATCAAAATACGGTTGTCGCTTAAAGTTTTTTTTTTAACTGCTGTGAACTTTGAGATTTATGTTTCATGAATCAAATTTTGCAACCAGTTTCGATTATATATTCATATAACTTTGCAGTAACTACTGAAGGAAGTAAGCCATTGAAACGATATTTTTTTGGCTTTGGGTACTCGAAATCATGACCTCTGCATCATTACGCTTAACCAACTGAACAAATTTGCCTCCAAGTCGGCTATGCTATACATTGAAGAAATTCGTTAAAAAAAAACAAAAAAAAAAAAAAATAAATAAATAAATAAAACAGAATAATTCGGGATAGGGGGAGACATAACAACCAAAATGAATTTTCCGTTTATTCTTCTCCTAAAGCAGTGAAAAATATCTACAATGAGGCATTACTCATTTTAAAATATTAAAGTAGATATGGTGTTCCCACATAAAAAGGAATTTGAGAAATAGTATGGGGGAACATGGGGCAAAGTTAAATATCGGGGCAAAGTGAAATGGTGAAAGATTTACTCTGCTTTTAGCTCCAATCATCTGGTATTATTTTAACAATATAGTACCATATGTAGTCTATTCCGCTCAGGAAAAAAATACAGCGGAAGATTAAAGCATTTGGTGATACAGGCAATTTTAAAAAATTGATACTCATATTGTAATATTTTGTTGTAAGTAAAAAATTATTTTTGTTACTATAAAATGATAAAATTCTTGTTATTAACATTTTAAACATGAATTGAGGCCTCCTAATATTCAATGCAGCAAAAATTTAGTTAATGTTAAGTTTATTTGTATTTTAAATAAATTGTGCAATTAGTCAAGTACATACGGGCCAAAGTGAAATAATTTGTGTCATTTACTCACTCAATCATTTAAACTAAATCACTTACATGTTCATTTATTAATTAATTCATTTACATTCTTTCATTTAGTGATTCACTTATTTATTCATTCATTCCCTTATTTTCTTATTAATTCATTCCTTTACACGCTGATTTATTTTTCTTCATATATCAATTGATTTATTCATTTATTTATT
Organism: Uloborus diversus; assembly: GCF_026930045.1. Taxonomy (NCBI): domain Eukaryota; kingdom Metazoa; phylum Arthropoda; class Arachnida; order Araneae; family Uloboridae; genus Uloborus; species Uloborus diversus. Next base: position 124,704,634 of record NC_072732.1, on the reverse strand, counting down.
TATTCATTTTTTTGTTTCATTATCTTTCCTTTTATTTACTAATTCTTTTGATCAAAAATATGTTTTATAATCAAATAGAAAATATTTAATTCGAAAAATATTTTTTTTCCATGGGGCAAAGTGAAAAATAAGTGAAAATTTCCCACTTTTTTTTTTTAAAGACTCAAATTTACTGAAAAAAATAAAAAATATTGTTTTAACACAAGTTTGATTATAAAATACAATGTTCTTTTTTATGTACTATAATTTTCAAAACAAATTTCCGATTTGTTCAATTTGAAAAAACTCTGTCTTCTTAACTATTTCACTTTGCCCCACATTTCCCTACAATAGCTGAAACGTACGAAGCATTCTCGCTGGACAGAATTAATTCAGATACTCTGTTTTCATAAGTAATGTTTTGAATAACAGCAAAAATGTGACTTGTTTGTTTATTTTTCACTGATAGTGGTGAAAAAAGCCTTTAAACTGATAACATACTTTTGAACATTGATCAGATGTTGCGGGAGTTGTGGCGCACCCGTAAAAACACATTCAATAAGTAACATTTACGATACTGCGATTTACCATGTTAAAATAAAGTTGTTGTTATTTTCTGATTTCAAAGCAACCACACAGCACAAGAGGAGCATTCTACCGAAAACGTTAATTTTGTCCCGCACGTAATGCCTCATATATTTCATTAAAACTAATACTTTAAAATACAAATGAACAAATTTTTTCTGCTTAACAAATTACAAACTTTTGTGTGATTTCTTAAGAAACAATATCGTCATTACCCTTTAAAATTAATACTTTTTAATGAAATATACGAACCGTCACATGTGGAACAAAGGTTGACTTTTTCGGGAATAAAGCAAAATTTTTTTTTCTAGTCTATAAAAAATGTGGAAAGGAAAATACGACGCTTTCTGACGAACGTAACAGGATATTCAACACAGAATTCAAATTAGGCTCAACGAGAAAAGAAATAAAAATTCAATGGAAAAAATTAAAGAAACTTAAATCTCAAAATAAAACCAATAACTGAACAAAAAATAAAATTAGTTACGTAAAATTTATATCCTTAAAAATGTACTGGTCACGTTCCTTAAATGCTTTATAGTTTAAATTTACATGTTGTTGTTGAAGATCTTCAAGAAGTAATTATTCTACTCACGGCATCCACCATGAAAACTGTTTTACCAGTTTCAAAAATTAAGAGTGTTATCTGTAAATATCTGTAAAATGATGTAAAATACATTAATATTGATTGAGTTCGAAATTTTTGCCTACAGGTTGATATTTTCGTGAAATGACTCTGCCACCTTTTGATTTTTTGTTACATCTGGTTACAAACAATATTAGAGTGCGAAATAAAAATTATTTTTTCAAGTATTATACATGACATTAACAAAGACAGCATTATGAAGAATTAGACAAACTATGGTGTCAAGCAAGGAGACATTAAAAAAGTACTATACTTGACATTAGCAAAGTATAATTTTTCATTAACAAAGACATAATTCTGAAATTAGGAAGCATTAGAGAAAGTTTTCAAGCGAAAAGTAATTATACTAATTAATTTCAAACTTTTTCGTTTTTGGACCTTTCGCTTTCTGCATATCTAAAAATTGTCATACTGCCCATAATGCTTAATTTTTAAACAAAACAAGCAATCATCTCCCTTCAGCGGCAAATCTAAAGAACTAACGGGGTAAAGAATTGACATATTTCCTGCCAAGATTTATCTGAGAAGCCAGCACACTTCCTCAAGTAATTAAAAGTGGTTTCCGTTTTCTCTGATTAGATACAGGGCGTAGACGCCATTTACTGCCCTTGCATGTGTCATTTCATAAGCAATCTTTAGTCAATAAATTTCGATGGTGCATATCTTATAAACAATTTTCAGCCAATTTAATGGTAAAACGCAGTCGAACATGAAACTTGTTGTTATCTTTGCTTCTTTATTGGGTGAGAAATATTTACTTTTATATTATTTATGTTTTAGTCAAAATGCTTGAAAATATCTCTATCAGGTAAAATTAACAGTTTGTTCATATATGGCTTATAAACTCATAATAGAGTTTTCCGCAGTAGTATATTCAGCGTGTATCAAAATTTCTTCTTGGATCTGGAACGTTTATTAAAACAAATAAATTACTAATCCAACAACGTTGACTTTAACACTAGAAAGACGGCGTTTTGCGTATACCTAGAAAGACTAGCAGCGGTCACTTTAACCGCTATACTTAAAAGATAGGAAATTTCCTCCTTTCGGGATTTTTAACCATAGAAAAGATTTGTTTCAACATGTCAGAGTTTATTACGATTAAATTGTTAAATTATAGTGTGCAAATAAGTCTCAGATAGCTTTTTTTTTTAATTTTATGTTCGATCAAGTGAAATACACATGCTTTACACAATTGTCATTGAGAAAGAGCAAATGTGTACAAAAAAAGAGGAAATTTTCTTAGCATGCAATACCTAACAAGTACAATAATCAACCATGCATGTGTTTGGTTTAAAAAATACCTAGATATCGCAAGATACCGTACATTACTATCTTTTACAGTATTTCGAAATACTTATGTTATCACGTGACCTGTATATTAGCCATTAACAGTTTTTTTTTTAGACAATCTGAACAAATGCTCGTAGATTTATTTCCGCATAGTTTAATTTTACACTATTTTAATATTTTTCTTGAGTTAGGTACGTATTTATATGCAGAAAAATTGGTCAGTAGAGGTGACTTGGAGGAAATTGGAGAAATAGGAGTTCTGTTTTTGAAATTGCCCCCTTTTTTTGGCGTCGGACCCATTTCCCTTTTTCTTTCACTGCTTTTTATGCTTTGAGCATCAGTTTTTATTAGCTAGGTTTCTTCTGATTCTAACTCAGATGAAAAATCCTTTTCTGCAAATCTAGGCTCCGAAAAATATTCGCAACAATCTCATGAAGGCAAACTAATCTCTGCGCTAGGAATATATTTCTCTTCGGACAAGTTAAACTGTTCATTCGAACCATAATGTGTTTTAGATAAATCTGCAACAGTTTCAGGAATTAATGTTCTTATAAGTTTTGCTTGTCAACTTCTTTTCGACATCATGAAGATAATTATGTGACTGAGCACTTCATTATCATCGAAGAAAATAAACGTAAATGATTCAAGCAAAGCACATGTTTTGGTGCGCAAAAGAATTCAAGCAAACATTTTTGGAATTTAACTGTTTATATTTACTTTTTTTGGAGCCAAAGTAATTTCATGTGTCCAGTCATATGCTTTTCAAATTTACCTTTCTCAATTTTGCCCCCCGTGCAGATAGCAGAAAACAAACCATGCAACCAACAGGTGTTTCGCATTTTCCTAACAATTGAAAGAATTAAACTTGACCAGCAGGTACTACTCAAGCTCAAAAGAACATTACTCACCCTGACAACTAACAATGGTCAGGGTTGGCCAGATTGGACCCAATTGGGTTGGACCCAATGGTTTTTTTTGAAAAAACCCATTTAAAAAACCCATTATTTAACCCATTTTTGGGTTTTTTAAAATTTTCTGAGAAGTGTTTTAGAACAATAATTAATTTAAATACTTTCCCATTTTAAACTTCTTTTTTATTTGTTCTTCACGACAGACAATGGACATAAAAAAGAAATTTTGAACTTTAATAGTATTTCTTAACTCTTAACGGCATTAAAAAAAATACTTCAAAGATTTTAAATAAATATATTTAACCTTTTTCTTTAACTAGTCAATAAATAACTCAAATTATCTGGACTAAGTCCTGTCACGTCTAATTTTCTCGATATTTGTAGATTGTACAGAGGAAACTGCGCTAGCTATAAGGCTTTCATGTGAATTATTTTCTGCAAACCAACATGTCACAAATCTCAAATAAACAAGGTATATTTTTTAGAAATTAACAGGTTTTACAAACGGTCAAACAGAAAACAGAATAGTATGTACAATACTTTCATTACAGGGTTGGCCGAATTGGACCCGATTGGGTTGGACCCAATGGGTTTTTTTGAAAAAAAAATTTTAAAAAAACCCATTATTTAGCCCACTTTTGGGTTTTTTAAAATTTTCTGAGAAGTTTTTTAAAAAATTTATTAATTTAAATACTTTTACAATTTAAACTTCTTTTTTATTTGTTCTTCACCACAGATAATTAACATAAAAAATGAATTTTGAACTTTAATAGTATTTCTTAACTCTTAACGGCATTAAAAAAATACTTCAAAGATTTTAAATAAATGTATTTAACTTTTTTCTTAAACTGGTCAATAAATAACTCAAATTATCTTGATCAAGTCCTGTCACGTCTGATTTTTTCAATATTTGTAGATTGTAAAGAGGAAACTGATCTAGTTAAAAGGCTTTCATGTGAATTATTTTCTGCTAACCAACACGTCACAAATCTCGAATAAACACAAGGTATATTTCTTAGAAATACAGTCGAGTCCCGATTTACGCGAGGGATGCGTTCCAAGAACCCTCGCCTAAGTCGAAATTTCGCGTTGTGGAAAAGGGTGTGTACTATAAAAACTTTTATAAACATATCCAGTTATTTTAGACACTTCTAAACACCGCCTCAAACTGCTAAAAAACATTTCTTAACCACACATTACTGTTTCTTACATAAAGAACTGAATTTTTATTTGTATTAAAAAAAAAGTTTTATTCAACGTAAAATACAGCTATGATGCACAAAATCAATGATCAATGGGAATGAAAGACTTTTTATGTTGCATAATCAAACCATTATTCTAATATATTTTTAAATACTTCTTGGTTTGTTTCATTCACAATATAAGAGCAACTTTCATTTTCATAAATTTTTGCATTTTACTAAGATATTAATTACTTGGTGAACTTTTACGGATTTCCTTTTCTTGACTTTTAATTGTAAGTATGGAAGATTCACTCATACCTTAGTAGTCGTGCTACCTTTGACGCACTTTTTAGTTGAGTTTAAGATTTTCGAGATGCTTTAGCATCGAGAAGCTTTAGCTTTTCTTTAATCGTCAGAAACTTTCTCTTTTTCTTTCTATATTCGAACTTTAGATGAAAAAGCGCTTTTGATGTCATTATATTTCATCAACTTTTGTATTTAGAATGAAAAAAATAATAGAAAATGTGGAGTAGTCATTTGTATAAGCGATGTTAAGACTAGTACGGTGTGGGAGCTTCCACTCTCAGTGATGCTAAAGGAATAAAGGTCTATTCACGAAAAAAAATTGTTTAGTAACCAATAACAAAGCCGATACTTACGCACCACAATTCCCTTCCGAAAAGTTTCATGTTGCGGGCGAGGAGTTCGCGTGAGGTCTAAATTTTTTTCCTGGCGAAAAAATCGCGTTATAGCCATTTCGCGAAAGTTGGATCGCGTTGTAGCGGGAGTCGACTGTAAACAGATTTTTCAAACGGTCGACAGAAAACAGAACAGGTACAGTATTTTCATTATCTTACAAAAAAGTTAAATACTTCTTACTCTGTACACAGAAATAGAAAAACAGGCAATATAAAATTCAAAGAAATGTCTTGATTAAGCTGGAATTCAATAAAAAGGGATTTTTAAACTACTTGAGGTTCTACAGTAGTTTTGCATAACAAAATGAAGTACAAAAAAGTAAAATGCAAAAAAAAAAAAAAAAAATGTGGTAATTAAAAACGAACAATAGATTTTGTCACTCGAGAAATAACTTAGCCTTAACTGTTGGTAATAATGAAAAAATCGGAAACTTTACCATTCTTGGGGTTTTTTTGTCTTTTATACTTTTATTCAGAAAACGCTGAATTTTAACTAGTTTTCCAGCTTTTTTTACCCGAAGACAATTTTTGCACTTTGTCCGTATACTTACGCTACAATATGCTACAAGTACCCCACATTTTCCTTAAAAAAGACAAAAAACCCACATTTCTTTTAAAAAACCCAACTTTAGATGGGTTTAATTTAAAAAACCCAAAAAACCCTGGGTCCATGTTCTTTTTTAAAAAAAACCCGGGTTTTTGCCAACCCTGTTTCATTATCTTACAAAAAGTTTAATATTTCTTACTCTATACACAGAAATAGAAAAACAGGCAACATAAATTCAATGTCTTGATTAAGCTGGAATTCAGTAAAAAGGGATTTAAACTACTTTGACGTTCTACAGTAGTTTTGCATAACAAAATGAAATACAATAAAGTAAAATGCAAGTAAAAAATGTAATAATTAAAAACGAACAATAGATTTTATCACTTGAGAAGTAACTTTGCTCTAACTGTTGATAATCATGGAAACTAAAAAATCTTAAACTTCACCATTCTTGGGTTTCGTTGTCTTTTTTACTTTTCTTCAGAAAACGCTGAATTTTTCAGTACTTTTACCCCAAGACAATTTTTCTGCTTTGTTCATATACTTACACTACAATATGCTGCAAACACCCCATTTTCCCTAAAAAAAAAGACAAAAAAAACCCACATTTCTTTTTAAAAACCCAGCTTTAGTTGGGTTTTTTTGGATTTTATTTAAAAAACCCAAAAAACCCTGGGTCCATGGGCTTTTTTTTAAAAAAACCCGGGATTTTGCCAACCCTGACAATGGTCCATAGTACACACAACTGATAAGAGAAGAAGAAAACGGATGCATAAAGAAAGGTTCGCTTAGCGGTCAAAATGACCGTTGTCAGTCTTTCTATGTATAAACATTTATAGCGACTGTAATAATAATCCTAAAGAAAAAAAATACTGTTGTAAGATCTTAAAAAATAGTTGGGAAAATTCAATGAAGGAAAAAGAGTTTGAAAATTAAACGCAGCAAATATGAGCATTTGAAAATCGTTTGCGGTCAAAATGACCGCTTCCGTCTTTCTAGTATTAAAAACCCTACAAGTTTTAGTTTTAAGATAAGTAAATACCTTTGTGCTGAAAAATAAAGTAAGAAATAGCAACGTCAAAAAGCACGAATTGCAGATTACCGCTTTGACATGCCACGATCATTTATTCGCTCCTTTTCCGATGGGTGGGGCACCCCGTATTACCTGAGAGACTATTTTTATGGGATTATACCAAAGATATTGTGTTTGTGCCTCATGGGCGGACCCCCAGTATTTTACGAGATTTACGCCACAATATCACAACCGCATCACTAAAAGTCCACAATCTAACGGTTGGGAAACAAGACCTGTAGTATAATTAACAAACATTGACCGTAATGTGTTTCAGCTATTGAAACAAGAATATTATACTTTAAGACTTGACACCTGTCGCATTACTAAAAGTCCACACTCGAACGGTAGGGAAAAAAGACCTGAAGTTTCTTTAGAAATGTTACGTTGATACTGTATTAGTAATTAGTAATACTTTTTTCCATAAACCTTACAAATCCTGGGGGAATCATGATGCACCGTTTATGCCTTAAAAATTAGTGATGCAAATTAGCTGGTAAAAATGTATGTATGATTGCACATTAGGGAGCAGTTCTTTTTGTTGAAATTTTTTTTTGTTCTCATAAGATGCAGTGTCTTAATTCATCCACAAGTATTGCAAGACGTTGTAGGCATGAGTTTTTCGGTTTCAATTAACTCCCTTTTCAATGCAGAAAACTGAGCTTTTTGATGTCAAGTCATACGATAAAAGAAACGAGGATGAACGGTAAATTTCTTAAATTGCAAAAAAAAAAAAAAATGCATGAAATTAACTAAGCAAGCAACACAAAATGATACTTAGAGCCAAAATTTATTGCATGATTCCCCTCAAGAAAAACTGGTAAGCAACAAATTTCTCAAAAACTCTCTTTATAATAAATTTGCTGTTCAAATGAAAGCTCTAACTACTAAATTATCAGTAAATTTCATGCTAGAAAAAAAAATGGTATCCAATTATTTGTTACAGTTAGAGAAAAGCAGAAGAAACTTAATTCAAGAAAAAGCAATAGAAAATTTTTGGGAAAGCTTCAATAGAAATATACTGAATATTATAAAATAAAAATAGGAAATATTTCTCTAAAGACATATAAAAATAATTAGAGTGACAGAGAAATAACTTTTAAATCAATAAAACTATAAGAGTTCAAAGAGAAAAGAAAATAAGTAACAAGTTGTAAAAAATGGAAGTTAAACTGCAGAGAAATACGGAATGGCTTTAAGATCGTTAACTATATTACGACGAATCTATGGAATGTGGAAAGATTTTCAGAAGTCAATATTTTTTCTCCGAGAAAATGATAAGTGTTGCAAATATAAATGAAAAATGATCAAATAAGCTTTGTGCTACAATATGATTAAAATGAAAACCAATGTAAATACATAAATCACATATTCTCAAGAAGATACATCAAATAGCTATTTCAAGGCTACAATGGAGCCTCTTCATCAGTGCAGAAAGCTCACTACATCACCAGAAAGTCGCGAGAGCTCACGATTTTTCTCTCGCGGCTTTCTAGTGGTGTGGTGAGCTTTCTGCACTGATGAAGAGTCTCCATTGTAACCTTGGAATATCTATTTGCTGTACTCATCTTCTTGAGAATTTGGGCTGAATTTACGTTGGTTTTTCACTTTAATCATATTGCAAATATAGTTTAAGACAGTTTAAATATTCTTTAAGTGGATTGTCGCTTTTATAAAAGGACTTGTATTTAGCTACTTTTTGCAGTACAAAAGAAAATAACTTCCCTGATCAAATTCATGATCATAAACTACAACTCAAATTCAAAATAATAGAATATCAGAACTGTTTGAACGAAACTTGTCCCTGGGACGGGAAAAATGAACGCATGCAAATTAAAGAGACTAGAACTCGTTATTCATGAATGAGTAAAGTAATTTGAACAACTTTTCAGATATTATATTAACAATTTATGGATCATTAACACATTGGAAAAATTGATAGATTTTTTATATGGGTCAAAAAATTAGAATAATCTATTCATTCAATGTGAATTTTAAAAAGTAACGAAACTATTTGCTTACCAGTTACCCCATAGTTTGTCATCAAGTAAAGAGCTTGGCGCCCGGAAAATTTTATGCTGTTTTAAAAGCCTTTTATTGCTCAAAATGGGTCGTCAATGTGATAAATAGGAAAAAACGAAGTGACATATTGCATCATTTTTTATAGTTAGAAAAAAAAACTATCCAACTCAATTCAAATAAACGTTTTGCAATCTATAGTATGTAAGATTTTAAAGGAATACAGAAGGACTGACCAACTACAAAGTAACCGAAGTAAACGTGTTTGTCGTTTAAAAAGAAGAGCTTGTGAGAAATCTTGTGTAAGACTTTCTTTCCACTTTGACATCCTTCTCAGTTTGTGGGTGCATGAGGGCTACTGAAATTGGGAAGTTATATATATCTTAAAATAAAACAATGTGTGACTTCCGCTGTTTATCAATAATTCTGCATGATACTTCATCTGAGGCACAGGAGTTACACATTTAGTGACTCATTTTATCTTTTAGCAAGATTCTACTCCGTGTCGCATCTTTAAATCGACTCATATATTTTAAACAGAAAGAGGAATTTCGGTATCAAACTGGTCAACAACTCTACCAATCTCAATACGATCAAGAATTTGTGGTACCATCAAATCTAAAGAAAGCGGTTCAAGGCCTGGTGCCCGCCAACAAAATTGAGCTCGTTGCCGCATTGAAGAGGGTACAGAAACAGTGACAGAAACGATTAATGTAAACAGGTGGTAGAATCCGTGTGAGAAAGGATTAAAGCATTAAATACAGCAACAGATGACGCATTCTAGTATTGATATTATTCCTTTTGAAAGTGTTTTTCCCCCTTTAATATAAATATTCTAATTTTTTGACTCAATGTAAATCTTCATCACTATAATCTATCTAAGATTATTTTTGAGTATATTTGAAATGAAATGCACACTTTAAAATCTAAGAAAGGTGGTACGTTCATTTAAATACCTAATTTGCACTTATATTTGGTCAGAATAAACTTTTTTCCAAGAAGTGGGAAGTATTTAATTATTTTGAATTTGGGTTGCATTATGAATCCAAGTTTTAAATGGCTTTTTGCTTCAAAGCTTCAATATCTTCTAGAACTTTAATGAATTTACTTTATAAAATTAGGCAAAAACCACATTAAATATTCAGTTGTAATTTATCAGGTGAAATGAATTACTTTTCTGAATTTAATTACGCTGACTAACTTTTATTTATTATATGTATTAATACTGTTCGTTAGCGGTTCTAGCTAGTTCTACGAGCAGTTGTGATCTTAATGAAATTCGAAAATGTTGGAGTGACTTCTGGCCGTTGATGTTTGATTTTCAAGAGCAAGATCAAGATGAAATTTGCAAGTTAGTGCATTTAATCTATTGCTTCAATGTTATAAACACAATATATACCTAACGAAATTTGTATAATAATGTCTAATCAGAGATCATTCGTGATTTTTTACTGTAAAATGTTTATTTGAAAATATCCTTTTTCCCAAAGTATGCAATTGGAGTAAACCATCTACGGTCATACTTTAATATCACGAGCTTTCCAACCATACCAAGCTCGAAGCACTAAAATGCATTTTTGTGTAGAAAAAGCGGTTTAAAAAGTGAATTAAAACTTAATGTTTCACGCTTCCAACAATGAATTTCAAAAACGGAAAAGAGTCAAAATTAACATTTTTGAGTTCCACTAACTAAAAAACGCTTATAACTTTTTTCTAATGAATTTAGGTTATTGGACCTTGGGCGCCCTGACAATTTCTTCCTTAGGAGTATTTTTTACTCCTAAGGAATCCAATTTTTATCTAATTTTCCAATCATATCAAATTCGAAAAAATCTGACCATCCGTTCGCGTAGAAAGAGCCATTTAGGACGAAAATGCGTTTTTGATTAATATCTCCGTTAATTAGCGTTCGATTTCAAAAAATTCTGTTGATGACACTAAAACTCGGCAATAGTTACGGAATAAGAAAATAATGAAGGAAATCAGTTCACAAATAGAGGAGGAATCGGTACCGAATAAAAACGGCTTACCTATTAATATATAAAGATAAGTTTCGGTTTCAAAATTATTTTGGAAAACGCAATTTATGTTTTACTTTTTTTTTCTCTACTTTATCATCTATGTTCATATTAAAACAAAATTAAATGTGCGCAAAGCCCAAAAGGATGAAGGTAACCAATCAACGCTGCACAAGTTTCCTTTTTCAGGAAGCGTATTAATATTTTGTGCTTTTAAGAGAACCGTGCTAAGTTATATAATAAGGGTATCTACAGTCGAGCTTAAACTAAGGAATTACTTTCTAAAGGTTCACGACTCCATATATTTGATACAGGTGCCACTTTTTAGAATGTTTTAAAAAAATATTTTCCATTCATGAATGACAATAGAACATTGTATTTAGGTAAAACATACAGCAATATATATTATAAACTACATGTTGTCCATAATCTAACGACTTTACTTTAAAGTTTTTTCAGCGATGAAACTATTTTTCAGAAATAAACGATATTATGCGAACGACAAGACAAATCTATGGGAATTTGATTGAGCGAATAAAAAATGGTTCGAAATTTCGACAACAAAGAACTCATTTTTATGAGTTCTCACATTTATTATACATTTACGCTGGTTTTAAAACAAATCTTTCATCAAACAAGTTTAACATGACTGCTATAATTTTCGCAAACCTTCTGAAATCGTGACTATAGAAGGTCCTACAGTTGACCGTACTCTTTGAAGTGCAACGAGCATATGTTGTTTTTAAGATAAGATAAAATTCAAGAATTAACATGATTTACGAGATGTTTCAAATGCCTTCAAAGTTTAAAGTCACATGGATCCAGCTTTGATGATCGGTAACTACGTATTTCATATTTCTCGCGGCGAAATTTTGAACTTTTCTAAAAATAGCAAATTTTCATCCCTTCATTATGGTGTTCACAAAATGTCGTCAGTAATAGTTTCGCCGTTAGACAATTTCAAAGTAGGATCTTATAATTATGGACACCCCGTTCTTTGATTTTCCCATAGTAAGACTCATTTTTATTACACAAAAGAGGAAAAAAAAAACAGCTAAATTCAAAATTAAGATTTTAGTTTTATTTTTATACATAATAGTCGGCGTTGCAAATTTGTTAAAAACTTTCTTCCGTTTATTATTGTTTTTAGTTGTAGTTTACCGATTGATAACCTTTTTTGTTCCAGCTGATTTTTAGTCATTTCGCAAATCTGCTATTTTCTGCATAGAAATAAAATTTTAAATGCAGAATTCTAGGGTTTAGGCATAAAGTAATTTATATGCCATTATATAAAATGAAATAAAATTTGAACAATATGTTATTGAGAATTAAATATCTTAGTTCTTGAATAGTAAAATAAGACAAAACAGCGTTTCATTATACAAACTTTGCGGATTACTGCAGACATGTTTTTCGGGGCTTCAAAGAAACCCTTTTTCAATGCAATGAAGCGTGAACTTTAGGAGGAAAAATCATTAGAGAAAAGCAAAGGTTTATTTCTCTTACAACTTTTCCTACTAAAATTTACACTTCATTTCATTGAAAAAAAGGTTCTCTGAAACCCAGAAACACGTACCTGCAGTAATCTGCACATTTAGAATAATAAAGGGTGTTTTTTTAGAGGTATAGAACTTTAAGTTGGCAACACTGTTTGATATGTGTGCCATTTTGATAGCTGTCACTTGTTTTGTGTTCAGTTCGGTTTGCCATTTCATCATGAGTAGACAACAAGGCGGTGCAACATGCCACACAGCACGTGTCACAATTGATTTATTGAAAGAAACGTTCGGTGAACGAATAATTTCGCGTAATGGACCCGTGAATTGGCCTGCAAGATGATGCGATTTAACACCGCTGGACTACTTTTTGTGGGGCTATATGAAGTTTCTGGTTTACACCGTTAAGCCTCAGACGATTGACGCCTTGGAAGAGAACATTCGCCACCGTATTACTGACATACGGCCTCTATTGCTGCAAAAAGTGAGAAAATTGGACTATCCGAATAGATTTTCTCCGAGCCAGCCGAGGTGGCCCTACGCCAAAAATCACATTTAAATAAAAATGGCCAAGAATCATCTTTCGAATAAAGCAACATTCATGGCCATTAACACCCTTTAACTGTTTTGTTTGAACCTATAGTTCTCCACCTCTAAAAAAACACCCTTTATAACGTTATTATATATTACTATACCAATATGCTATTGAGTATTGTCTTTTACCAAACTATGGTAAATGATCAAACTAATTGAAATAATTATGAAAGTTACAAAGTACATTTGTTTCCCCTCAAAAGAAATCTTGAAGATGGGGTAAAGTGCTTGAGATCAAGCACTGTTGCCTGCGTTGAAGATAATAGTGTGGAAGCAGAGGTTCTCAATGAATTAGATGAGTTGGTGAATTATGCTTGTACAGAAGACAGTGAAGTAGAGGACAGTGAAGCTCTAAGCGACACTGAAGATGAAGGTAAGTGAACTGATAATTTCATAAACTTCGCAATAAAAGAACATTCGCTGAAAAGGTATGAATAAAGTAGAAGTAAAAGGTAACACATACGGCAGTAGTTTCCAATCTGAGGGGATAGGCTTCGCTAAGGAGGCATAGAGCAATTTTAAACTCATCCTGTTACCAACCTATCATTTTTGGTACCTACATAAAATTATTATGACAAAAAATAAATAAATAAACAAATACATGTGTCAGAAAAAGGAACTTTAGCCAAACGTCATCGCAATGGCATTCGGGTTTGAATGCGCAACTAAACAACAAGCTTTTATTTATTTATTTATTAAATTATTTCTTTAATTACATTACCGATTTAGAATGTTTCCGCTCAAAAGCAGTCATGCATGGGGGTGTCTTGCTTTGTCTAAAGCCCTGAATCGTAGAATAAGTAGCGACATGTGTGCCATATTGGAGCTAAACGATACTTTCTTCCTATGTATACTATGGTGCAGTAGCGTGTTTTACTTCTTGATTAAGCTTTCTTATTAACTCTCTAATCCACAATCACGAAGCAAAACAAGTTATTTCATCACAGCAGACATTGGAAAAAAGCGGCATTTAGCCCCAAGATGGCGGACGTGTCGCTACTTAAGCTACGATCTAGAGCTTTAGCTTTATCAAGTGAAAATTCTTTAGTACAAGTTAAGAATAAAAACTATAGCTTGACCACGGAGAGAAAGGCGGATCAATTTAAAGTGGAAACAGTTCACTTCATTTTGTTATAGATAGGATCAGCGAGATTTCGCTAGCAGAGAACTTTCAAGCTGTAAAGATTTTACTGATAACGCGATCTTTCTGATCTTACCTATTGCAAATTCAAGTGGTCCGTTTCCGCTTCCAGTCCATCCGCCTTCTCTCCATGTTCAAGATTTACCAGTTTTGAACCTATCTGCTGTCTCTCCCTGCTCCTTTGTAATTCAAACTTTATAAAGCATCATCACAAGGGTAGAAATTTGTTCCTATTCTTAAGGGAGAAAAATTCTCATGAAACCGAACACAAATTAACTTTTTTTAGCTCACTTTATAGAGGAAGAAAAGTAAATAAAAGAGAAAAAAAAACCTCAAAATTAAATAATAATAATAAATAAAAAATAATAACTCAAAAATAAATAAAGCAAGTATTTTAATAAATATTAGAAAAATATTTTTTTTTAAAGTTGTTATAAGATGGGAATATAAGTCTGCTGTTCTACCCTCCTCCCACAAATAGTTTTTGATGGAACACTTTGAATAAAACCAAATACTTTTTTATTTGCATTTTCCACGTATTCGCTGTACGTTTGTCTTACAGTGTACATTATAAAATCTAAAGTTTAGCTTTCAACTTTTTCATTTAATTAACATTTTCAAAAATGTTTTTTGTTTCTTAATTTATGTGTTTCAATATTAAGAATTTTCAAATTATGTCCTCTTTCTATTTTATGGTATGCATTTTATGTAGCAACAGCTCTTACAGATCTCATATGCTAATACTTTTCTCCACATCATTCCTTTTACTATAGTGCCTTGAGATTATGTTATTGTTTTTAGAAAAATTCCTGGATGAAGTGACCATTAACAATGATTAAGTAGATTAAAGTGCCAGTTGGTCACTGGCTACCAATCACCGGCTACCAAACAAAAAATTCAATTTATAAATTTGAATCTTTAGGTTTGCTTGTAAACGCTTAGCTGCCAGTGACAAATCCACCGATTTGACATCCTACCAGGTGCAGCTTCGTAACAAACAACTAATTTATACCACGTACAACTCTACAAAGACAGCATCTGTGCAGTTTAAGGAGAATTTTTTCTATTTTTACAAAAACTTAAGGGGGAAAAGAATAAAATTTTTAGGATATTTACAACAAGGTTGAAAATTTTCGAAATTTTAAGAAATTTGGAGATTTTTTAGGTAAATTAAGGACAACTCCTACCCCTGAATGAATATTATTATTGCTTATTAAAAATATTTTCCTTTACCAATATTTCTTCAACAAGAAACGATTTTTTGTGAATTGGTCTGGTTTGAACCCTATATATAGCTTAAAAACTGCACCTGATGGACAAAACTTTTTTTTTTTTTTGACTTAGGGGCCAAAAGATAGTCAAAAACTACTCACAGATCTAAATCAGCCAAATTACTCTTTCCTAGGGTACTTTTATTTTAATTGTAGCCAAATACTATGGAAATGAAAACGACGTTGAATTTTAGTTATTTTAAATCTAAACATATGAAATGGAAACGCATTTTAGCAGAGAATTCCTAAATGGGGGAAGTGAGAAAAAGTACTGAATTCTCTTGATTCAGAGCTTGAGGAAAATATTTAAAACATTTATTAAAACCACAACATTACTAAAAACCGCCTGAATTTTTATTTGTGTTAGTAACTAATTTATTTATTTATTTATTAGATGAAGAAGATGATGAGTGCCTTACTGAAAATTCAGATTATATCTTTGGCTGTCTAGCAGAGGGTAAACGAAAGGTTCTTACCTTGTTGATGCAAAATGGTAGAAATGCCAACGGGAAGGATTTGAAATGCACGTAAGTTATCTTTTTAAAACTACATTATTAGTATCATTATCACTATTAGTATTATTCATGTTGTTTTAATTATGTAGGAAGTTCAGGTTTATTCCTCCTCTTCAAGTGACTACGCTACCTAATCCCGATTTATTCATAAATAGTGAATCTCAGCATCTAAGCATTCCAAGTTAGAAGAAATGGCGCACCTGTGAAAAATCTAAATTCTTTAAATGACTGCATAACAAACTAAAATGCATCTTCAAAATTTGGATGTGTTGAAATAAAATTTGTCGAATTTTATTAAGTTATAACATGTTCTTAGATGGTTTGTGGTTGAAAAGCGAAAATAGAAAAAAAGTTTACCTTTGCTATAATAGCCAGGGAGCCTATCAAAGAGGGGTCATGGCGCAGACTGCGCCATTTAAATTTTTGGGGGCTGTTTTAAGGGGTAATTTTTTTTGGGGGGGAGGGCTCTCGCTCCTTATGGTTTTGGGGGAACAGGGGTTCGCTCTTGTTCTTTGAGGGATGAGAATCCCTGTAATAGTTTTGTAGATGAGGCGTATGTTCTTGCGTCGAAGTTTAGAAGAAAATTAATTTTTCAAAGTCCTTGGAAGTTCGTGACAGAATTTTAAAATTTTCGTATAGAAAAAGCTGAATTTCTGATGAACTGCATCACACAATCAAGGTCGTTTGATTTTTTTTTCTGGGACTTATTAAGTGATATTAAGAAGGATTACATGACTGGTATCTACCAATTATGAAAAAAAAAAGTTTATTTTGCGATTTCAGATAATCTTAAGCTTTGGGCAGAGGACATCAGCAATCAATTTTTCTGAAAATAAGAAAGGAAAATGAATCACTTCATCAAGGCAATAGTTGTTGCCAGATCTTATAGCTAAACAACACGTTTTCTAGGCGTTGTAAAAGACAAAAATACTCTTGAAGCCATAAGTTAGTAACTCGAGTAGATTAGGCATTGTACTCGAAATTGAAGGATTCTCGACTCTTTGCCCCTCGCCGAACAACCAGAGAATGTGTTTGTTAAACATCCCGGTTTGAAAGTCCTGAGATCGGTCACTAGCAACTACCATGGTTACAGAATTGCTGCAACCCCCCCCCCCCCCCATCAGAACTATGCCTAAACTGCAGAGTTTTAGCAACAATATATCAAGTCTAAAGTTCGAGTCCTCCGCATTTAGGATCTGCACTTGTTTAGTGGTCGCTCTCTTCTGTTTGAATTCATAATCGCTACAATTAATGATAGAAACAACATTCATACTGAACTCGTGGAAAAGATACCCCAAAAGTACACAAACAGGCTGCTAGATGGTTTGGCACTATGCCCCCCCCCTTCGGCAGTTTTATTTGAAATAAAAAAACTAACCAATAGTATTCTCATTCACAGTCTGCTTGACGCCAATTTGTTTATATCGAAGCCATACACGACGCCGAAGTGCGCATTTGCTTGTTTACATCTAGTCCATCTTTCCCGTTGAAGCAGTATAAGTAAAAATGCATGCATTCTTTTGAAATGTATTTGTAATCTGTGGATGATTGCAAAATCTCCAGGTTGTGGATGATTGCAATATCATAAGTCAAAAATGTTGGAAAAACCATTTTTTTCTTGACGTATTACTATACTGCCGTGCAAAGCGCAAAAGTCGTATCTGCAGCAGAGTTCAAAAAAAGAAATAGCTGTTCAAAGTTTTGTGCCTCCATGTTTTTGATTCAGATGCAAATTTTTCAGAATTTGTTTTTTTAATATTTCCTATTGACTAATGACCACAATACACTGTATTTATAATGACCATACTAAAATTGTATTTAGGTGAAATATGACAAAGATCCACCTAGTGACCTAACTCAGTTTTGATAAAAAGTGCAGACACGACTTTTGTGCTTAGCACGGCAGTATAAATCTAATTATCTTTAAGATTTGAGTCGTTTGAGAAACACTCTGACATAATTAATTAATGTATATTTTTAAAAGGTAAGTATCAGCTTTAAAACTGAATCATTAATTTTCAGAATGTACAGTATTCTGGCTGACTGCTTTGTTGAGAGAGTGCAAGAGAAATGTGGAGAGGAAGCCGGGAAAGCTGCGAGGGAAGAAATGGACGACGTACCGGAAGACATCAAAGATGCTTGTGAAAATGCTGATATTGACCTGTATACAGTTCTACATATCCGATAACAAAATGTAATGAAGGACTAACTACACTTCAATAAATCACATTTTTAATCAAATTTTAAAATCACCTGAAAAATTAGATTGGTGAAATTAAATAAATCGTTTAACACTTCCATTTTATGTTTTAAATGTGTGTGAAGTTACTCAGAAATTTTTATATCGCATTCTTCTGCTTCAAAATTATTGTTTTTATTCATTTACTAGCTGATACGTAAGGATATGCATTATTTTTAAATGAAATTAATCATGGCTGATAATGGATAAAAATACGCTTAAACCTTTTTAAAACTAGAAAATCGACCGTCAAGGTATGACGGGTGAAAATCGCTTCTACATTTGAACGAAACAATTGCCTGCTTGGTGATATTTTGATAGTTGACATTTTAGCCCTAACTCCAGTGGATGAACCCTAAACTCCACTAGATAGCGTTTATCGATGACCTTTTTTTCGCTTCTTCATTCTCCTAAAATGAATCTTACCAGTAAAATAACTAAGTTACCGGATTCAGTTCAGCCTCGTCGAAATAAAGCATTTCCCTGCATGTTAAGCATTGCAAAAAAAAAAATGAAATTATCATACCGTGGTGCGATTTTCATTGTTGATACCGGAAGGAAAGTTACACGATCATTCGCTATTATATAAGGATATTATTAAATAACCTCAATTCAGTACTTAGTTATAAGTTAATGTTGTTCCAGCTTTGACTTCACGTTCAGGACATTTCAAACCAAAGTAGGTATCTCTGAATAAAGATACATACATGACTGTGTTGCTACTGTTTCTATTTTTAGTCTTTTATCTCGTAAGTAGAGGCATTTTATAGTTATAAAAAGAAAGATATATTTTACGAAAAAGTGTTCCTAAATTATTAAACATTCATAAATTACAGCAAATATTTTTTTTCAACGTCAACTTTTTATTTTAAATATTTTTATTACAAATTTCAGCATAGTGATTCTCTTGTATGCTGTGCTATTGTTTATTGTAAATAAACTAATTGCTGAAACTAACAGCTTATTCCCAGCTATTTAGAGATATCAGGAGGATCAAAAAAGGGTTCAGTTTTATCATTTTGTTGCCAGCCCCTAAATGTATAAGTGATTTAACTTTTATCGAAACATATTAGCTGAAGCATACCTTTTATGGTACTAAAGTTACAGAACAATTGAGGAGGTACCGATCAAAATTTCACTTGTCCAGTTTCAATAAAAACTGAGCTTGCAGCTGATTTAAATATTACTGGATGGTTTTTACAACTGTATTTTTATTTTCAGAGGAAGAAAATTATGTTACATTTCAATTCTGTTTCAAAACTTAGTGTCCTAAATTAAACAAGAATGTCCAAAGGGTTTGTTTCAATAATAATAATAATAAAAAACAATATGCCATTTTCGTCCAGTACTCCCCCCCCCCCTCCCTCCCATTTTGGTCACGTTGCCTGCAGCTCATCTACACTGCCAATCTTTGGGTTGCTTGCTGTTGAGGTTACGGTGTATGTCTGTAAATGTTTTTGGTTCTTAGTTCATTCAAAAACAAACAATTCCATTGCGATTTTATTTAAAGAGGAATATATCCATTAGATCCAGTCAAATGAAGAGATGTCTTAATTTAAAAACTTAATTTCAGGTTTATTGATCTTCCTATATTTGATAGTTTTCTCTTAAGATTATAAATGAAACTAATTCATAAAAGCTTTACTTAAAAACACAAATTTCCGTGAATTTCTCCTCGTGACTTTCTCAAATGTTTTCTTATTTCTCGAGAAATTCTTTAAGATGTGAATTTTTGCAAATGATGCAGTTTTTTTGCCCACCACTCACAATACCGTGTTTCCGCGAAAATAATATCCGGTCTTACATTAATTTTTGTTGAAAAAGATACGCTAAGTGCTTACTTTCAGGGCAGGTCTTTTTTTTTTTCTAATGGTCAGTAGTTTACACTTGTCTGTGCTCAAAAAACATTTATTTGAATTTAAGCACTACATTTATTCAAATTTGAGACATATTTTAGAATAACTTGTTCAATAATTAGAATGCACTACTGCATGCTATAGAACATATTTTATCTGAATCTTCAATAAAAGAACACTCACGGACGCACGATAACACGAACGAACGTTTACTATTCACCAGAGTGCATACTTAAATGACCTAACGCTGGTTTAGTAAAACAGAAAATCTAAATTTAAAATTACAAATAGTGATACGATATAAAATCGATATATTGCAGTTCAACCAATTAATGGTTCCTTCCAAAACTAAAATTTGTTTTCGCAATTGTATATCCGTCTTTGTTTCATATTTTCTCTGATCACCGATTTTGGACAGTTAATACATTTAACTTCCTTTGATTGCTGAAAGCTACGATACTTTTATTCATACAGTATTCCCTTTCCTCTAGTAGGGTAACGGCACTAGTAAAAGCCTGGTTTCCTAGAAGCGAACACGCCGATCGTCGGCGTCGCTCCTCGCCGTGGGGAAAACTTGATTCCTCTGCGCAAGAGCGCCCGAGCTAAATCGACGTCGTGAATGGCCACGCCGGAATCCACTTGACTTCGATTTCAGCGTCACGGCGAGGAGCGACGTCGAAAATCGGCGATTCGCTTCTAGGAAACCAGGGCTTAACAGACAGGCTTGAGAAATCGCTCTCAGGTTAACATTTTCTGAGCCTTTTATTGTATTTAGACTTTTCATACTCTTTTTCTCCCATGCAAGATGCAACTACATCTCATCTAACGTTTGACTGCTTCTGGATCCTCTGAATTAGTTATGTCTTCTTTTTTTTTTTTTTTGCTTAGTTTCGAAAAAAGGTACGAACCCCAGTAACAGACACCGAAAAATCTGATGATACCCAATAACAGATAGGAAGGGGAAAGGATAAGTAATGGACAAAACTCCCTTTTTCTCTTCAAAACGTGCATAACTTCATTATTTTTAGAATTAAAGCCTTATTAAATTCAAATGAACATGAAACACCAGCTGACCTCGTGGTAGATGTTCATAACCTTCCACCACTGCCTTGTAAATACCTACCGGATCATAAAATTCACTCTGATAACACTAGATGGTAGCACCTTCTTCATGGGACGCAGCAACATCAGTATTGTCCGCCTAAAATTCATATTATTTAGATTCAACCTTATGACTGTGTTACTGGACCCTTGTCTAGAACTAGGGTTTACTGGTTACCTTACTGTACTCTTTCTTTTTGTTGTCATTTTGTCTAAGCATCAAAACTTATCATTTTGTTATCTTACTATTATATTGAATATTATTAAGTTCAACTCTGTCTGTCGTGTCATGAAGCGTTCTTTTAAGTGACGATCTTTTTACTAGGGTTTCTTTTAGAAGTATTCTTTAGAAGTATGCCTAGAAAAATCATGCTAGGGCATTGTTAAGTTTACTTTTATTTCCAAAAACCGATGTCGATAATTAGTTTTCAGCACAAGAGGGATTTTTTTTTTTTTTTTGCAATTAAATTTGGTTTTTATCAAAAATATCCTCAAAAATCAAAAGACTTTAAATCAACATTGAAAGTTACTTTCTCTCCACCCCCCCCCCCCCCCAATTTCTTTTTTTCCTCATCTCTACATTTAAGTGCATTTGTATTATTTTAATGCACAATGCATCGAGAATATTTAAACTAATTTCTATTCTAAAATTAACGATGACTAATGACTCTTTATTTTGTTCAACTTGCTTTATGCTGATAAGTTTTTTTTTTTTTTTTTTGACACCATTGCTTTAATGAAAGACACTGCGATTCAGGGATCACTTTTAATTGAAAATGCTAAACCTTAACTGAATTAAGATGAATGTTTAGAAGCATACACAAACGCTGTCTTGGCCATCAATAGAACACAGGTATATTTACTCTGAAGAGAGAGGAACGAAAACGAAATCGTAATATTGTCTCTAATCTATCATAAGATCACTACAGTATTTTAACCAAACTTTTTTTTTCCTTCTGTAAATATTATTTCGATCTTGCTTTATATTAAATGTAAAGCAGAAACCATTTAATGTAAATCTGGAATTATATTACTACCAGAAAATACAGAAATCTTTTAAAATTGTTTTCTTTTTTTGAATTAAAATCGTAATTTAGAATTATTTTTAAATTTATTTCAGCTGAAGTAACATTGTATAAATTTTTTTTTTCATTTTGAACTGTCTATTATAACTTAATGAATGTTTTCAGCTAAAACAATTAATGATTGTTCAAATGCTCTCCGTTGAAGAGAGTTATTCAGCTATGGAAGGGCTTACAGTTGCATTCAATTAGGCGGAATTGCAGTTGTTCATTGTAACTAAAGTCTACACTATTTCTTTATTTTTACTGACCTGCTTATCAGTGCTGTAGTTGGACGACTGAGGGGGGGGGGATGGGACATCCTCCCAATTATTTTGTTTTTTATTGTATAAATAATGCACATGTCACGTAAATTGGTTCCAAACCAATTCTTTTTAGGTCCTTTTTTTAGGTAAATCACCTCAAACTCCAAAATGAGTTCCTCCAAAAGTAATTTTTCTACTAGGGGAAACTAGGGAGGTTTGACCCATAGGGAGACTTGAACCATGAGGATTTCTTCCATGAAAAGGATATTTTTACCAGTCACACAACAGTCTTTTGTAGGGATAAGCCATAATAGCTTTTATTTCTCCAAAGCAGCGATTCCCAATGTGTGTTCCGTAGAACCCTAGGGTTCCGCCAAAGAATGAGAAGGGTTTCGCCACGAGTTATATAGCCTTTCCATAAATTTTTCTTCCACAAATTTTCAGAAAAAAGAAACATTCAAAGATAAGTAATGCTGCTCTGAATTGAAGTAGAGGCGTAATTGTGTCATTGTTATGTCAACATTTTATATAGGGGAAACTAGGGAGGTTTGACCCATAGGGAGACTTGACCCATTAAGGATTTTTTCCATAAAAAGGATATTTAGGGAAAATTTTAGTCTTATTATTGGTTGACCAGTCACACAACAGTATTTTGCAGGGATAAGCCATTTCAGAATTATCAGTGGTTTTCAAGAAATTCAGTGTTAAATGACACTGCGCCTGAAAAGCAAATTTTGAAGTTTTTGGAGTTGTTTTGATTTTATCCTTCAGTTTTGTGGGAAATGAATTTTAAAAGTATACATGTTTTAGTCACTTTTCTAGCTATCTATTGATATACAGTTGTTTTATATAACTTTAATCTAAGTTGTTAAAAATTTAAGGTAAACAGAAGAAAGCTAAAAAGGGAGCTTTGACCCCAAGCTAACTGGGGAGACATGACCCAAAGACTAATTTAATGTTTTTGTTAAATTTGATGTTTTTTCATTGAAGTTTTATTTTTTAATGTATAACATATTGTGATTTAGGCCTAATGATTCGATTTTATTGATCTAAGTTGCTAAAAATTTGAGTTTAACAAAAGAAATCTAACTAGGGAGCTTTTACCCCAAGCTAACTAGGGAGACTTGACCAAAAGACAAATTTGATGTTTTTATCTAATTTGGTGTTTTTTCTAGGAATTTTTATTTTTGAATAGATAACATATTGTGATTTTGGCGTATCAAGATTAAATTGATCTAAGTTGCTAAACATTTTAGGTAAAAAGAGAAAGCTACTTGTGTTGAGGATCTTTGACCCAAGCTAATTAGGAAGACTTGACCCAAAGAATAATTTGATGTTTTTTCAAAGAATTTTTGTTTATGAAAAGTTAACATATTGTGATTTAGACCTTAATGATTTGCTTTTATTTAAGAAATAGTTTAATATTGTCAATATGAAAGGGGATTTTTTTTTACTTAGAGAATAACTAAAATATTAACAAAATTACAGTAGATGAAACCGCTTAAAGGAATCTCTATCTGGTAGTCAAATTAAAATTATTAAAAATTGCTTTGTCCAAATTAAATTGCAGAGTATTGTAAGCTCTAAATTGTTGAGTCCGATAATGTGAAAAAAATTAAAAAATAAACAGATTCTTTTTAATAACAGTTTCTACAATATTCCCTGATTACAATTGCAAAACAAATTCAGAATGCGCACAAATGATTTCTCTCTTAGCACATTAAGCAAAACTTTAGTTTGAAATTTTTGGTATTGATAATGCAATGAAAAAAAAAGCACTTTAGGACCTATTTTATCCCAAGCAATGGGGTAAAATAAAATATTCCCTACTTATCGTAAGAGCTTGTTTATACGTTCTCTTTTATTTCAGACTTGCAATAATTTAAAAATGAAAGGCATCTTTTACGCTATAAGTTAATCATTCATTGGTAGTACGATATAAAACTTTCTTCTTGTTCATCCGTTATGCACTTAAATAAGAACTTTTGGGATCTGCTAACACGCAACGTGTTGCTAGACTGTCACCAACCTAAAAATAGTTCCTTTATAAAATGAGTACATCAGTCGTGCACTGTTAAACTGGACGATTCCATTCCTAACAAGTGTTCAACGTTGATCTCTGTCATAAAATGACGTTGTGCCCTGTCTTAAGCAAACTCATATTATGAAACTCCATATCTAATGTAATTTTTCATTCCGTACATAAAATGTAACATCAAATTCGTACATTCGTTCTGTACCAAAAGACTCACTGAAATGCATATTTCCTTTTATCTATGTAGCTTTTCTCTCTTAAAAACACTACTTATCTAGATAACGAATCAGGTACCAAAAACTTGTTAACGTATCCTACAGAAACAGTAAAAACATCCATTAATAAGCATCTAGAGAATTTTAGAGAACGTTTTCCTTTCTTATAGAGTGTGAGTGAGAGCGAAATAGAGTGAGAGAGAGAAAGAGAGAGGGAGAGATAAAAGAATACGGCCGTTCCACTGACTGTATTTCATACTAACAGCATGCAGATTAGTTCAGTTTTTTATTTCAACGTTTTTGCAAAATACCCAACCACGTGGCATGTACTTATGGCTCCGACTCTACAGCTTTTGCATGCGTGCATATAAGCTGTAGAGTCGGAGTTGGAGTTGAAGGTTTAAAATTTCAAGAACCGAAGTCGGTCATTTTCCCGCCAAGTCCGCAACTCTGCCAGTGCTTGCGGAGACAAGAGTCGGAGTCGAAGGCTCTGAAATTCCCAAAGTCGGAGTCTGTCATTTTTCCTTCGACTCCGCAGCCCTGCATATAACCAATTTTGTAGTGCTATATTTTCTGCCAGATAGAAAAACTGAGGGGGGGGGGGAGTAAACCGTCACACAGTGAAGTATTTGAACCGAAAACCTGGCTAAAATTATTTTATGCTCTTTTTCTATGGAAAACTCACATAGAAGCAATATAAGGTGTTATTCAATGCGTATTTTTAAGAAATAAGAAAAAAGTTAGTTCGCAAATGTAGTATCAAGAGGAAAAATTGAAAATTTATTTAAAAGTCTTATACTATTAAAACCAATTACAAGTATTTTATTTTATAGAAACTGGAAACAGATAAAACTTTTAAATCATTGTGCTTCGAATTCTATATAACATTGGAAGTTCCAAACACATTCTATTTAACGCAGACAAACTTGGTCGAGGGCCTGCAACATAATCTGATAAGAGGGTCTATTAATGAACGCGGGGGGCCATGGGTTCCCAAACCTGCATTTGGGATATTTATCAAATTTGTTTAGTAAGTTACCGCCCTACAGCCAGGGTTAAGGCAGAAATACATGAAATACACCGGCAGCTCAATCAATTCCAGCCGAGGACTGCAGTTTCATGCTTATTAGCACTCATCAGCCCGGCATAGCACAAGTTAGGGTGTGCTAATTCTGTATTAGCTACCAGTTTGTTTGGCACTCTTGGCTTCCTTAAGAAGTTTTCCACCTCCAGCTCAGTAACTCCTATGCCGGGCTGATGAGTGCTAATAAGCACGAAACTGCAGTCCTCGGCTGAAGTTGATTGAACTGGCGGTGTATTTCATATATGTATTAAATGCTCACACATAAATAACATAAAGATGTCCAAAGCCGAATAATGCATGTTTATTTATTTATTTTTTTGTTTCTAAAAATGAATTAGTTTCCCAGAATTTTATGGTTCTCGTTAGTGTTAAAGTTATATCTTAAGCGTTTTAGATACATCGGCATTACCATCTACACGTTAACTCATTTGAGCATATCATTGATTAATTCTTCCGCAGCTACATGCTCCCTCATATCCTCTGCTTGCTTTTCTCTTTTGATTCGATAAATTCTTTAGTTGATCCTTGGTTGCCAGGCTTCTTTGTGTTCAAAATATCAAATTTATGCTAACTATTGAACAACTGATTATTCTTTTGCAAAACACGTTCTTCTATATAGTTGGCAGCAGCCAATTTTTGCTTCAAGTTTGACCCAAAATGATTGATTTAATAGATAAAACTCGCTCACTGGATATTTGGTAGTTTTCGAGAGGTGTTTCTAAAAAATATCATTTTTTCATCCATTTTCTTGTGTGAAATTTTTTGTATTAAGTCGTATAATGACTATTTCGTCATTTATTTTAACTTTCTAGAAGATTCTTAGAAGAAACGAGAACGTGTGCAAAACCAGTAGAAAATTAAAAAATGTATACCATTAACTTTAAACCTGCTTAAAGCACGATGGGGGAAAAGGTGGCTACATTTTCTTTTACAGTCATTTTAAGAAATCCCTAAACTTTTTTTAGTGTTTGAATGAAAACTCGAAAGCGCCCGTAACATAAACAAAAGAACTTTCGATTTGAAATTTTTACCAAAAATTAAATGACTTATGCATAATTGTTTAAAACAATACAAAAAAGATATTTCCTCAAATAAAAGGCATATGAAATGTATTTCTTAGCAAAGTACATGACTCTGGTTTCCATCTATAAGTTTTTTTGGTTAATTCCAAGAAAAACGACTGACACAGCGGATAGAATGAGTAGGATAAATGTCGTTTCCAAGAATTTATCCATCTGTTTAGTGAAGAGAACTCTACAGAAAAAGCATAAAAGTATTGGAAAACAGCAGCAAAATAGAAAACAAAAATTTGTTTGCCACCAAATAAAGCAATATATGATCTTCTTTCACCGTGCAGTGATTCAGACTTCCACCATTTATTAGAGCTTTATAATATAGTCACGACATGTAAAGATATTTAAAATCTCTTTTGAATGCGGGATTCAGACTGAATTACTGTTACTTCAGTCTGTTTTAAAGAGACATTAAGATTTTTTAAAATGAAAAAACAAGATAAAATTTTTAAAATGTTATGTATTCGTAAATGCGTATTTTAGGCAGGTTATAAAATGCAAAATTTGATTATTTGAAGTCCGGTTCAAACTGCATTATGAGAAGTGTGTAAGGAATAATAACTCCAAACGTAGACAAAATAAATTTTCTGGTAAGAGCAAAACATCCACATACTGAAATGGCCATTACATCTTTTTCTGTTATAAACCAACAATTCTTCATCAACGAAATTTGGTGCTCTTCCAGACACATTCGTAGTGTCCAAATAAAACTTTCACTTTTTGTTTGTATCTGTGATGCCTTGTATACCATATAAATGTATAAAATGAAATGAAAATAAACTGGAAGCGTGGAAGCTAATATTTTAAGTTGGTTAAAATCTTTTCGCACAAATCCTAAATGCAGAAATAAAGCAGAGATAAGTCCAACAAAGTTAAAAACGGAGAGTGTTAGCGTTGGTAATCCAATTCCTTTTTCCAAAAATGCTTTGCATATAAAACCATCTTTAAAAATTTTGATAATAACAGAGATTGCATGGTCGTTATCAGCGCATTTCATAAGCGAAATTTCACAATTTGAAATAACACTTTGTAAAGTAGTAAAGATGCTAATGTTGAAAAATATCGAAATATTCGGCATTAGGTAAATAAAAGTAAAATGACTCATTGTCCGAAACACAGTAAATGTTCTAGCATAACTTGGCTCTTTAAGAAATGCTTCAAAAACATATATGTTGTCATCATCTAATTTTAACACCACATAATACGAACTATAAATAATTCCAATTGAGATAGGTATCATACAGCATAAAAAAAAATTGAAGTCGCAGGGAATAAAATGGTTTTGATTCAACCTTTATTGAGTTAAGCTTACGACACCGGGATAGCAAATGCGTAAGTTGCTGAAAAGCATACTTTTCTTCTTTTCTTTTAAAATAAAATGCATACCATAGACAAATACTCAATGCGTTAAAAATAACCCAGGCGTAATAGCTCTTAGCTAATCTAAACTCTTTTTGAAATGCATAGTGCAGAAGACTGATGCAATATACCGAAATTGAGACATGCATTGAAACTACATAAATTTTAGATCTAATTGAACACAACCGTGAATGCTTATCCTGATCAGAAACAGTAATACCAAATAGTTTCAATAGTAATGCAAAATACCTCAAGTTTTTAGTTTGTTCTTGCATTTCAAAATTGCTGAATTAAAAATTCACTTTTAGAGTGAAATATTTTCTAAGTCGTGGTGGAAATAAAGCAAAATGAGGTTGAATTAAAATTTTTTGACTTTTAAAAGAAATAATTTGAGGGGGTATTAAAATTTAAAAAATCGATATAACTTTAACCATGGGGAAAATTGAAAGCAAGCATAACAGCGGTTACTCCTTATTTACCATGGGCATTGAAACCATTGAAAAAGAGGTGCACAACAGCACAACAAATGTTTTGACATTCTTTCATTTTTAATTTACTTGAAGGATATTTATCTTTTTGAACGGTTTTTTTACTGCCAAAAATAAAGTGTTGTACTTTACTACTTGTATGACGCAAAGCTTCAAACCAATTGTGTGTAGAAAAACATTGATTTACAATAGATTTTTACCGTAATGAAATTGTACTTTATTCACAGAGCTCGTATGCCAAAATCTGTTAAGTGGTACTGCTTTATCGAATAATTCCCTTAATCGATATTGTAATTTGTAAGATGAAAGTTTCAACAAGGTCGTTTTACAATGCTGCTAATGTATGAAGTCATTAATCGTTTTCTCTTATGTAATAGGAATCAATACATGACTAGCAGCAAAAGGTCAAGTGTTTGAATAATTTATGCAGAAGAGAGTAGATTTCGCAGAAAATAATCTTTCTTCTTGAATGAAAAACACTTAACATGCGAGAGCACAAAAAGGGGAGTGGTAGAAGGTAAAAAAACACACACACACACACACAGTTATATCGTTTCTCTATTTGATTTGTATAATTTTAGTGTAGGAGACAAAATGTCACTCAATCTAATTTTCCTAATGCTCATATTTTTCAAAATCCTTTCGCAATAAAATTTGATTATTAGATTTTAACTTTGCTCGTGTGTATATACGAGGCGTGTTTTTAAAGTAAGTTCCGTTTTTATATAAAAAAAGAACGAGTACAGATAGAGCTAAGTAATTTAGTGCACAAAAATCTACCACCCTTACGCTATTTTTCGACATTGCTCCCGTGATTTTCCAAGCATTTGTCATAGCGTGGTGCAGGTTTTTGTATACCTATTCGTAAAAAGTTACCGCCCGTTTAGTCAACCATGAGGACTCTTACAGGGCTTTGGCTGGGGCGTTTTTGAACATCCTCTGGTCTACCCTCACCTCGCTCGCAGCATTTTTCATTTGTTTCGGCATCTAAAGTCCTCCCTAGGTGGTCTGTGGCACAACAGCAATAATGAGCTCAGAGAACATGTTATCCCATGGCTGACTACACAAGCGGCAATTTTCTATGAATAGGTATACAAAAACCTGTACCTCGCTATGACAAATGCTTAGAAAATCACGGGAGTAATGTCAAAAAATAGCGTAAGGATGGTAGATTTTTGTGCAATAAATTTCTTTGCTCTATCTGTACTCGTTCTTTTTTTTTATATCAAAAAGGAACTTATTTTAAAAACACGCCTCGTACAATACAAATACTATTTATACGAGTATATATGAGCAATTTTCCAGAAATGTGTTATTTTGCATCCCAAACCTTTAAATTTTTCACGGGTGAAGGTTGGCATTTTTTGGAAATGGCAAGATATGCATGTTTGTTTGAATGCAGAAGTTCATGAAACAAAGTCATTTATTTTGAGAAATTTTGAGTGTTACATTTGTAAATATGCAAAAAAGTCAATGTGCAACTTTTTCTTAGTTTTCTTTACTTTTAATTCGTAAATCCATTCCTTAATTTATATCGCATTAAAAGTATAATCTAAAACAAAAATAAATACTTCAATGATTTTTTATTCGACTTCTAATGCAATCTGGCAGTGAAAAAAACCCTAAAGTGTTTGCTTTTGGTTGTTAGCTGTACTACAGTCTTACTGCTCCCCTTTTACGTGGTATAAGCAACGTTAGATGCGTAACCATAAATACTTTCAGGGATACATTTTTGTTTTAATTTTTCTACAGCTATAAAAGTGTGACTAAGGAGTGTGTAAAAGTGTTTCCCTTTTTAGACGTGTGCATTTTCGATCCCATCAGAAAAAAGAAAGCAAAACGCATTGCAAAGTATAAAAGAGTAGCAAAAAAAAAGCAGTTCAATTTTCGTAACTTTCTCGTTTAGACTTGATAAGAGTTGCTGAAAGCAGGCATCTCTATGCAATATTACGGTAAATGTAACTGCTTAACCGAACCCCTACAAAGCAATCAACTTAAGGATTTGTGAAAAATTACTTTGTCCTAATTAACTTGCCAAGTAGTGCAAAAAAGGGGAGCAGTGGTTACGTGAGACAAGTGAAACAGTAAAATGATAACAATTTATTTTCCGTTTTTATTTTTCCGGCTTGACCAAACTTCTTAAAATTCAGGTTGATGTACTCTGAACAGTATTATAAAGTATATCATTATAACAGTATTATAGAAAAGAAGTTGATATTCAATATGGTATACGAAAATTAACTATGTCATCATAGCAGTAAGTAACAGTCGCTAATCCAGGGCTGAGGCAGACCTACATCCAATACATCAGACAGCCCATTTATCACATCCAGAGAGTGTAGTTTCGTTTGTATTAGACCTCATTGGTCTGGAATAGTAAATAACCGAGCTAAAGGCTGATGTCAGCTCATTGAAGTTAAGAGCGCCAACAAACTGGTAGATAAAAGGAATTTATCTCACCAGTGAGTGTCCACAACATTGTGCATTTCGAGCCATAAATTGAAGGCAGAGTTTCAAGTCCAACCGCACCATGCAAAACGAAACAGCAGTCTCTGGATGTGAAAACTGGACTATCTAGTATATTGCATGTATGTCAGCATAGTTAGACACCACTAAAATATATGCCTTGTGTGTTGATTGTTTCTAAACTATTCGAAAAGCTTACAGACTGGTTTATTAATCTTACATTGGGCTATTATTTAACGTTCATTTTATCAGTGGAATGATGCTGTCAATATTTTGTGTAATTAAATGGCACCAGCTGAATATAAAGATGGGTACATCAGTCTTGCAACATTAAACTGGAGAAATCTACTCCTAACAAGTGTTCAACGTGTCTTTCTCTCATGAAGGGACGGTGCTATCTGTCATAAGCAAACTAATGTAACGAAACTCCATAAACTTTGTAATTTTTCAGTACTTTCTACAAATACGAAAGAAAATATCGCTTAATGTATTGCTCTTAAATACGTATTTTAAGGAGTTCATTAATTGCAAAAAGTTGGTTCTTTGAAGTCCGGTTCAAACTGCAGCATGAGAAGTGTGTAAGGAACAATAATTCCGAAGGTAGACAAAATAAATTTTCTCGTAAGAGTGAAACATCCACACACTGAAAAGGCCATTATATCCTTTTCTGTTAAAAACCAACAATTTTTCTCTATCGACGAAACTTGATACTCTTCCAGGCACATCCGTAGTGTCCAAATAAGACTTTCACTTTTTGTTTGTATCTGTGATGCCTTGTACACCATAAAAATGTATAAAATAAAGTGAAAATAAACAGGAAACGTAAAAGTCAATAGTTTAAATTGGTCAAAATTTTCTCGCACAAATCCTAGATGCAGAAAAAAAGCAGAAATAAGTCCAACGAAGTTAAAGACGGAGAGTGTTAGCGTTGGTAATCCAAATCCTTTTTCCAAAAGCGATTTGCATTTAAATCCATCTTTACAAATTTTGATAATAACAGACATTGCATGGTCGTTATGAGCACATTTCATAACTAAAATTTCACAACTTGAAATAACAGTTCGTAAAGTAGTGAAGATGCTGATGTTGAAAAATACTGAAATATTTGGCATTATGTAAATAAAAACAAAATAACCCATGGACCGAAATACTGTAAATGTTCTAGCATAACTTGGTTCTTTAAGTAATGCTTCGAAAACGAATATATTGTCATCATCTAAATTAAACAGCACATAATACGAACTATATGCAATACCTATCGAAATAGGTGTCATACAGCATAAAAGAAAATGAAGACTTAAAGAATGAGGGGGTTTTGATCCATTCACTATTGCGTTGAGCTTATAGCATCGAGATAGCAGTTGCATAAGTTGTTGAAAAGCATACTTTTCTTCATTTCTTTTAAAATAAAATGAATACCATAAACAAATACTCAATATGTTAAAAATTACCCAAGCATAATAGCTCTTAGCTAATCTAAACGTACTTCCAAATGCATAGTGAAGAAGACTGGTGCAATATATCGAAACTGAGACATGCATCGAAACTACATAAATTTTAGATACAATTAAACACAACCGTGAATACTTATCCTGATCAAAGAGAGTAATACCAACTAGTTTCAACACAAATGCAAAATACCTCAAGTTTTTTGCTTCCTGTTGCATTTTAAAATTGCTGAACTAAAACTTCTTTCAGAGTGAAATATTTTCTATGAAGTGGGGAAAGAAACCAAAATTATGTTGAATAAGAATTTTTAGATTCTTAAAGGGGAAACCTAATCTCAAAATCCAAGTGCGTTTTGCTTAGGGTCTTACCCTAAGCACCCAGAAATCTGTGGTCATTATTTCGGGGGTCATTTAAAATAAAAAGCCGTTTTGCTTTATTTCTCCTTAGAAAAGTTGTGAATTAAATATCCATAGTATCAGTTACATTGAATTTACCCGGGGCATTGAAAACGTTGAAAAAGAGGCTTTCTGTCATAACAAGTGTCTTGACATTTTCTTTTTCTTTCATTTTTCAATTATTTGGTCAATGATTATCTTCAACATTTTCTTTCATGTTAAAAAAAGACAGTTTCGTTCATCACTCATTGCATAATACAAAATTTCAAACAGAATGACACTTCCAGGTGAAAAAAACTGATTTTGGAAGATTATTCTTATTGAAATTGCATTTTATTGATAGAATTCGTAAACAAAAATCCATCAAATGGTATAGTTTGACCGCGAACAAATGGTACTTGTCAGTCATTTGAGAAAACGAGTCCATTCCTTGTAATAGGCGTAGAATAAAGAAAACACATGTGCTATATTTACGAGTTAGCGACATTTTGGCGATATGAAATTTTATTAAACGAGCTGATGTGTGCATCACATGACTTCCTTTTACGCAAATTTTATGATAATAGTGCCTCGGAGTAAACAAATACACAATTTAAATATTTTCACCCCAAGTTCTAGCGAACCGAAAAAAAGAAAACGTTTTATACAGATAAATTTTCCCAATATTGGCAGTTTTAATTTTTCAGTGATTCAGTGGTCAACTTCTAAATATGGCCAAATTGAAACCGGATTTAAAAAAAAAAAAACTCAAAATTGTCTCCAAGTTGGCGATAAAACTTGGCTACCAAAAGCTTGCCGATATACTGCCAAGTGTTTGCCAAATCATAACAACACTTGAGTTTTGCATTGAAATTAACAATGATTTTACCCCAAAAAGGTTTAAAAAAAAACCTTTTGGAGCATTCGAATGCACAACTAGACCCCACTAGGAGTCTACGTACCAAATTTTAACGTTCTAGGACATACCGATTCTGAGTTATGCGAGATACATACGCACATACACACGTACATATGGGCGTCTCGAGAAAACTCGTTGTAATTAACTCGGGGATCGTCGAAATGGATACAAAGGGTGCCTATACGTTCTTAGGCATATATCCACGTTGGTCATGTTGAAAAAAAACTTAATACTCATTAAGAGGCAAGCAAAATGGAAATTAAGGCCGACTTTTAAGTGAAATTTTTTCCGCGAATACAATACTTATTTTTTTGTAAAAGGAAGTAAAAAGGAAATAATACTATCTGGACAATAAAAGCAACATTGCAGCAAACCATTCGAAATTTACTGTTTGCAACGGCTCTTTTATTACTCGACTAGCAGTACAAGCACGGCCTTGCAGCTGTAGAAATTAAAAAGTCATTTGGTTCGCTTGTTTATTTATAGGTAACTTCTATTATAAGTTCAGTAATATGTTTTTCAAGAACTCTTTATATATTCAGTGTACTTAAAAACTTAACACCTACGACTACGAGTTAATTAGGCCCTTATTTCGTCAACATCTTAATTTTATGGAGAAAAATTCAAAAGGAAACAAAATCATGATCATATATACTCCAGTACACTTGTCACTGAATTTGATGACACGCCATTTTTGGCTTCAAAATTTTCAAGATATATCTAATATGTCGTCAAATGCTCTCCATTCACGATGTCATTTCCGTCCTATTACTTCCGCGAGTTTACTACCAATGAAAGTATAGAAATTTTACCTTACTCGGGCCAAATTGAGTATAATTTTTTGATTTGAGAATTTTGAAAAGGGTAATGCTTTGCGTAATTTAAATTCATTATAACAGTTCAAATATGAGAAAATATAATATTTGATGTTAATACATTCAATTAATAATAAATCAAGCACCGAAGCACGAACTATATAAATTTTAAACGAAAGGCAAGGTGAACATTTGTTCCTGGAATTAAATTAACTTAAAAAATGTTCTACTATTTGAAAACAAATATAAACGCAATAAATTAGAATCAACAGAAATAAACCTATACCACACAATCAAAGAATTTCCAGGTTTAGATATAATTCAACAATACTTCATCTTTACTAATAATAAAGCAGAAAGTCTCTCTGTCCGGAGGATGTCTGGATGTCTGTAGGATGTCTGTAGGATGTCTGTGACGCGCATAGCGCCTAAACCGTTCGGCCGATTTTCATGAAATTTGGCACAAAGTTAGTATGTAGCATGGAGTTGTGCACCTTGAAGCGATTTTTCGAAAATTCGATGTGGTTCTTTTTTTATTCCAATTTTAAGAAAAAAAACTCTCATAAATTACGAAATTATCATAACGTGGAACCGTAACATGGGCACAAGCCAATTGGCGAGATACGAAATTATCATAACGTGGAACTGTAACGTCGGTACAAGCCAATTGGCGAGAAAATTCACCATACGTTATTTGTAAATATACAAGCGAACCAAAAGACCTTTAATTTTTCTATTACGGGCGAAGCCGTGCGGATGCCACTAGTTAAATGTATAAAAGTAAGACAAAAGAAAAAACAAAATTGTTTGCTTGCATAACTAAGCAGAAGATTTGGAAAAGTTGTAGTTTTTCTAGCTTGAAAAGTAAAATGATAAATTTTTCCGAAATTTTACCTTTTAGAAAGAATATTGTAAATGTGTTTACTCGCAATTCCATCAAACTATAGGGGTCGCTGCAGCCGCTGTCTAATGGCGGATGAAAAAGGTAAAACGGACGTACGCCGTAATGTATAAAATGCTTCTAAGCTTAGTAAATGACAAAAATGTTTGTTCTTTTGTATGATTTTTTTTGTTCTTCATTCTTTTGAAAATATTGTTTAATGTCTCTTGGTTATTCTGACCCATGTAGAAATAGATGAGACATCAAAAAATATCACGAAAGTAAGAACTTAATGCAAAGCACAGAGTAAGTTATTCTGAAGCAGCCATTTTCACGATGTTGAATTCTATATTCATAAATTTTTGGTTCACTTCGAACAACATTTTCATTTTGTACTGTTGTTTTCTTTGTTCTCTGTACAATACTTCCTTTTTTGTAAAAGGAAGTAAAAACACAATTTGGATTTAAATAATGATACTGTCACTAATTTAAATTAATAGAGCATTAACATCTTGCTGTCAATTCATTTCAAAATTCGAAAGTAACATACTATGTTACAAGAGAAATGATCTATAAAAAGGAGCGCTTTTTATAGATCATTTCTCTTGTAAATAAACCACTTTTCCGAAAACCTCGTATTTTGGTATTTTCTATATCTTTCAGATGACTTTAACCGAACGCCTAGTTTATTAAATGGTAAAGTATGACGCTTTGATCGAAAGGTGACAAATCCGTCTCTTGCAATTTTTATTTCGAACATGAAAAATTCCTTTTTTGCAAAAGAGCAGATGTCTGAAAATTCCGAATTTTTATCCGCTAGTTTTAGGCTCAACTATTTTGATATGAGGATATGAGGGGTAATATATAGGTTTTGCGGAAATTAGAGTAATCAACATTTAATAAATAAATACCATTGGTCAGAGAAGTAGAATGAAATAACCAACGTTCTGTAGCACAGAATTACACAATACTGCAGACACTGTGTTTTGGAGTTTCAAGGAATCCCTTTTTCAATGCAAAATAGCCAGCTTGTGTTATCTTTTCATCCAAAAGCTTACTATTTTGCATTGAAAAAGGGGTTCCTTTTTACCCCGAATCACGTGTCTGCAGTAATTTACAGTTTTGTGCTACAAAACGTTGATTGTTTCCTTTTGTATCAACAATTAGTTTTCATTCATAAGGGTTTATTTTTATTCAAAACTAAAATGGCTATATTTTTTTGATTTTTTATACGAACGTTTCTTAGTTTAGGACATAATCTATTAAGCATTTGTGCTCAATTCTGCAGCCAGAAAATGTGTTATACTAATTTGGTTTTTACCAATTGAAATTTGAAAAGTCTTCGCCATGCTGATCAATCAGTTTACCCTTTGAACTAAGGATTTCTAAAAAGTAACCGTTTTTAAGAAACCCTGTGATTAATAAGATAAAAAAGAGAATGTTTTGAAATAGAAGATTGTTGGGTTCTTTCTTCAAAAACATACACATATAGGTGAAATGTGACTCTTATTAAAATTCTGCTCCACATAACGTCACAGAAAAATCCCTTATCGAAAAAAAAAATCTCCTTCCATTTTCCGAGAAGCGGTCATTCTTTGCAACGTGATGAACATTCAGATGAATAGATTGTTACATTTCTTTTCTTTTCGCCGAAGATAGTAGAACAATTAATATCCTAAGGTTACTCCTCCCAAGCATCAGAGCCATAATAAGGTGTTCGAGGCAAAAGATGACGTCATGCATGACGCAGCCAGGTAGCGTGACCTTGAAATTGCTGCTATCAAAACCAGTAAGGTCTGAAACCAGAAGTGGAGGGAATTTCGATTAAGACACTGAGGTTTTAAGCACGTTTAAAGAGAACTTGGAGTTGGACATAATCTTTTTCTCCTCCGGAGAGCACTAAGTTTGAAGTAAGTTACTGTTTTAGTTTTAAATAGTAGTGTATGTGCGAAATAGATCTGAGAAAATTAAAATATTTAGTTAGTTACCATTGGTCAGTGAACGGTTTTAGTTTAGTAGCCATTTTTCTGTCATTTGTAGCTACTTTATTCAGGATTTTTTTTTTTTTTTTAATGTTAACATTGTAAAAGAAGCTCTTTCTGTAACATTACACATTTGAATATCTGTTTAAAAAATGGAATAATGGAAAGTTAAGAATTAATATTACGCGTTTGTTAAAAACATTGGAGTGCATATGAGTTTCTTACCCATCAGCGGTATGAACAGAGCCGACGACAGGCCACGTCTCTCTTAAATCAGAAACTAGGGACCCGGCCCTTTAGGGGACCCGGTTCGGAACCGTTGTATTATAAATTTTATAAGTTTTATGGGCGGAGGGTGGGCTAAACTGACATGGTGCCCTTCGTGGCTTTTGGCGGCTCTGGGAATGAAAGAGCTTGAGATCTTTTTTACATTACAAACTAAGCCTGTATAAAAGATAATTATTTTTAAAAATCAATGATTTTTTTTAATTTGTGACAAATAGTGCTTTTGGAAAGTGGCCTGCTGAGTATTTCATTAAGTCACAAAGTCGCGAGTGATTTTTTCAGGTCTAAGGGGCTGTTCATAAATGATATACTTTTTTCGATATATTTGACCCCTTCGTCCCTTTCTCATACGTAATGCTGTTTTTCACAAATATATTCTTATTTTTAAAAAATGCCTTCAGTTACATGTCTTGATACTCTGCCCACCCCCCAAACTCCCAATTTCATGAATTCCCCCTCCTCCTCAAACAGTAACATCATTTGTGGACTGCCAATGCCCCTATTGTGAAGATATGATGTTCCTGAATAAATAATATTGCATACAAAGTTCATTTAATTTAACGTTTCCAGGCAATGCGAGGTCAGATCTGTCTGCAATATTGCTCAAAGCTAAAATACCCGATAGGTAAAAAAAAAAAATAAGTAAAACATTTTACTCATAATTAAAATAGACAATATGAAAACAGAGGAATCATTTATGCAAGAATTTTCACAGTATTTACAGAACTTTAGATTTATAAAGCGCTCCTGTAGAAAAAAAAGACATAAAAAAAATCGGACCAGTTCTGTGAACAAGTTTAAGTGCAATAAGAAGTTATTTTTACATTAACCTCTTGCGTAATAAGTTTCGTATCGAAAATTATGAGCAAATGGGCCAAAGAAAAAAAAAAGCACAAATCGGAATAAACTGGCAATAAAATACCTTTTCAAAGTTTAAATGCAAAAATTATACATGAGTCTTCAAAAAAGCACAGAAGTATAATTTTTGTTCTAATCAGTAATCATAGCTATTTTAAGTTATTGCTGCGTAGTAAGCGGTTAAAAAAGCATTTATACATGCTTTAAACTGTTGGTATTAAGTCAGACGAATTGTATTTTTTCTTGTGTTACTCATTCGGCGGAAAGTTAAGAAATAATTCACGACTGAGCCCAGAGAAGTACTAATATTAAAGTACACAAGTAAGCTGATGGCTGAGCAAAGTAAGTAATAACACATAAATTGAATGAAAAATTGGTGAAAGTTAACTAAACATGATTTTCTAAAGAAATATACAATCACTATTACAAAGTCTGGTTGCAAAGGCTAGGGAAAGATGTACTCCAGCAAGTTAGTGATATAACTAAAACCCACAATGCAATACAAAATTCAGAATTCGCTCTTTATAGTACGTACATAATAAATCCACTAATTTTAATAAAAAGTTTCCATGAAAAAATCACAAGTCACGTTAGCAAAGTAAACAGAGATTAACTCATGGTATTGGATTGCAGAATCTAAAACTTTATGCAACCAGAGGAAAATATTCGACTGATTCATAAATTCAGTATTAGTTTGCAACATTTTTCTGTGCAAATAAATGTTACATTTTTAGCACGATATTTAACTTTGAACTAAAAATGATTATATTTACCATTTTATCCTTCAAATTTAAAACCGAATGCATTCTTATTTTATTTAAATTATTTGAGTTACAACATTTCTTCAGAAAAACGTTGTTAAATACAAAAAATAGGGAAATTGTACAGTAAGTAAAACATTTGTATGATGCATTCTGATCTGAAGTTGCATTCATATCGAAATTACGAACACTCACGTAAATACGAGTACAACCAAAGGTAGATAGTTTTACCAAAAAAAGAAAACAAAAAGGCTTATTTTTCCAGATACTTCTACAAATTTCATTATTTATCTTATATCATTTCGTTCCTAAGGTTAATGCTTTTATTCGTCATGTTTACTGTTACAGATCTACAGGATTTGAACCGGAAGAACATCTAGGAAATGAAATAAAACGTCACTTGCCTTACCGAAAAATTTCCTTCCCACTCATTTCTAATCGAGTGGGCTTTTCGGAAGTGTGTATGTCGGACAAAACGTAGGTCATTGTGAACTTGACATTACAGTCGCAGTTAATTTGAGATTTGAGAGAAGAAGTATGGGAGTTGCTTCTTTTCTTTTGGTCGTTACTGGTATGTATCACCTTTTTTCAAACTTAGCATTCAATATACTTTTGTTTAAGTTATTTTAATTGCTTGGTGCGAACCAAAATCCTGTTAAAATCAATTTTTGATGAGTAAAGTTATCCATACCTAATTTACGGTAAGGGCATTCTCAGATGAGAAAAGTGATGTAAAATGTTGATATTTTTCTTAGATATTACACCTCTGTGCAAATTATGTGAACAAGAGGGAAAGTTTTACTTTTTTGGTTTGGGGCGTAGCCACCTGTATGACGCTTTTTTTCTGTTGAGAACGTCATTGTGTAGGTTCGGTGTGTTGCTTTTTGTGATAGTCTAGAAAAGGGGTTCCAACCTGGGGGCGTAAATGAATTTCAACGGAGGCACGAATGCAAAAGAGGTATTTATGGGTGAACCTGGTATGACCAATTCGAAGACTTGCTATTAAAACTTGTTCTCTACTGGTGAGCTGCAATGATTTGAAAACTTTCGTCGAGGGCAGGATATAGTGCGATTTATTTTGGGTCGGTTGGTTCTAATGGCGCAAGTGCCCTTAGGTGCTATACTGCGCCAAACGGTTCTTTATTTTATATTATTTATTTTTCACTGTAAACGTAGTTAAAACTCACATGAAAGATAATACTATGTTATTTTTAATCTAAAATAATTCATGCTTCGTTGTGATGTATTTCAAACAATTATTCATGTTTTCGAATAACCTGCAAACACTTTGAAGTCTAAGGCAATTACAACTTTTTAGGACCCTACATCGGAAGCATGTTTCGGTCTCGTTTTATCCCACTCTAAGCAAGGCTCCCTTTTTGCATGGCAAAAAAATAAATAAATAAAAGAAAGAAAAACAAAGAAAAGAGAAAAAATGAGAAACCGCATGCGACATTTTAAATTATTTCGCTTACTGTTAAGAGATAGCTCTGCTTTGTTGCATTTGTTCGCTTAACCTGTTTGCTTTTGTTCACGGAAACATTTAGTATTAGTTCAAATTAATTACTCTTCACGAAGTGCGTAAAATAGCAAAAATTAATCTAAATAAGTATTTTCAATTCGTTCATAACTGCCAAGGAAAACTTTTCCATCAAATTATTTTTAATTCACTTGGCATCCTCTATTACTCAGGGAGGGGGGAGCTAATTGTATACTGAGTGGCATAAGCTATAACAATATTTTATGTGGGCTTGAGTGAGTGGATTAAGTATTTCCTACGTCTTTGTTGTGACAGTTCTGATCTGACATAGAAACTGTATCTATAGTTGACTTTCATGCATTATCTTCCCTTGTTATAATATTCCTAGAAATTCAAAAATTAATTACTCCCATTTAAAAAGGTCCTCTTAAGTTTTAGATTGATGTGTATGTTGTTCAATAATGAAAACTCTGCCTAGTACTAAATTGGAGTTAAATCCTCCTAAATCAAAAAAAAAAAAAATCATAATCACTTGAAC
This sequence comes from Uloborus diversus, assembly GCF_026930045.1. NCBI lineage: Eukaryota > Metazoa > Arthropoda > Arachnida > Araneae > Uloboridae > Uloborus > Uloborus diversus. Next base: position 124,663,081 of record NC_072732.1, on the reverse strand, counting down.
TTTTCCCATTGTTTTTATTCATGATTGCCAGAATTCCTTTTTATTTCAGAAAATCATTTATAACCGATTATAAAAAGTAAGGCTTTTTAAAAAAGAAATTTCTAATTATTGCAAAATTCTGATGTCAATTGAGTCTATCAATTCAAGTTTATCAAAATATAAAAAACGCTTCCTTTTGTATTTCACTAGTATAATAATTATTTCAATACACCAGTACTTTAAAAAAAAAAATCCGCATCTCGGGATTTTTTAAAAATATTTTACATAATCCCAACATCTTCGATTTTTTCGTGACTTTATTAACATTCATTGGTAAAATTAAAGACGAAATTAATGTAAAAATTTACTTTTTCCTTCAAGTTCTGTCATTTTCAGAAAAAAAAAATCCCATGATGTTCAAATTTCACCGTTTTATTAGATATGTTTTGCGATTAACATCTCTAACGTAGCTTTGCCTTTCTCACAGAATTCTTATGCAAAATTAGCCTTTTTGTTTAAAAAAAGCGGCTATTATGGCTTCGGCCCTATTTTCTTGCTCAAGACTAAGGCGTGATGCAGGTCAGAGTTCTGTCAGTAGGTCGAGGTTGCCAAGTTGTTCGTTTTAAGCTCGTCCCATTACTGTGCCGTCACATCTCATCATTTTTTCGGGCACCAGTTTTACCGGGGAGGAATTCACACACAACCCATTTCTTTTGTAATCTAAGACAGCAATGCAAACAAAACTTTGGAATTAAAATATAATTGACAAGAGCTATAATTTGGCACTTCTTACATTTCTCATCATTACAAGTGATCAATACTGCATTTTTACATGGAAAGTTTTTCATGCTAAAAAGTTTAAATTTAAGGTTTTATTTTTCCGCGATAGGCAAAAAGGCGACTTTAAAATTGCCGAAATAGCAAGAAGAACCACATGTATGTGTTTCGGAGTAGCAAAAAATATTTTCTTCAGCACGAACAAATGAGTTGGTGGATAAAAAGATAATCGACTTCGTTTTAACGGATATCTTTCTGCCTTTAAATCCCCTCCTCTCTCTTTTTCTTTTGTATTTAGGCACCTTGCAACACACACGCACATATATGCAATTGCTTTTTGTATACATGTGCTTGCCATTTTTTTTTTTTTGCTACTTGTACAATATCAATGAGGTTTTTTTAATTCTTCTCTAAGCTTGTTTTGAGGACAATGTTTAAAATCTGGCATGCAAAAAAAAATTATCTTAACAACTTCATTCTTTAATAACTTTATTTATCAAGGCTGAAATATTATTATTACTTCTTTCCTTTCATAAGTAATGTACTGAATACTAATAGCAACATTCGGTGAATGTCAACCCAATTTGGTATTTTGGTAGTCATTTTGAAATTATGGAGGATGAAGTTGTAGCATGATATAGGTAGAAAACGTTTTTGCATATTTTGAAGTAATATTTCGCTTTTTTGCTCTGCCGTTGTAAAACAGAGAGGGGAAAAATAAAACAATGTTACATTTTTCTCTCTTTTTTTGCAACATTGGGTACTGAATAATAATTTAATGAGTCACATTTGCTTCCAGGTTCTTCAATAGGAGTAATTTTCCGTGAAATTACCTAGTCTAGGACCATAAGTGGAGAACCTTAGGGTGAAAACATAACAAAATTAGGAACGTACAAATGCCTTGTACCTACGTACAACTAGAAGCATATTCATTGCGCTGGTGCTTATTTATAGCATTTCCATTATAAATTAATATTCTATTATCTGAAACATTTTGCTTTAATCAAAAAAAAATTTTTTTGTAAATAAAATGGTATTTAAATGTTATGGGTTAGTATTTATTATTTTTCAATCATATTTTAAGCATTTGTACTAAACCCAATGAAAGTGTAGTTACTATTGCTGGAGTGCGCATCAGTTTTACACTTAAACAGGTCAGTGTCTATTATTAATCGTTGAAACTAATATAGCTATAGAGAAAAACGGAGCAGTTCTAAATTATAAGTCAAAATTGTAAAAGCAGGTAAAGAATAAAATAGGTATATTTCATACAGGAACATAATCGTCGCAAACGCTATGCTGGCGTACTACATAAATAAAAAGTCTGACGGATGCGAAGCACGTCACAACTATATTATACTACGATTTAGTTACACAACATTGAAGATTTTGGCAAACGTTGAAAAAGCAGTTTTTGAAATTTGCACACTCTACCTGTAATACATGCGTCGGAATGTCAACGCACGCTTCATTGACGAGTCACTCTGACAAACTTTAGTCGATAGCTACATAGCCGTTGCGTCACGTGTATAATAGCTTCAACTTTAAACAGCCGCTTTAAACTTTTCTTAAAATCTCAAATGATGTATAATATCGTGTTTGTGTTATAAATGTTTGACCTGTTTCACATCTGCCGACTTCTGACTTCATAAGCATGTAGTGCGTCATCATTAGGTTTGCCATCATGTGCTTCGGATGAAATATGCTTATTTAGGTCCCCTCTAATTGCTTTTACATTTTTTGCATCTAATAATGGATTACTGTATAGATTCGCCACAAAACATGACGTCAGAATAAAGCTTATAATGAACAATCATTCTAAGTAACATTTAAGAACTATATTGTCTTAAAATTACGTATACATGGAGGGTTCAACATTTAATTTTTTTTCATGAACCTGAACATTTATTTATAAAAACACAAATCACACAAATTTTTGTCTGATGCCTAGTTTCTATTTTCTATTTCAATCTACAAGTCCTACGCTTACACGTTATGTCTATTGTGCTGCTCATTTAACTTTCCATGTGCATAAAAATATCGTTTTACAAAGAAATGGAAGTTAACTTCCGCAGAGCGGACGTTGAATCAGACAGGACGACACATTTTGTTTTCTGTGCTGTTGTTCGGTTGTTTTAGATGCTTTTTCAAGTGTCTAATAAATTAGTTTTAGTCTGATTCATAGCAAGACTGCGATGATTGGGCACATTTTATCAGTGCTAGTGTTTGTGTAAGAGGAACTGAAGGATAAACGTCAGTTTTCTTTATCGATATGCAACTTTATCGGACATAAGGTGCCATTACGATTTTTTTATATTTCTTCATCAACGGGCTCTGTTATATGTGATTATAGGCAACAAGCTATGCTTAACGCTCAAAGCGAAAAAAAAAAAAAACTGCTGAATAGTGCATAAAAAAGTCCCTATTCTGTCATTCAGGTGGTAAAAGTTTTAAAAAGCAAAACTACCCTGTTCAAAAATAAAAATTACTGTAGATAAGGCATTTAGCCCCAAATACTGTAAAATGAAGCCTCACACATTTCAGTTTTATGCTCAAACAAATACAGGGTGTTCAGGAAATCTTGAACTAATTTAAAAAAATTATTAAAATAACTATTTAAAATTTATTCATAATGTTTCCTTTAATTTAAACTTTGTCTCATCAATCTCCTCCCCTTCCCCCCCCCCCTCATTGTTACAATAAGCACATACATTGTTCAAAAGTGATGTAGGTAGCTCTAACATTAAAATAGAAATCAAATAAAAATATCTTTAAATCTGAGTTGTTTTTTTTCTTTTCAATGAATGTTCTTTATTGGTGCAAGACTTTATAAAGACCCTGTACTACATATATCATTTATTCCTGCTTATTTTTCAAGCAACTTCTTTCCTTAAAAGTTTAAGATCATACATTTATTCCATTGAAGCTTGTTGTAGTCACACGTGTACATGGTGTAATTTAAACTGAGCTTTTTCCTTTCTAAAATAATCGCTAATAATAAAATAGGAAATATCTCAAGAGAATTTCTCAACCTATCCAAATTTTATGTCGTGCTTAAATTTAAAATACGACAAGAAACGTCAAACAACTACGCAAACAAATGCGCAATCACTGACAAAGCCTTTCAGTTACATCTCATAAAAATCAATCGGTTCTACAAAAATTTAAAATTTTCGGACAACATCGCTCAACTAAAAAGTCATAAACAACGAAACATCACACAGCAGGTGTCCTTCTGGAACAAACCATTGCATTGAAACATACCTCTTCTTCCTTGTCGAATCGGTACAGTGCACCCCAGTCGTTTACTGGCAATGAATCAAGCAACCGATTCCAAACCTTTTTCTCTCAGTTCTGCAGCATTCATCTGCTTGCTTGGGCTATTTTAGAGCCTCAATTACGCAGAACAAATCAATGCATATGTTAGATTGAAGATTGATGTGAGCATAATAAGGAAATTACAGAACATTTTACTAAAAGATTTATTTGTTTGTAATCAATTTAATCAAATTTTCAAACGTTATGTATTTCAAACCGTTATGCCCACATTTCTAAAAGTATTTATGTATTTATTTTCATGAAATATTAGCGTAGCGGCCCGCGTGCGCCTTTCCGCTTGTGCGCCCTCGAACCTGTGTAACTTCTGTTCTTATTTTTATTTTATTTTATTTTTTTAACGCTGTAAATCTGTGTGCTTTAATTTCCTGTGCCTTCGAACCTGTGCGACCTGCAGGAGTTGACGCAGTCTTGGCACCCCTGAGCTGAGTATTTATTTTAAACTAGTGGTACCCGCGCGGCATTGCCAGTAATAGAAAATTAAAAGGTCATTTCGTTTACAAATAATGATGATGAATTTCTCACCGATATGTTATGGTCATTTGCTCACCCATGGTTGCATATGGCAGTTTGTTCGTCCACGTTATGGTGATTGGCTAGTCCACATTATGGTAATTACTCGTCCACGCTATGGTAATTTGCTCGGAAAAATGTTCTTGAAATTGGAATAGAAAAAGAAAAAATCGAATTTTCGAAAAATCGCTTCGAGGTGCTCACCCATATGCTACGAACTAATTATGTGCCAAATTTCATGAAAATAGACAGAACGGTGTAGGCGCTATGCCCGTAACAGAGATCCAGAGATCCAGTCACACAGACTTTTTCAACTTTATTATTAGTAAAGATTAAGCTAACATCTTGGGCGAATAGACGAAATATATTAGGTACAGTTGTGAGTTGGAAGGAAAATGGGCGACTCCGACTCCGGCATTTTTTTAATGTATTTATTTCATTTTATTCTTTCTATTTCCCCCGTTCCTTCAGGGGAAGGATTAAAACTTCTAAACAGAGATAGAAATAGTAATTCTTTTTTTATAAAACTTTCGCGTTGTATTTTGCTGTAATGCATAAAACATTAGAAATTCAATTTGAAAATCGAAAATTTCCAATAGTTACCATTTTAAATTTGAAATTACTCAAAAATCACATCTTTAAAAAAAAAAAGTGAAAAGGGTTAATTTGCTCCCGTTTAATGTTTAACAAATAGATGTTGATCAAATCGTATGCTTTTAATTTTTGAAAGCTGTAAATTAAGGGGGAAAAAAGCTTTTTTGCTGAGTTAAAAAATCTTTCTTTAGAGAAGGCGATCCGCCCTGGGTGACACCCATCTACTGGGTGACATCCCAAGTTTATAAGAAATATAAATACAGTAAAATCCCTCTAATGCGGACACTAACGAGAAAAATTGTTTTGTCCGCAATAGAGAGGTGTCCGCAGGACAGGGGTTTAATAATGCTAATTGCATTGGAACTGGGGCATTAAAAATTGTCCGCATAAGAGAGGTGTCTGTTAGGAGGGGTTTACTGTACTTTAATTCTGAAAAATCTCCCCAATAAATCTTAAATTATATTTCAACTTTTAAATTTCAACGAAATTATGGCACTATATTGCGGGGAGAGGCCGGGTACTGTACGTCTGGAGCAAATTTTTCACAAAATGAGGCGGTATACAGCTTTGTACGAATAGCTTTTACTATATCTGTATTTCTTCTTCGCTCAATTTTTAGTTTTAATTTTATTGGCTGCTTTAGAATTAACCTTAATATGAAGATTTTACGATTAACTGCTCTTATTTAGTGTTGTAAACAAGAAATCATCTACTTATTTAATTTTAAAATTTTTAGTGAGAACCAAGCATATGGATATAGTCTGTAGGTTTATAAAACAGATATTTTGTATTCGCGTTTTCATACCAACACTTATTTGAATTTACTGAACACCCTCAAAAGTTTCCTCCCGAGCTAAGGGGCAAGACTTGCTCAAGGGATACATTCATTTTACGGTTTTTTATAACTGAGATAAAAAGTGCTAAATATAACTAACGATAACTAAGTAAAAAAATTATATTATTATTATTATTATTATTTTTTTTTTTTTTTTGTGGAAGTTATTCCTTAGAAAATGTTAGGCAACAAAACCATTAGCTGACAGTTGCTATTAGTTAAAGAAAGTTAAAAACACAGAAACTAGGAAACGGCGCGGCGTAGGTAGGTATCACAGAAATTTCGTTTAACATTTAAACCAGCTTAGTTACCAATGATAATAATTTTCTTATTAGTAAGCCTTTATACCTTCGGAATCAAGTGGAACAAGACAATTTTTTTAAAAAATGCAAGGAGAGTCAGCGAAAATTGAAGAAAACAAGAAGCCCAGAGTCAGAGTCGGCATGTTTTCTAACAGTTCCGATTCTGATTCCTTTACTCCAAAATCAGCCTAACTCCGACTCCAAGGCCCTGGAATAGTCATCATTAAAAAAAATGTATTTTTACTTTTTTCTTAATACAATAATACACTTTATTTCCTCAATATTCCGTATAGACACTTTTTATGCCTTAGTAAAACTTAAAACACTGTCCCAAGTTTCGAGCGAATTTGCAATTCTCAAATTTATGAATAAATTAGTTAAACTGAATTAGTTATGTGGTAATGAAAAGGTCCAAATAAGATGCAGGTACATAGCCGAAATGAAGTGTGAAACAAATTGAAACTAATGCTGCTCAGTTAGCGTAGGTAACCTAAGTCATTTCCATACAAAATATCGCAAATATTGTCGAAAATTTTGAAAATTATTAAACCAACCCATAAAGCTGATGCATTAAAGTTTAACTCACATAGCCTCAAACGATAACTATTCATTTATTCTCAAACACCATTTATTTCTTGCTGGTGAAATGCCGACAGGTGTACCAGCCCTCAAAACTAAATTCGTCAAAATGTCCCAAGTTAGGGTGGTGTCCCTAGTATGGGCCCTTGACTATGTTAAGCCCCTCCAGCTTTTCTTTCTCATAAACATTTGACTGTTTTTGTTTTCCACAAGCAAATTTTCGATTTATCCGTTAAATTTTTTATTTGTTTCAAATAGACATTTTCAGCGGTCCCAGTAAATAAGTTTTATCATTTTGGACTGGGTTTTTTTTTTTAGTGATTCCTTTCTTTCCATTTCAGTAGAATAAAAACTTATTTTATGTATAGATATCGTACGCCCTGAATGTCTTGATAAATTTTTGTTTCCCTTTTGGTCTTTATGTTTAAACACAGAGAGTTACTGCTATGAATTTTCTTCAAAAAAATTTAATGTTCTCTCTTTCTTTTTTTAAAGCCTTCGATTTGAATTACATTTCGGTCATGTATTTGTAATTTAACTTTTTATACGAGCCCTAAGTCCCCTAACTTATATTTAGCGAAATTATTTCCATTGAAAACTATTACTGACACAAAAAACTTGACATTTGTGCGACCAAAACTCAAGAAGATATTCCAGTTCAAAGTTTTAATGGACCATACAGAAGATGAGATTGGAACTTATCACCCCTTTAGGAGCATGTCGGGTTGTCGAGGTAAAAGAAACAAAAGTATTTGCATTTTTCATTGCTATTAAAAAATAAATGAAATGTTTTGTCGTGATACGCAAAGAAAGACTTCAGATCCTCGAACAATTTGAGAAACCACACTGAATGCACACATATAATTTTAAACACTTGTTAACTGTTATATTTTCCTCTAAAAGATGTTATTGACGGCGAGTGTAAAGTGGTGTAAGTCACAAAACGCTGCGCTTCATATCTCGGTGAATATTGGTCGCACTAATTTCAAACTTTTTGCGTTGGAAATTTTTTTAATGAAGATTATTTCCTCAGACATAAGTTGGGGGACCTGAGGCTCGTGTAAAAAGTTAAATTTTGTATTTTTTAACTCATAATATTTTCACTTCAAATTTCCAATATCTTAACTATTCATCTGATTTTAAACATTTTTGCAAATGGAAGTATGCATCTAGGACTAACGGTTGCGAAAATGGAGGACTTGCAGGTTAAAATGGAACACCCTGTATACTAGTATCGTTTTTGATATATTATTCGGATTATCCACGGTTTTCGCCTATCCGTGGTTACCGTGCTACCAAAGATAGTTCACACGCAAAGATGTTCCACTCCGGTAGAAACGTATGTAACCTTCCTTTCGACCCCTGACGAAAAAGTGGTTCGACCAAGAAGCCGACATTAAGGAACAGGTTGGCGAGACAAGTTTGGGAAAAAGCGTGCTTGAATGATCGAAAAGGCACTAAATCGCCAATGCTGATGTCGCTGCATTTGCAATGCGAATCCGGAGGTGAAGATGTTTTCTCTCTTCTCTCCCCTCTGCGGAAGCGCTGAAAGGGAGGTAATTAAGCCTCATTTGTACGATGGTTCATTGCTAAAGGGTAGTAAAAAAGTCATTGTAGAATCGTCAAGCGTAAGTTATTACGTTAGCGATACGTGATTTAAAAGAATTGGGGCGAAATTAGAATGGCGCAAAAGTATGAAACGAGTAAAAATTTTGAATCCTTAAAATAAATTAATTTTACCGGAAAAAAAAAAAAACATGCGTTGTTTTTCACTTCGATTTTTTTTTCTTTTTGTCCTTTTTTTAAATCACAATTTGCTTAACACCAGGGCCTGTCATCAGTCGGTGGACCCTGGTATCAGATATTATAAAGAAACCGCTTGTGAACCCCCCCCCCTCCCTTTCACTTATTCATTTTTACGCGACATTTTTACCTCTTACATATCCCCCCCCTCTCTTAATTCTAAAATGAGAGTACTAGTGGGTTGGTAAGATAACTTTATATCAAAAGTACTAAATAAACGATCAGCAAACTTCAACATATTAATTAATTAGCATACTAATTTACATCAGAACTAAACATCCAAAATCTAAATATTTTATTTCAGTTACTGGAAAAACCAAAACATACTTTTTCATTGTGTTCGTGTGTTTTTCACTGTGGATTTTTGCAGTCAAAATGTTCTAGACTTTTGATAAACGCTAAACACGTCTGTTATTTGTTCCCAAACGTGCTGAATACCCCTCATGTTGTTGTAAAACAATTGTTAGAAGATCTTCGAAAAAAAGTAATTCATCTTTTATTGAATTACCTTCTCAATCAATTTGGCCAGCCTGAAAAATTGAGACGGATGGACATTCTCCATATCCAATTCTAAGTTCCGCAGTACTTCTTAAAGCACGTGAATCAATTATATCACTGATATAGTAGAGATAAGCAATTTGCAATTATTCAAGATATATGCATTTTCTTAAAATCTGAGCTCCCGTTATGTGTGTGTATCTGTCTGTCGCACTCTAGCGCCAAAATGGACGGACAGCTTTATTTAAAAAAATTTTTAAAAAAAATCGAAAGGGGAGTTGATCGGGAGTGTTTTTAGCTAGGTTGTGTTTTTGGATGACATTAATTAACGAAGATATTAGTTAAAAACCTCTGAAATGTTTTTCGCGATTTTTGCAGTGAGAACATAGTTAAAAAATTTAAAATTTAATACCAAAATAAAGAGAAATTTTTTCCGCCTTCTGATAAAATGTGTTTGGAGCTTCTATCTTTCATAAAATTCGAATTATGATGTTTTTTAATGCAGATTTTAATAACCGCTAAACATTTATTCACGCGATTGAAAACCGAATGGGGTTGTTTCCTTCAGTCAAAAGTAATACTTTTAGTCACTAAAATTGATTGAATAAGCAAAAATAAATAAATAAATAAATAAATGACATAACCCAAAAAATTCTTTCATTTTTCCAACAGTTATTTTTTAATTAATTTTTTAATATGTCCGATTTTTCAAACAAAGCGTGGTCTTGGTGACGTCACAAATGATGCTCTTTGACGCATCTTTGTACCGCGTTTCCACGTTATGATAATCAAGAAGTCAATTAAAATTGAGCTCTACGCTTGCTATTAACCATATCGTTGCCAATACACGTGAGTAAAGATGCGAATTAAATATTTTGCTCTGTGAATGGCAACACAGAATGGCATTTCATCATTTATGATGTCATAGACAAGAAATGTAAACAATGAAAGCGCGCAGATTTTAGCATTTTTTTTTAATATTAAACTTAAACAAATTATTTAAAAAATTGTCAGATCCTGTGTTTTTAAGCATGCTCTTTCAGAAAAAAATACTTTTAAAATTTTGGAAACGACCCCATTCATTGTTGACCAACAAGGGAATTAAAAGCAGTGATTTAAAGTTTTTATCTGTTGCCAGTTTCAATTTAATAGCAAAAAAAAAAAAAAAAATACTTGACTTTGATTTTAAATAATATAAGACTTTTAAAAGTATTTTCAATTTTCCCTCTTGATTCTGCAGTTGCGACTCAATCGGAGGTTTTTAAAATTTTTAATTTTATCGTTCCTTGTGAATATACGCATTTGCGTTTTATTCCGCAATTTTAACTTTAAGACAATAAAAGTCTTCAGATTTCAAGCGATAAATGTTCGCATTGTATCCTTATCAACTAGAAATCAGTCCGCAGACCGTTTCCACGACACATATATAGTGACCTTTATAACTTTTTCCTGAAAATCACCTTTTCGGACAGCGTTTTTATATGAAGAAGGTTTTTTAAAAAAGTACAGAGATAAATACACAACGTCATGTAACACTTTTAAGAGTTTTTTTTTTTTTTTTTTGAACTACTAAAGCTTAATAAAGAGTAAATATTAGGTTTATTTTGCATTCAATATCATAATGCTTCTTGAGAACACAAAAAGCGTTTCCCCAATAAGAAAAATATGCATGTTTGAACACTCAAAGCTATGATTGAAAGCTATATAATGATAAGAAATTCTCTTCATGATTTGAGCCGCACTTTTCGTTTGTGGTGTCATTTTCTTGGAATTTTCGAAAACTACAGGAATGCTTAAATTGTCCTTTCTGACCCAGAAAGGTTATTTTGTCCTTTTGAGTGCGTTATGAAAAGTGCTTAGTATTTTTTTTTTTAATTATGTTATTTAAGCACTTTTATTATACTTGGCCTGATTGTCTCGGAGAAATCTGAGGCCTGGTTTCTCTTATATCTCTGCTATTAGACTACTTAGAGACTTCGGGATTTCACTAAATGATTTGCTTAATCTTAAGGTACAACTTAGCGCTGAAAAAATAAAATTCTAAAATAAAATAATTATTTAAGTTAAGATGGAAAACCGCAAGTTTCATGTAATTTCCTCATTAAATGTTTAAATATAAAACCCATTGTTACAAATTTTGTTGCCTTTCAACACTAATGTTAAAAGCAATCATAATGAAAATTTTGAATCAAGGCTCCTCTGAAGCAATCATGAAATTAGCAAACATAAATCCTACAGAGGAACAAGGATTAAATTTTAGTGCCTACTACTTAAAGTTTTAGACACGTACATAGGTTTTCTCCCTTTTAGTGGGGAGCATTTATATTAAAAACGTGAGGGTAAAATTATTCTATTTCTGAAATACATTTACACTAAAAAGAATAAAAGAACAGAATGTTTTTAAAAATACCAAGCACTTTTCATAATGCACTCTAAAGGACAAAATAGCTTTTCTAGATCAGAATTCTTGTATTTTTCGAAAATTCTACGAAAATGACACCACAAATGAAGAAAAGTGCGGTTCCAGTCATTTCAAACCAAACTTTCCCAATAATAAAAATATGCATGTTTCAACACTCAAAGTTATGATTGAAAGCTAGATAATAATAAATCCTCTTCATGACATGAGCCGCACTTTTCTTCGTTTGTGGTGTCATTTTCAAAAACTACAGGAATTCTTAAATTGTCCTTTGTGACCCAGAAAAATTATTTTGTACTTTTTGAGTTCATTATGAAAAGTTCTTGGTATTTTTTAAAAAATTCTGTTATTTGTTTGTTTACAAAATAAGTCAATTTTTGTTCTGCGCACTTGGATCGTAATGGAAACACAATGTTGTCAGCCCCGCCTTATCTCGTAACGGATAAACGAAAACCCCGCTTATACGAATAAAATCTCCAGGAACCGAATATTTCCCAATGTTAGACATTTCGCAATGTTAGGGATCCCGCTTAATCGAACAATTTCCCCGGTTAATCGAATAATAGTGATCAGCTTTCGCATATGTTTTAGCTGAGAAAATTTTTGAATACATAAAAAATCAATTAAGAGCAATTACTGAAGCAAAAATTAAAAATTGTATTTTTCGGCAAACAACCGGCGGGGGAAAAAACATTCATAATCCATCAAAGCATATCCACTATTCTATTTATTTTCTTTTATCGTTGCCATTACCAACAGACAGTTGATAATTAAATTAAAAAACACAACGAAATATAAACATTGCAGAAGATAAGAAATTGATAGATATTAATTGCGTAAAACACGGTAATTGAAGTTTGAAAGGTGCTCCCAAAATACCTTGAGCAAGGAATTCACTATTATGGACTGTCTCCAAAAAATATTAACTGAAAAAAGGTGTCGGAACAAAGATTCACTACCCATAGTTGTAAGTGACATATAATTTTCATAAATACTTTTATTTACTTAGCTTATTTAAAACGCTTTTTAATAAAAAACATGTTTCTTCTATTACTTAGATATTGATTTATTATAACGTTTTAAGACAAACGTTGTCAATCAGGAAAAATAAATAAAATTTCCCCGCTGATTCGAATAATATTTCTTGGAACTCACGGTATTCGTTTAAGCGGGGCCGACTACCAGTTTTCCATTCAGTAGGGAAATTCATCACAGACCTCTTACGATCAAGAAAAACCATCGTTCAGCTCGCCTTAAACCTTATCATACTGCCCTGTGCAGGTAAACAGCAGTAACTGCAGAAATGATTTTTCAAGATATTTGAAGAAACGCGTTTTGGATTTAATGCTAACAATAGGAAAGTGTTGGAATTAGACGTCTTTTTCGCGCGTTATTTTCAGCGGAAACCAAATAAGCGAGCTTGTACAGTAAAGATAACGCACAATAGATGACAAAAATGCAAAAAAATCAAAAATGAAAAATTTGCAGTTACTGCTTTTCCCCTGCACACGGCAGTACAGTATTGCACCATTGATATCCTTAGACCTCATTAACAATTTCACTGATGATCTCCGGGGGGGGGGGGAGGGAGGGGGAACTAACCTTACGGACATAGCTTTTTCTTCCGTGCCTCTGGGGGTGATGGGTAGTGATTGGTGTTTTCGGAGGAAAGGAAGAGAAGACAGAATTAATAAGAGAGATGGGGAAGGGGGAAAGCCCGGTAAATGTATCTTTACAGAGTTTCCTAAAAAGTAACAACGACTAGGATCATTCAGCAGTTTTCCAAAAATCATTAGTGGGTCCCCTTATTAAGCGTGCAAGTTGCTCCGATATTCGATAAAGTTCGATAATTTTCCATGATTAAGTAGGAAGAGAATAAGCTTGATCCATTTCGCCGTACGAAACTATTCAAAATAGTTATACCTGGATGGAAACAATTAAAAACTCATGTTTAAAACTATTTTCGTCCCGAAATGTACTCGAGAGAACTCGTACTGAAACTTCACTTTGACAAATTCAACAGAATCTAATAAAAGTGAAAATGTTTTAGATTGTGCAAAAAAAAAAAAATAATAATAATAATAATAATAATTTTTTACAAAGGTCGGTAACATGATAATGAGTGATAGTCTTTCAATGATGAAAAGTAATGAAAGATGTCTAATTTAAAAAATAGCTTTGATCCCACAAATTCAATTCATTTCTGGTGAAATGATTCAATGTTTTTCGTAAAACAATGTTTTTTATGCTACGTAATGTGTACTACAGCCTATATAGAGCTAATATTCTAATGATCAATAGGCAACTTCATTAGTTATTTCCTTTTATATTAAATTTACCTTGACTTCAATCAGTTTGGTATGTATTCTCATTTTCCCAATTGTATTGTTTGCATCAATAATAAAGATTGCATTAAAAATTTGAGTCAATAAAATTCATAATACACTGAAACACTTTATTACATAAAATAAGAATATTTACATGATTAGTTCATTAGTTTGCTTCCATATCACTACATTTCTTATTGTTGTCAGGGTAACAAATTAATTACAACACTACATTTCACTAGAAATCTGCTCAGATGCAATGATAAATAAATTGGTTAGAGCAATTTTTTTGTCATTTTGAACTGAAAAACATTTGAATTGCAACAAGCAACATTTTGAATTTGATTTTGTGAACAATTGTAGGAGAAAATTGAAAACTTTATTCCCAAATTGTATCCTTTCTTCGAAAAAATGTAAACAATAATTAAATAATATACTATTTCCATTTTAGAACAGTCTCAAATTTCATTCTATGTATTACACTAACTTATATTGCGTAATATAGAATAACATTGCAACTGTAACGAAAACCCTTTAAAGCGGCCACCCATTTTGAACGGCCGAAATTTTGCGGAACGAAGGAGTGGCTGCTCAGACAGGTTGCGCTGTATAAGGTATATTTGCAGATACTAAGGACATAGACGCCAAAATAAAATTTGATTCATATTGTTTGTTCAATTTATGGTTTAGGCTGCTTTTACGATATCTAACACATTCTGAGCAATTCCTAAAACAGATAGTCCGTGGGACAGTCAACCATATTGTTTCATTCTACGACAATGGAATTGCAAAATGAAAAAAAAAAAAAAAAACAGCAGGAATGAACAAGAAAATATTCCATGGTTAAAATACTAAAATATCTTGATTCGAAGTTGAGTAGAAAAGAAAGTCATGGTTTTCTTTCTAAATTTTTTATTTTCATATTTTTAACGTAATGAAAATACGTTTTTAACAATCGTTTCATAGCTGTTGACATCCATCGAACCGGCTGATAATGTTTACGTGGAATAATTCTTAAGTTAAAGCGTTGCTGCTTGGAAGCTTGGTCAAAGCTTTTTTACTATGTATGCGGAATTTAATGAAAAAGAAACGTCATAATTTGTGAAAATACGCATTGCTACAGTATTTCCTAATAAAGATTTCATTTTAAAACATTGCATTGGGTTAAATAGCAGAATCAGCTACAGGTCAGAATGAGCCGACTAACTAGTAAGATCGCAGAACAAGCAGCTCTGACACAGAACATTGCAATCTATGGTATTCTGAGATGCATAATTACAGTGACTCCCAAAAGTGTTCGTACACCTACGACTTTCAATGAAATATGACCCTATCCACTGGTTAGAATTAATATTTCGGAATAGGTATTTAATTATAAAATCTATGATCAATTTTCAACAAAACTACATGAAATTTTTTTTTAAATTATTTAAACTTAATGATTAATGACCACAAACAAAATACAGTTATTGAGAATATTGAAAATATTGAGTCATTGAAAATAGTGAGTAAATGTCTATTAAAAATAACTTAAATGCATAACATACTGTTTTATGCATATACCATAGCATGCATCATGATATACACGATATTATCAAGAACACAATACTTATATACATGTTACTCATTTGTGTAATGTATGCATACAAAAAGGGCTCGTCGTAAATATGATAAACGTTGAATAGGATACTTTGGGCTGAAATGCATGTTAAGAGTTAAAAAATAAATGAACAAAAATGGCACAACACAGTAAAAAATTGTTTTAAAATAATTTACGAGAGCATTTCGTTTACTGTTACCATCATTTTGCATTGCCTTCTTCGAAACTGGTTGCGTATTCTAAAGAGAGTTGATTGTAGAAACATATATGATTTTTTGAGTAATTTAAAAGTTTAAAAAAAATAATAAAATAAACCTCACAAATTAGTACATACCCGTGTAGGTAAAACTGCATTTAAAGCACCTCTAATCTGGAGACGAGTCCGCACAAAGAATAACCAGTGACTTTCACTAGAGAGACAGTTATGAGAGTTTTCAACATTTTTTTTTTAAATCCAAAATAAATTTCGATACATTTGTATGAATAAGTCGTATGAAATTTTTAAACTTTATGCAGCCACAAGATGTCCCGTGTCAGAGCTTAGTTTGCATAGGAATTCTCAGAAGCTAAAATCTGTACTTATTTTATTAGGTGATTTTTTTACACGTTAAATAGAATTCAGATAGTTTATAGCTAAAGCTTGTTGTCAGAAGATCAGCACACCGCATTTATTTCGCTGTACAGGTTCGTATTTTCTTAGCTCCCTTTTAGCTGCGTTTCTATTTGACAAGGCTAGGGTAAGGTGGGGTCCCGTTGGTTCATGTTCTCTCGTTGACCCGATTAACTTCTCGGTGGACTTGACCTCTACATAAAATGCCACAGTGAAGTGTGAAGTATTGCATACGATGTAATTAAGACTTCGCTTGTTCCTCCTTGTTAAGGAAAGCAGGGAAATCGGAGTACGGTTGTGTGTGCGGGGGGGGGGGGGAAGGGGTGAGATGCTAACACATTTTATTTTTTGTTTAATCTTTTATTGGAATGAATGTAACTAAACGGTCTGAAGTTGCATTTTCACGTTGCATCCGTTTCACCAAAGCATTTCTTACGGGGCATCAATTTTTGCGCAGGAGCTCAAATTTCTAAAACATAACATTGAAATATTTGTGACATGGGTTTAAGTTACATCCATAGATCAAATGAAAAACAAATAATGGAATTTTTATTCAAAGTGTATTATACAAAAGAATCAGAGCTCAATTACCAACCAGACCAATTAGGCTGTTGGCCATGGGTCCCCAATTTTTAAGAGCCCCAAAAATACTAAAATTGCTGCAGTTTCTATGTAAGAAAATTAAGGTACTCTCCTGAATTTATCTAGTTTTTCATGTGTACAAGTGTGGGTTGCTTTGAATAAGTGATTTAACACCTGAACACCCCTGAAACTACCACCCCTGATTCTTTATTAATGCTTTTGTTTATAAGGTTTGACTGTAGAGGACCCCCAAAAAATTTTGTTTATTGTCTACATTAGTCGGACCCTGAAAATATTACATACAAAGATCCAATTCGTCACACATCACGCAAAGCGAATATATGCATCGCAAGAACTTACAAGTTGACCGCAATTCGTTGAAGCCTTGTTACTAAACTTACTAGATATTTACTTCATGTAGTGAGTTTTTCTGAATGTATTAGACTGCCAACTGATTATAGCAGAGCAAACATACTGGAGGCAGTCCTTGTTTCAGAAGTCTACACTTTGATTTAGAAATGCATAAAATGGAGTTAAAACTGCATAATTTTGGTAAAGCAGCTGAAATTATCTAAAAACTAGAGCTGCTAGAGAAACTATTAAATTTATTTCTTCGTTTAAACCATTTCTTTAAATTAAAAAAAAAGAAGAATACTCCCCTAAAACAACTCCCGTAGCAGACCAAAAAGGTTATTTTGTTTTTACAACCTCAATGATATAAATCAGCAAAAGTGGAAATAAATAATAATGTTTCTTCCCTCAATGATCAGTAAAAGGGGAAATTTAGGGCGAATTCATTCTGATTAGTAGATGCATTAGTTCGCACAACGCTCAGGGGTCGAACGGCGCGATGACACTTCTTCCAGGCCCACTCAAAGAGAAAAATCGCGGTATCAGTTGCGGTTTTTCAACAGTAGCAAATGAGTACATTAGTTAAAAGAGAAGAACGATTGAACATCTGGAACTCTTCAAATCTTCAGATACAAAAGGCTTTAGAATCTCCATGGGGGGTGTGTCTCCCCGACTCCCGCGAGGAAATGGCAACCCTCCGCCAAGCCAGTTCACCGTTGGCGACGAATTTGTTCCTAAATGTCGGCTTTTGTCCCAAAACATGTTTTCGTTAGTAATTTATTTTCTCTGCGGAGCTTACAAACCGGTCTCGAAGTGAAAGTTCTTTTGGTGCTACCCTCATCCGCGGATAATCAGGAGTTTACTGTACATGCATACTGCCAAGGGCAGGTAAACGACAGTATATGCTGAAATGAGTTTTCAAGCTATTTAATAAAACGCGTTTTGGGTTTAAAACAAACAACAGAGAAATTTTGAAATCCGGCTTTTTTCTTGCTTTATTTTCAGGGGAGACAAATTAAGCAAAATTGTACTTTATTGTACAATATATACCATGCGTGAAGACCAGTGGCTCAGTGGGTGGCGCTTTGCGCTCCCACGCCACTGGCCCGGGTTCTCTTCACGGGTCGGGCATGGTTGACTCAGCCGTTCATCCCTACAGTGGGTCGATAAAATGAGTACCAAGTTTACCACGGAACCAAACACTGGGGGTTCCGCGTTAGGCTGACCACCTAACCGGAACACCTACCTTGCACTCCAGAGCCGCTGGTCTGGAAAACTGAGTTGAGCACAGTAGTCCTTTGCCCTCACGGGTCGGGATGCCACAGGGTTTGGATTTTTTACATACCATACGTTGTACAATAATTTACGGTTACGTACAATAGATGAAAAAATACAAATAAATTAAAAAAAAATTGCAGTTACTGCCCACGGCAGCATACATATAGATGTTTGCAGACATACATGCGTACATACATTCAGATGCCAAGAAAAGTACCTCGGGGTCACGCCAAAGAGATGGTGAAACTAGACTCTTTTGATGGCCAATACCGTGTCAAGAAAAAGGATTATAATTCTTTCAGAAGAGATTAAAATGGAAATTAAGCCTCAAATATGAGTGATTTTTTTTTCTTGAATACAATACTTCTTTTTTACTTCGTACGAGGAAGTAAAAATAACCTATGATTGAAAATCCATGAAAAATGATTAATTCATAAAGTAATAAAACTAATAGCAGCGTATCCAAAACTGAAGTTTTTTAACATGCCATGCATTAAAGTGACTGAAGGTAAACGAGGAAATACTAGGAAAGGAATAAATTTAAATGCATTAATAACTTTTTTTGAAGCTTTCACCGCTTCTGTTCAAGTTCACAGTCTGAAAATCTCCATCGTTTCTAGATTTCTGGAACGGGTTCCTCAGTAATAACGCAAAAAAACCAATTAAATTCATATCAGAAAGTGATCTGCACCAAATTAGTTAGAAATCCTCTGTTATTTTTCAATTTTTTATGATTTACACGCATTGTAGTTATTCGACCAGCTTAAAATCCCATCTTTCTGGAATCAAACATTACTGTTGCAAAAAGTCGTATTAGCACTACATTTAACGACAAATAAGTAATTAGAGCATCAGTTCAGCGGTAGACAGTACAGAAATCCTTCACCTCTTCTAGTTTTTTTTTCCTCCGATACAGCTAGGCACTACTGCGTAAAAAGAAACGTTTCATTCCTCAAATCCTAACCAAACGCAAAAGTGAAATCTTTGGTTAGAAAGTTAGGACGTGTTTCTTGGCACTTTTTCTTTCTTATTACTTTATTTGAAGTTTGTTTAGAATAATTTTATTTTATAGCGAACTACAGGCCTTCTGTGTTGATTATAACAGGGAAAGTAATTTCTTTTCGCTCTCAGAAGTTGGTGGCACAGTGAAAGAGTGTTTTTTCATAAATTAATTAGTTAACGAAAACTGATTGTTTTTGGAGCAATATTTGAGTGGTTTTTTCCTGATCATTATTCAAATGGGATGTGTATTTTACAGAAAATCTTTTTTCTTCGAGGCAGGGAGATTTTCATTCTCTTTTAATGGGTATGAGAGCTTTGAAGGACAGTTATGGTTAATCGTATAAGGATTTTTTTATTACTACACTGAGAACGCTTGGAGCTCACTGTATGTTAAATTATGTGTGTGCATTTAAATTAAAGAAAAAGGGGGTTTCTTTTCGGGGGTAGGCAAGATGATGTTTAAATTGTTCAAGCTGTGTTGGGTGTAGTAAGGACTGCAATCCTTATGGGATCGTGTTTTTTTTTTGCGTATTTTAGTTGCATTATTTTTTCTCCAAATAGGGAGTTTTTTATCATGTTCTAACTGTAATGCGTATCGAAGTTAAATGCCTTTTTCTTCCAGGAGACGACGAATTCTTTTTTTGTTCTCATATTGCAACCAGTATTTTAATTAAAATTTTTTTTCTTCCAGAAACAGCAATTTTCACTTTGTTTTAATTTCGCCATCGAGATTGCAACCAATGAAATTCTATCGGTGGAATCAAAAATAATCGGTTTTCTTTTCTTTCTTTTATATTTTTTTAGCAATTTTAAACATAGTATTTATGGGTTTTTTTTCTGTTTAATTTATTATAAATACTTTTAGACAATAAACCTCAATTCACTTACTTTTTTTATTTATGTTTTTTGTTCTGTCGATTTGTTTTCGATTGAATGTACGTTATTATTTTAATACGGAACTTTAAAGGCTGAGTTACGTTCATTACAAATGATTATTCTCTAACCATATAATTCTAAATGATCTCTTCTTATTATTCTTTAAATTATATATAACTATAGAATTTTTAATACCGAAGAGATGTATATGATTTTATCTACAATATGCTTTTTATTTTGTCACCATCAAAATAAAATAATCCCCTCCAAAATAAATAGCTTTTTTAGGTGTTTTTAATAGTGTCATTTCATTAAAAATATCTTTTTTTTTTAATATTACGACTGGGTTCATTTTTTACTGCATGTTTTTTTTTTTTTGATAACTACATGTATTGTGGTATAGCATTAAGGTAAATTTTGTAATATATTTAGTGTGAATAAAAAAAAATTAAGATTGAATGAAGTGCACACAAAATTAGTTTTTAAGAAACGCATGCAAAAATTTCAATTTGTCAGAAAGAAATTCAAATTGATTTTTACTATGCTTCTTAATCAACTTTCCTTTTTTTTGGAGGAACTGTCTTTCATTGTGTGTTAGTTTGTAATGCGTATTTTAATAATTTCTTTTTTCCTCATAGAAAAGGGTATTTTTTCTAATTTTTAGGCATATTTTAATTGTTTTTACTTTGAGAGAGGTGGTTTTCGTTTTCTTCTAATTGCGATGCGAATTGTAATTCTTTTTTTTTTTTCTTAGAGGAAGGGAATTTGTTTCTTATTTTGAAATTGTGATGTACATTTTTTGCTAAATTTTTCTTTGAGGAAATTAGATTATCCTTTTGTCCTAGTTTTAAAGCTTATTTTAATTAAAATCCATTCGCCCTCGGAGGTCAGAGTTTTGAGCGATAGTCGTCATTCTTGTATCAGGAGTTTTCATTACTTTGCGGAATAAACTTGGAGTTTAGGTAAAATTATGGCTCATACGCAGTTTCACCAGAATTTCAAATTTCCTTCCTTCTTTAACACATCAAAAGGTATGATTAAAACTGAAAAACAGGGGGGAGGGGATTCGTGTTGGCGAAACTGGGGAGACACCAAAATTATCGGTCACATTTTTGTGAACAAAAACGACGTTTCAAAGTTCAGGGTGAAGAGGGAAATGTACATGAGCTCGAAAGAATTTCGTAGACCTACAGCTAGCATGAGTGCAGCCGTGTGAGTATAGTTAATATGTTTATTAACTACACATTACCAACGCGAAAGTTCTCTACCCTAATATATAAATAGGAATTATCGAGTAACTCTCCTGACGCCATCGACAATGAAACTCGCTCCACGGCATGATAAATTGATAATAATTTTTGGGAATGTTTGACATGCAGGGAAATGCTTTGTTTTGACGAGGCTGAACTGGTTCCGGTATCTTAACTGTTTTACTCGTAAGGCTGTCCTTTTTTGAAGTATGAAGAAACGAAAAAGTAGTTTACAATGAACGCTATCTACTGGAGTTTAGGGTTAAAATTTCAACTGTTAAAATATTACCAAACAGGCAATTGCTTCGTTCAAATGTAGAAGCATTTTTCACCCGTCGTACATTGACGTGCGATTTTTTAGTAACACAATAAAGTCCACAGAATAATTCCTCTCAATTTTAATCATAAAATAGTAGAGAAAAAGCTAGACTAAAACCTAAATTTAGTTTTTTTATGAGTTTATTTGAATCGTATATTGAAAAGATATGAACACATAAATCTTGCTCATCAGATACTTATCGGGAACGTGTTTGTCCTAATGGAGCTGCCTTTCGCCGAAACACTTCCATCAATATGCAATCCCGGCGAAAGCGAAACTTGTTTTCGAAAAGCGTCACAGTGACTCAGGAAACTCGAGGAGGAATTGTTGTCCAACGCTCCATCGCGCAATCCCTGAAGCATGGAACCGAAGAATTACACAATTCCTTCAGAAATAATTCAGCGGTCAGAAGGGATTCATCCAATGCTCTCGTTTCCTACACAAATTCATTCACAAACTGAAGCTTCTTTGCAGTTCCAGATTCCATTCATAAGCAGGAATTATTGATGTGACTCATTTTTATCGCGTTACGTGATCCTCGGCAGTTTATTTGTTGCATAAGGCGGAATATGTATCATTTTCTTGCGAGCGGAGTGATTAAGATTTTGTCTTTTTCTTTAGCCCTGGGCGTGAAATACGTTGCGGGATTTGACTGTAATGCGACCACACTAGCCAATCATTGTTACAGTGATTTGGTTCATTATGAAGGACTGGGGTTCCCATTGTATGGTCGGAATGAAGAAGAGTTGAATGAAACGTGCAGGTAAGAGAATACCTCTTTTTTTTTTAATACGTAAGTACTTAAAGGAAAACCATCAAAAATATCCTCTTATTAAGGGACGCTTTTCTGGTCCCCGTCTATTTGAATATTGGGCCCAGTGTAATCAGGGTCAGATTTACGCATGGTCCTGCAAGTCCGTGGGCAGCAAAACTTTAGGGGAATCAAAATAGAGTATATTTCTTTCTTTTATCTCTTTTTTTTTTTTTTTTGAAAAAATACTACTTTGAAAATGTGCAGATTTTCTTGTGACAGGGGCACTAAATTTCACTTCAGGACCTGGGAACCACCGTATCTTGATCGAGCCTTGAGCGTAATTGCCTCTAATAAAGAGCTACTCTACGCAAGAAAATTTCACAACGAAAAATATACAAAAATCAAAAACTAAACAAAAGTAATAAATTTTTTGAAGACTCACTTTTTGCTCAGGTAAAAATATTACGAGTGCTATAGTAGACCGGAAAACAGTCACTCGCTACTCCCACCTGGTGGCTAACGATTCACGTTTTCTCTACCAGTCTGCAGATAATTTCCTTTCCATTGATTTTTTAAAAAGCCATTTCTAATTTGTTGCACTTAGTGATATAAAAATCATCCCAAGTTCTCTCATAGTATTCCCTTATCACCAACGGAAAAGAAAATCATGCATTTCAAATTGTTTTCAAAAATTGCTATTTGAAGCAATTTTGATTCTTAAATTTTCACTACTCCATTTTTTAACCTACTTTCCCAGTAAATGTCAGAGAAAGATGAAAAAAGCATGAAAGAAGGCTTAATGCATCTTAAAAATATCCCGAAAAACAAAAAAAAAAAATTAAAAATAAATAAAATAGTTAGATAAATATTGAAAAATTAAAAATTGGAAAGTATTGAGATGGGGGAAAAATGTCTGTCGGTCTATCTGTTCTCCCCACCCCCCTTAATAACTTTTGAATGAATAATCCGATTCGAACAAATTTTTTTTTTTTGTTAGAAAGATCTCGGCAAGGACATCTCATTCCCATAATTCATTTTTTGATCTGAACAATTTTTCGTTCAATTTTGAACAGTTCAAATCTCTTAACATTAGCGGCTACGGGAAACTGAAAGTCAATATAGGTTCCGAACTTAAAGGCGGATTTACTTCAAACAAACTTTGTTGGAAATTGCTCTTGAGGACCTACTCCCGACTCCGATAATTTTGGTGCTCCTGACTCCGACTCCTGTGCCCGAAAATTACTCGGACTCCGACTCCTGTGCCCGAAAATTACTCGGACTCCGACTTCCCGACTTTGAATCTGATTTCGTAGCTTTGGCAAAAATTTATGCACGGAGGAAAAATGGCTAATTCCGACTCTTAGATATTCGACTCTAACGAAGCGATTTTTCAAAAATACGATGTGGTTCTTTTTCTATTCCAATTTTAAGAACAAAACTATCATAAGATGGACGAGTAAATTACGAAATTATCATAACGTGGAACCGTAACCTGGGCACAAGTCAATTGGCGAGATACGAAATTATCATAACGTGGAACCGTAACATGTGTACAAGCCAATTGGCGAGAAAATTCACCATACATTATTTGTAAATATACAGGAGAACCAAAAGACCTTTTAATTTTTCTTTTACGGGCAAAGCCGTGCGGGTACCCCACTAGTATTAAATAAAATACCAAGTTAACACTCAACATTTTGCATGCAGCAACTCCTATACCTTTGAGAAAGTGACTCCTGCGTTTCAGAGACAAAATATCTATTCCTTTCCAACCCTTTAATGGGAGGTTCTACTGTATTCTGCCGTGGGTAGGTGGTAAGATACTGCCGTTTGGCAGTATCTGCAGAAATGAGTTTTTCAGATATTTGAAGAAACGTGTTTTGAATTCAATACTAACAATAGGGAAATTTTGAATTAGACGTTTTATTCGCCCTTTTTTTCAGCGGAAACCTAAAAGCAAGATTGAATAATAAAGCTAATGCACAATAGATGCCAAAAACGCAAAAGAAAAAAAAAGAAAATACAAAAATTTGCAATTACTTCCCTTCACCTGCTCAGTATTCGCCTTGATTTATAAAATGGTTTTGAAACATTGTTTGAAACGATTTCATCATTTTTACATTTCGAAGCGATTTATTAATATTTCTGACTGCGAAGCATCCCTGCAAGAAAATTAAGCGGGTTGTAACTTTTTCAATCACTGAATTATCTCTATTAACTTTCTATGTAGACGCAGCATGAAAATAAATGCTTCATTATTTTTTCCCTTTTTACAAAACAGTCAGTTTATATTAAATGTCTCGTTTCAAAGTTCGAAACAATGTAAAGAAAATTAAATAAACTTAAAGTCAAAATTTTTTAACAAAACACGAATTGCAAAAAAAAAAAAAAAAAAAAAGACAAACACTTGTTTCAGAAATGTAAAACCGTCATTTTTTTTTTTTTTTGGTTTTCTGTTGACACAAAAGATGTGTGCTTTTGGTCGAATGTCCTTATATCCTTAACTCGACACATTTTTGCACTTAAAACAACGAAATGCAACCCCAAAACATGTGTCTCGATTTTTTTAACAAATTTACCTGGTTTTTAAGTTGTTGATTTTACATTTACTTTTTAGCGTATGGGTACCTATTTATTTCTTGTAAACATCGAAGTTCAAAATTCAAAATACGTTCAACGAATTTGAAAAAAGTAATGTTTTTTTTTTAATTATTTCTTTGTATTGCAGTAACGGAGTTGATAGAATTAAATTTCAAAAATTGTTTTTGACTAAGCTTTTACGTTTATGATAAAATAATAATTGCTTGAAAAATGATAAAACTACAACAGATGAAAACTGAAACATGTCTTGCAAACAATATTTTACCAGTTCCGGGACAAGAGCATGGAATTCAACATTCTGCAAGTAATTGCCACCAAAAATAATGTTATGTCAAGAGAGTTAAAAGAGAGAGACTATTTCATTCCACCGGTATTTGAAACTAAATTAGCTGCAAAACGCATAGAAAGTAGGAATTATTCTCAAGAAGTATTGCTGTTTCCTACACATTCCCAATCGTTTTAAAGAGGATCAAAAAGGCGATTTATTGCTGCATGCAAATTCATAGGGACATCAAATTACTATCATTATGCTTGAGTTAAATTTATTCCTTGTCCAGGATGACAGCATGGAGTTCAGCATTCCAAATAGAAATGCCACCAAGAAGAATTTTATGGAAATGGGCAAAAAGGAAGAGTTTTCCTTTTTCTACTAATGTTTGAAACTCGGGTTATTTTAATAAGAAATTGGTATCATTCAGATTAATGATTGCTATTTACTACCTTAAGGGGTTCCTCGAACTTAAAATTTTGGAAAGACAGAAAATTGCAATTTGCCAAATGGAACTCCAAATTTGGCCGAATGATGATAGTTTTGCCGAATAGGACTCAACATTTCGCCGACTTATGGCAATTAAGCGTCAGAAAAATTTGTCGAATAAGGAATTTTTTGGACGGTCACTGTGACCTCCCATGACCTACCACCAGGACGCCTCTGATTACCTTACCCTAATTGCTATTAAAATGTTGCAAAGGATAAGGGGTGTGTTCAACTGTTTTTAAATGCACAGATACGTCAAGATATAATCAATATAGAACAATTTATTTCATTCCCTGCCTAGAAAGAGACGGAACTTACTAATACTAATATGAATGCCGCAGAAAGTAATTTTACCCCAAGGTATAAAATTAAAGAAATTTCTTTCCTCTGGGGTGTTTGAAACTGAGTTACTGCTGAGTACAGATAGGAAATATGAGTCATCCTCATAATATATAATGGCGAATGATCGAGTAACGCTCCTGACGTCATCAACAATGAAACTCGCTCCACGGCATGATAACGTGATAAGATATTTGCGTAATGTTTAACATGCAGGGAAAGGTTTTATTGTGACAAGGCTGAACTGGATCCGGTAACTTAACTGTTTTTCTGGTAAGACTGTCTCATTTCAGGAGAATGAAGAAATGAAAAAGGGGGTCAACAATGAATGCTATCTACTGGAGTTTGAAATTAATCCACTGGAGTTAGGGTTGAAATTCCAACTATCAAAATTTCACCAAAGAGGCAATTGTTTTGATCAAATGTAGAAGCAATTTTCACCCGTCATATCTTGAAGAGCGATTTTCTAGTTCTCAAGAATGATTGTTATTTCCTACCTTTCTGTGATTCTTTTAAAGATGTTTAAAAACTATTTCATACAATTTCAATAGCTCAATATCAACCTGATTTCATTACGGATGAATTTAATGTGATTTCATATTTTGTATTTCAAAAAAATTTTACGTACTATAATAAAATTTCATTTTTTAGTTTGATTGCCGACTCATTCGACTGCATAGACGAATATGACGATCGTTGCAATGGGAATCCGGAATGCGATGAGGAATGTGTCGATTTGTTGCACGACATCAATAGATTTTCTAAAAGTACGAGGTTGAGAGATCTTGAATTCGAAATATGCACTCCTAACAAGCCCCTTCGAAAAAGTAAGTTTTTAAGTTATTCGTAAAATTCACATTGAAACAGCAGGAAAAAAAAACATTTAAAATGATGTGTTTTAAGGTATCTTTGTAACGTTAAAAAAAGGGGGGGGGGTTATAAACGTTTAACTTCACACATATTAAGAAAGTAATTACTGACTTTGATTCGATAATTATTAGCATTATTTACTTTTAAATTTATCAAGCACTGCTTACTAAACTAAACTAGGTCTTTTGACGATGACATACTTTAGCTATTTTAATCGCACTTCAGCGCCGCACAATCTTGTTTTTTAACAGTGGAGTTGAAAAATAAGTTCATATCCCTTCCATGTCATTGTTTAAACTTCAGTTCGTATATAATTTAAGTAAAACAAAGTTAAAGATTGAAATTAAATTATTTACATTTATTTTTCAAAAATCATCTTTACTATTATAGTTAGAAGTGGCTCTACAATGAGAGGATTGTGGGAGATGTTTCATAAAGGCCTATTTCTCCAAAAAGGAACCTTTAAGCAACTTAACGGACACACGTTCTACACTTTTCTTTTTTCTCCAGTTTGACTCTTTACGTTCCTGTCAATGAAGAAATCTGTATCTATAGTTAGGGCAAACTTAACCTGGCAGCATTGTGATGGCTACGCTGATCCTAATATGAACATTGTGGTGCTGCCAGGTTTGGTAAGCCCCAACTATAGTTTGCTTAAAGAGATCAACAAGCTTTAATACCCAACTAGCTCCGCCGCCCGGCTTTGCACGGTGCACCTCGAAAATAAAAGTTATATCAAGTGATACGTGTTCAACAATCAGGCTTGGGGGGGGGGGGGGGAACGGTGAAAGTTTGCGACAAATTGCGGAAAAATAACCAAAAAGGAAACATTTTAAATCCCCCGATTACAGGAAAACCTCAAAACAAAAATCAGAATTTTATTTCTTCATATTCGAGAAAAAAATGGCAACACATCTTTCTTCTCAATGATTTTCTTCACCGTTACGAATTTTAATAAAAGTATTGTCGCGGAAAGTTGAGATGAAGCACCGAATAATAATTTGAATGGAGGAAAGCCTTCGAAAAATAGGGATTTTTTGTCAAAATCTAAGTATACTAATTAGTAGTTTTTAATTGATATCTACTCTATTATAGGAGGGATAAGCCAAAATTAAAGACTGTAAAATGACGAATCCATCGGATAATTTATTCGATGATCAGTTTACTGGCGTTCGGGTGAAGTAACTCGGACATAGATAGATAGGTACATACGCTCAGTTATTAATTATGTAAGATAGATAAATATGAAATTTTTCTTCGGTCCGAATTTCATGCCCGGCCAATCATTCAAGGCAAAGCTGCTGCAGCGGACTGATTTTGGGGTAAGGGAGTCGGATGGTTTGAAATTCCAGAAGTTGGAATCGGTCATCTTCCTTCCGACTTTGATGCCCTAATTTGAATACAGTAGTACGGGGCATCTCGGAATAAGGGACACCTCTATTTAAGGGACATTTTTTCTGGTCCCATTCCCTTTGAATAGGGACCTCCATGTATTTACCTCCGATTAAGGAACACTCCATTTAAGGGACAGTCTCAGAGAGAAATTACAAAAATTCATTGATAAATGAGTAAGAAGTGTTGAATTTACTTGAATTCAAAGTTCACTTTTTGTCTAAAAATTAACTGTTTTTTTTTATTTATTTTTTTTTTACTTTAACATGTACAACGAAGCAACTACGTAGTGTAAAATTCTTGCTGAAATTTACATGCATGCTTTTCAATCTCAACAGTTTATTTACTTAGACTCCGCTTTAACAGATTGTGCACCACCCATAATAAACTTTATGTAGAAAACATGAAATGTGCACACTAACTGAAACTTTAGTTTACATTGTACTTTCTCGAAAATTACGAGAAGTCAAAGAAATTCCTGTAACTAATTACTTGAAAATATTTTTTGCATGTTTCATAACCTAACCTTGATAAATTTTTGATTAAGTTTTAATTATTAAAGTATGATTTTTGAAACTTAAATAACACTGAAACTGTTTTATTAACATAATTGTATGTAACATTTTCATTTTTAAATCTTAAGTTTTTATAGTTTTCGTTAATTATAAAATATACTGAGCTGGTTTACTTAATACATTAACTCAAATACCTCCAAAGAAAGGACACACCTATTTAAGGGTTTCTAGTCCCCTTAGTGACCCTTATTGAGAGTTTTCAACGTCACAGTGACGGTAATGAAACTGTCAGATCACACTCCAGCCCCCCCCCCCCCCCCCGTATCTATTATTAATTGTGTTTTAATCGGTTGGATGGGACCTTGCAGCTTTTTTTTTTTGGGATCCAGTCCTGAAACCGAGCAATCCCAAGTTCAGCACACCCAGAGGTGTTGATAATGAAAGTGACAGTATAAGACAAAAAAAAAAAAATTCAAGTTTTAGCGGCTAAGTTTTGTATAACGACGTCAGAAATTTGTTTTGGTGTGTCTGAGGATTTCATATTAAAAAAGAAAAGCTGTCGGAAAATGATTTTCAAAAATATGTGTCTTTTCCCCCTTATTTTACTTCTCCAGTTTTTTACCCGGAGTTATATATAGGTGATGACAAGAGGGACAAAACACAACTTGAAAAAATTAAATGTAACGCTTTTCAGGAATTTTAAATATGGCGATTAAAGTGATGGAAAGTTGAAAAGTCTCATTCATATAACTTTTGTTATTATTTTTCTTTTCATCAATGAGTTTTTAAATTGTATTAATTATGCTGCTTTATAAAAGGAAAATAAGATTAAAAATAAATGCAATCGATTTCCTAATATATTAATTGCAATAGATAAAGTTATAATGTGGTTATGTTTAAATGTGAATTTCATCACGTCGCATTAATAATTTCAGCCTATTTGGAGAACAGTAGATGTCTGGAAAATAATGCTTTGCTCTACGCAAAATGCCATAATGACTCACAGCTTTCTCAAGAATTCATGGCAACAATTCAAGATCCGAGAGAATCTAATGCTGCAAGGTGTTGGTGAGTAAAACAAAATTGCAAAGAGAACATTTTTTATTATTTACATTCCAAAGAGCTCTTTTGATCTGTATGATCTAAGTAAACGTAAGAACTTTAAAAAGTATGCTTCTTAAGTTCATCTATTCTTTAATGAATTTTTACTTAAGATAAAGTGAAAATTTAATATGCAAAGGATGTCCGTAATGTGCATAGCTTTTAAACTGTGACGGCCAAGGAAAAATTCTGTGATAAGTAAGATCTAACAGAATGTCATGAGAGGTTAACCAGTTGTCACAACCACTAGAAAAGGAAAAATCAGCTCTTTTACTACATGTAATTTAGTTTGAACTGATTAATTTAGGTTAAAACATAAATTTGTTGCAATAAATTTTGTCCAGTACATTTTATTAGCCCATTAGCTTGAAAGAGTCTAAAATATCTTAACTAATGGCGAGATTATTCCTTTTTGATAGAAAAAAAAGCTTAGGAATGAGTACGTACCAGTAAAACTGCGATCTGATTAAAAACAGCGATATTAGGTCCTTATGGGAAAAAAACCCTTCAAAATATTAAATGCAAGGAAAATTCACTATGATGATTGAGGAGCACTAACATAATAAATCACACTGTATATAAAAACTAATATTTAGAAAAAATATGGTAGGTTCTTGCAAAATGTTATTTAAATATTCTATTGATGGTGTTCTTGGAATATCGGTTACAAATTTGATATTGACAATACAAAAAAAAAACTGCCCATCAACGGGCGGCTGCCCATAACTAGTCAATTACCCTAGTTTCCCGTGAGTTTTTTTTTTTTTTAAAGAAAAACATGAACGAAGCGTTATGTATCTTACAAATCTTTATTTAAAAAATCAAAAACATTTTCAAGATTTCAAAACTTTTAAAGAAAATTGAAGGTATGAGTGCGAAATAAGAAAATGTACGTCTGTCAGTCGTCTTCTCCTAAGGAAATAGTTCTATTCAAACGAAGCGTTTTTCATTTCGTGAACTGATTACTGAATTGTGATTCGGCAGAATTTCTAACTTAAGAGAATCATCGCTTGTGAAACTCCTTCCTACAGCTTTCTAACAATACCCAATTTAAGAGATCCTAATTATTTAATATTAATGAAATTCAAAAGAATAAATATGAATGATGATAATCAAGTTTAATAAATAAATATAACAATAATTAGTAATAATCGTAATGATAACAGCAATAAAGATGAATAAAATATGACAACGTATATAAAGTACAAATTGAGAATGGAAAAAGGTTAAAAAACCAACAAACAGCTGTTTCGGCACTCTAAAATACAAGTGCCACCATCAGTGCATTAAAAACGAAGACAGGTTCACCCGACCAAACACAGTCGAGGCGAACAATGGAATGAGAGACGAGTTGTAAAAGATATGAGAGCAGTACCGGAAACGATGACGTCAAGGTAACGTCAGAACTCAGGAGGACAGTTGCACTCAGGAGAAAACATCACGGACAAAAAATAAATCAAATAACAGACTTCCAAACATTAGGAAAAGGGGGAGTGCTAAACAAATCATTGACGATTAAATTAGCATTTTTCCATATGTAATATGACTCCCAAAAATCTAAATCATGAATGGACGAACACTCGTGACTAACTTTGGCGGAAGAAAAAATAAAATTATGACCGCAGGACCAACAATGTTGAGCAATAGAGGAGCGTTTGAGATCCTGTTTTTTGACGTAATTTTCGTGTTCTTTTATCCGGAATTTGAGGGATCGTCGAGTCTGCCCAATGTAGGCCAATTTGCACTGGCAGGAAACACTGTAAATGCCCTATTTGTCAAGGTTGTGAACAGGATGTTTAAGCTGTGAAAATTTTAATTTATTAACAGGAGAAAAAGTGACGGACAAATGAAACTTTTAGAGTGCCGAAACAGCTGTTTACTGGTTTTTTAACCTTTTTCCATTCTCAATTTGTACTTTATACGTTGTCATATTTTATTCACTTTGCAGTACAAAGTTTTCGACTACTTTTTAAGCAATAAAGATATTCAGTAAGTGATGCATATGTTAACTATTTGTTAGTTAAACTAAGAGTTAGTCATTTCCTTCCCATTTTTTCCTCGTTAAAATTTTGTTAATAATTTTTCTAATGCATTGAATCGAAAAAATGATTAAAATGTTTGTATAAAAATTAAAATGGACATTAAAAGAAATATTTTAGGAGCTTTTTTTATCTCATTTTTATTCCAAAAAAGTTAAACGAAAAATCAAATTGAAGAGGATCTAATCATAGGAGGTCACGGCTTATATGGGAGGTCACGGGAGGTCACTGGAACCTCCCGAAATTTCCTCAGTCGGCAAACTATGTCCGACGATTCAGCAAATTTGAAGACACAATTACAATATTGCAATTTTTGAATGCTCGAATAACCCTTTTCATTAGAAGTTCTCTTTTCCCCATTTTTTATCATTCGGCAAATTTTGAAGTTCCATTTGACGACTTGAGAATTTCCGCCTTCCCAAAAATTTAAGTTCAGGGCGTCTGGGGATCCAATGAAAGAATATTCAATTAAAAAATCGATGCAACATTAAGATGCATAAAAAAATATTTTAAACATTCGGATAAAGCTAAGCATGACTGCTAAATAGGAAAAAAAATAGGTTTTCCCAATTCAGCGAAACTCTTTTGTTTTAAACGCACTCACCGAACATGTAATTATGACATTTCCTTTTCCGTTCGCTAATGTACATCACGGATTTGTTGCCATGATAATACAAATGTTAGTTCGTATTTGGAGGAAGAAATCGATTCAGTTGTTTCTCTGAAGCCTGCCGTTGAGTCTTGCAGGAACGTTTATGCATTTGTTCTCCAAATTTATTTTTAATTTAATTTATTTTATTAATTTTTTAACTGTTATGTAGGCATTTGCAGAATATATAGATGAATATATTTTTTTAAATAAAAAAACATTGACCAGCCAGGACTTCAGATCAATAAATATCTTTGTGCTGAACAGTAGAGTAAGGAATAAACAACGTCAGAAAAGCACAAATTCGCAGATTACTGCAGACACAGCTTTTGTCGGATGTCTTATCATCCATAAGCTCATTACTTTTTGCATTGAAAAAGGCTTACCCTGTAACGCCGAAACATGTGTTTGCAGTAATCTGCAAATTTGTGCTTTTCTGACGTTGTTTATTTTTTACTCTACAGCCAGGAGTTGATTGACAATTTCTTCACGCCATCAATTTTTATTTTTTTATTTTATTTTATTTTATTTTATTTTTATTTATTTATTTTTTGTATTCAAAAATAGAACTTTTATTTTAAAAGTTGGAGGAGCTTATTACTGTACGTAAACAAAGATTTTTTTTTTTTTTTGGACTTAAAGTTTTACGACAAAGCGATTTTTGACATCGATTTATGAACTCCGTTACAAAATATTTCTGCATCCCTTGAATCAATGAATCAATGCTCTAAAGCATTCCAGTTACATGTAGGAAGAGCGCAACACCCTCGTACCACGAACCAGGGTTCGAGTCCCGGTACACGTGAACATTTTATGAGCTTATTTTAAATGTTACTGAACTATGAAGTATTTTTAAAGATCCTATCATAGTAGTTCGGATTCTGTCTTAAATTTGTAGGTCCCTCAATAATTCACAATGCTTAGCCTCAGTATAAATGACCATTACAGTAGTTACCGAGCAGCCGAAACACCAGACAAAGTACCAAAACTAAAAAGAAAATCCTGAGCTCTAAATTAATTCATGCACTGAAAAAAGAAATCAAAAACTAATGAAGAGTTTACAAACCTTTCTTTTACTATTTTATATTTTTAAAAATAGGCTGAGGGAAGATCTATTAAAGATAAAAGTACTAATGAAATAAATAAGATATTGGAAATTGACTAAATAAAATTTAAAAAAAAAGAAAAACACCAAATGAACAAATAAAACAAATAAAAAAATAAAAATTATTCAAATAAATAAAATATAAGTAAAAATTTTAAAAGTAGGTAAGTCCTTAAAACAAAAACTCAAAACTTAAGAGGGAATTATTCGATTCAAACATAGTTCATAGAATCGAAAGTTGGAAAACAGAGTAAAACTAATTTGAACTTTGTTGAAGAAGTACCTAAAATGATTTAATTTATTGCATAGAACTTGACGAGATACGCATCAAGTTTTGATGCACGTTACCTACAGGAAATTTTTTTTTATCACTGTCAATTACTGTTCTAATCTACTGGAAAATATTTCAAGCTGTTTAGCCATATACGCAGTCATCCTTCGGCTACAAAAATGAAACAGAAAAGGTTTTCTTATTTATAGAAAAAATACTAGTTTAAAGTTCAAAGTAATCTAAAAAAGGTGATGATCAGATTTTTCTAACTGGTTGAAATATAAATAAAAAATGTTCAATTGCGAAAATTTGTTCTAATATGCTGACACTTACGATTAGACGAAAAAATCTTTAAAGCTAAACTCTGCACCTTTTTACTATTAGCAAAGCATTGGTTTCTAAAAAGCAAATATGTGATTAAATTTCACTATTTAAACAAAGAAAAAACCTTTGTTTGTATTGCTTCAAACGGGAAATTAACCTTTTAATCTGTTTCAGCTTCTTCTCTTGGTACCAGGATTGCTTCTCCAACATCACAAGGGATGGCTGCAGCACTAATGCAACTTTCTTCGTGTCCTTTACCCTCCACAAACTTCAAGGTCACATGAAAGCTCATTTCTGCAACAATAAACGACTCTTTTGTGACAAGGCACCACTACCGTATTGGTACGAAGGGCTTGCGGGCGAGCTATATGATGACGAACATCATGACGTCACAGAAAACGATATAGACAACTCAATAGACGACGATATAGACAATTCAATAGTCGGCGAAATGGACGCATCTGCTTCAGCACACTGGTGGTCACTAAAAGTTTTAACGTTTGCTCACTTTGCTTTTGTAATTTATATGCACTTATTTTAATTACAGTAGAACCTCTCAGTAAGGAACACTAAGAGGAACGGACAATTTGTCCCTTAAATAGAGGTGTCCCTTCTTCGGAGATACAGGTAGTAATCAAAATAATGGAAACACTCTGTGACAAGTGTGTTGGGAATCACTACTCTGCCGTAAATGTTCTGTTAAAAAAGGTGCTTCTGACTGCAATCACTCACACTGGTGAATCCAGATGGTCATTGAGTTCTGTGGTCGCTTTTTCTGCTGTTGTTCGATTTTTAGACTTGACAATCCGCTTCAATACCCGTTGGTTTCTTTCCCTGAGCTTCTCTTTCCCTCCACTATTTTGCTTTGCCGAGCTTGTCTTACCGCGTTGTGTGTGTGCTGTCATGACTTTAGATACTCTAGATACCTCTAGAAACGCCAATAAGTTGAGATGTTTTAGTTACACTTGCTTCCAGTTACACGCGTTCCAATAATTTGGCCTGTTTTAAAGTTTGCGAGGTCAGACATTTTACGTGCTTGAAAAAAATCCAAGATTTCCAGAACTTCAATTAAGTCACCATATACAACCAGAATATGTACATTGCTATTTATAAAAAAAAAACACATACCTAGTTTTGTTCTTCATTACTTACGAAGCACATTCAAACATGTCACTTTCATTCACAGGTGTTTCCATTATTTTGATAACTACCTGTATATGAATTCATGCATGTTCTGTTAACCCAGTCTAAATTCATAATAAACGTAAACTGATAACATTTAAAATTAATTCTTGAAAATGTTTCTCATTTATATATAATAAATAAAATTCAGAATTATTCAGACTGGAAAAAAATAACATTAAAATTGCATCATAAATTTTGTAGTATCAAAGTTTTGTAACTGATTTTCATTAATTAAAATTTTGAAATTAATCTGTTAAGTGGATTTGTCTGATGTCATGTAATTTACAATGTGAAAAACAATGTGATCACATTTCAAGTTTTCTTCACAAAGTTTGTCATGGGGAGCACACTATCTGTTGGGGTTTAGCCCATTTGAAAAAAAAATGATGAGAGGGAAACGCAAGAATATACAGTGGCTCCCAAAAGTCTTCGTACACCTACGACTTTCAATGAAATAGGCCCCAATCAATTGGTTAGAATTAATATTTCGGAATAGGTATTTAATTATAAGATCTGTGAACAATTTTTAACAAAATTACATGAAATTTTTTTAAAAAATATTAAAACTTAATTTTTTAAAAATCAAAAACCAAAAAGTGCCGGAAATTTTATCTCACAAAAATCTTCGTACACTTTATAAAATGTCTTTATATTATTGAATAATTTAAGTTTTGATTAAGTTATTAATTAATAGAATATCATACAGTATTCATAACACCTTTTAAACGTCTGGGAATAGATTTCATTCTTTTTCTTTCATTTTTTTGCGTAATTTCTGAGTAAGTGTTCTACCACACTTCGAGTCTTACTGTTTCTAGCTCTATTTTTGTTTTAAAGCTCTATTTTTGTAATCTAGCCTCCAGATGTCTCTAAATACATTACATTAAGTTAAAATCTGGAGTTTGAGGGGGTATTTTCTAAACTTTAGGACAATTTTCGAGGCACTAGACGCAAACGTTGAAAACCGAGTGCTTCTTATCGTTATCTAGATAAAAAACAAAGTTGTTTCCAATAACCAAATTTTTGGCTAAGAGTTCAAAATTGGGTTTTAAAATATTTAAAGGAACGGCATGATTCATTATTTCACCAAAAAATTCCAAACTACCAAGTCCTAATGCTGATATGCACCCTCACACTATAACACCTCCATCGTCCTGATTAACTGATTCAACTAAGTTCTTAAGATTAAGTTCCTATTTTTTTCTTCTACTTACAGTTATACAACAATTTAACCAAAAATGTTGAATTAACTTTTATCTGTAAGTAAGACGTGATTCCAAAACGTTTTTAGCTTATTTATCATTGATTTTGCGACGAAAAGCGTAAGCTTTCTGTTTTTCGCACGACCAAGAAAATTTCTGCGGCATTTAATCCAGCTAATCAGAGAACTTGGCGAACAATTTTAGGTGAAAATTGAATGTAAAATGTTTCATTTAACTCGGCAGAAACTTTTCTAGTACTCAAATGTGTATTTTTCATAAATTTTTTAACTTTAAATCTACGATCACGTTTTGTCAACTTTGCAGGTTGACCTTTTCTTACCTTGTTTTTCGGTCCGATTCCTTTCTTTAAAGCATTTTATCAAGCACTTTACTATACAAACAAATAAATTAACTAATTTAGAGACATTTCAAACCAATTTAAAACTACTGTGGGAAAAAAAATTCAAAATTTGAATGGTATTTGCGGTTTTGTACGAATACCAGCCATTTTACAGTAATAAGCACAATATTAAGGAATAAATAAACAAAAAATTAAAGCCAAATGACTTATAAATGTCAACATAATGCAAAAATATCCATAAAATCGGCATATGATAATTTTAATCATGAATTTATTCGAAAATATTTGAGTGTACGATGACTTTTGTGGCGTGTTATTTCTCTGTCTCTTCGTTTTCTGACCCAGTTCAAAAAGAAGATCCGTCAATATTTTGAAAAAACCAATGGGTTGTATTTAGAATGACATAGGAATGATGTGAAAAAATATTGGACTTTATATTCGAATTCAGTTTCGAGTTATTTTGGTTTTACTAAAAAATTTCAAAGTGTACGAACACTTTTGGGAGCCACTGTAAGCCTCATGAAGAATTTCGGAACATTTATTTGTTTATTTGCTTAACTTTTACCAGTTGTTTTTCGGACAAAAAGAGACCCTTGAATACTTATAAATTCGGTGTTTCTAATGTATTTTTTACATATTTTTACTCTGTGACTGTCCCTTAATGAGAGGCAAAGGCGTGGAGGTCCCTATTCAAAGGGACTGGGACCAGAAAAAGTGTCGCTTAAGTAGAGGTGTCCCTTATTCAGAGGCGTCTCTTAAAGGATGTACTACTGTAATTAATTCAACAAAATATTTATACTGCATTTTTTAAATATAAAAAGTGAATACTGTGATATCAGTGCTTTGAATTCAAGATTTCAATGAGTGAATAACATTCTTTGAAGTCGGTTCATGTCATATCGAATATTTTTGTCACTGTTATGCTTATAATATACACGGAACACTAACGTAACATTTGTTTTTTGTTTTGGATAGAACAGTGGTGCCCATCCTACGCGGGCCACATCTGGCTCGCGAAGCTGACCAGTGTGGCCCGTTGTTTTGTTCAACTTTACCAAAAGAAAATCAAAATTAATCACCATATTACAAATTTGTACAGAAATACTCAAATACTGGCCTCTGAAAATCAAATATAAACTTCACTTTATTAAAAAAGGCATCTTGTAATAACAAAAATTTTTGGTTTGTAATTTTCTTTTCTTTGTTTTTCCATGTTACCTAGGACAGTTTTAAAACCTTATGTGTGTTCTGGCCCGCGACAATCAGTTAAATCTGAGGTCCGGCTCTCGAGTAAAAAAAAGTTGGTCTCCACTGCATAAAGCAATCTAAATTATTTCATACACCAAACATTTTTTTTATAAGAGCTGGTATTTTTAAATAGCTTCGAATTAATTAATAAATCCATTGCTCTTTAGTTTTACCTTTAGTAAATGCGGCTGTTTAAAAAATCAGCTCCACTTTAAGGACGTTAACGAAGGAAGTTTTCCAAGCACAGACAGAAGATTCAAAGACTAACTTCAATATTTCAGAATAAAAATAAAGCTGTGAGTTTCTTATTTGAATTTCAATGTTTCAAATTAAAAATTTAAATTACTTGTATTGGCTGTTCTTCTAAGAATTAACTCAGACCAATATTTTTTCCTTAATGTGATACAGTCCATTGCGAGTATTAGGTAAAACCAAATACCTCTTGGTGTACAATATTGACACGTTTAAAGTATTTTCTTTCTAAAGTAATTACAAATATTTAAATGCGTATCATTCTGCTTTGTACACGAGTAACAAACTTAATAACCAAAAAAAAAAGTATTTTTTGTGTATCAATTGTAAAACATGTATATGTTTTATGTATAAGTATAAATAAAAATATGAAATATTGTCTTTAAATTATTGTACTCTTCTTCTATCATTAACCATTCCAATATTAAATTTTTAACAATTCTTATATTTTGTAAAACAACATTAATTGGTCAATTGAGCCTATTACGAATGTTTCCAAAAAAATAATTATTATTATTTGTCCTCTGAACACAGTTTTTCCCTAAAACAAATATCAATTCAGATGTTTTTAATTGTTAGTTTTAATAAAATATTTTTCCTTTTGTTAGTAAAAATTTTCTTTTCGCAATAAAATAGAAGGAAAGGGGCATACGTGAACATTTTGTGAACTTATTTAATTTTATTTTTTTGTCTTCAAAAAAATGTTATTGATTTCTAAGAGAAAAAAAAAAGCCCCTTGATTAACCTTTTGTTTGTGTCATAGATTTTTTAAAAAATTTCATAAAATTATTTCTTTATTTTATAGTTTTTTTAATCTCTTCAGTTGTTCACGAGCGCTCCTGAAGGGGGGGGGCTGAAGTTAAAAACAAGCCAGGGGCACCTATGAACAAGATTTAAAAAAAAACAGTTCAATCATGTTATAAGGAAAAACTCTTGAATGAGAAACATTCACTTAAATACCAATTACAATATTTAAACTATAATTCTACTGATTTTTATCTTATACTGTGTCAATTTAAATTGCCAAATGAAAAAATATATTTTTCCAAAAATGCTATAAAACCTTGCTCACACTTCAATTTTCAAGTTTCGTAGCACATTCTTATCAGAGTAGATAGACTTAACAGAAGACTACACAGTACAAAGAACATTTATTATACAAGGACATTTCTTATTCTATATTACTTTTAAGATTCATACAGGGTCTGATAATGTATTTTTAAATTGTTTTAAACTTCAGTTTTTACTTAAATTGAAGGAAAATGTGCCTTTTTATTTTTAGTAACTGTATAATTCTAAATTAATGACCGACTATTTAAATAACTGAAAAACAAGCAATAATACAGTATAACCCCAATTTAGCGATTGGCGATGG
Organism: Uloborus diversus; assembly: GCF_026930045.1. NCBI lineage: Eukaryota > Metazoa > Arthropoda > Arachnida > Araneae > Uloboridae > Uloborus > Uloborus diversus. The sequence continues at coordinate 124,622,911 of NC_072732.1, read as the reverse complement.
ATTGGAAAAAGTTACATTAAATCAGGGATATCGTTAAATCGAAAAGCATAGACATGCAATGCAGTCCAATACGGAGCTGTGATATGTATCATTAAAATGAGGATATCGTTAAATCGGTTTTGTAGCATGGGGTGTGCATCTCGAAGCGATTTTTCGAAAATTCAATGTGGTTCTTTTTCTATTCCAATTTTAAGAACAAAATTATCATAAGATGGATGAATAAATTACGAAATTACCATAACGTGGAACCGTAACATGGGCACATGCCAATTGGTGAGATACGAAATTATTATAACGTGGAACCGTAACATGGGTACAAGCCAGTTGGCGAGAAAATTCACCATACATTATTTGTAAATATACAGGCGAACCAAAAGACCTTTTAATTTTTCTATTACGGGCAAAGCCGTGCGTGTACCACTAGTCATTAATAAATTTATAAATTGATTGAAGAAAAATAAAAATTGTAATAGTTTACACATCCTTTCAAAACTTATGAAATCAAACGCTATTATCAATAGCATAGAGAGGGTATAGGAACTGTTTACATCTTATTGCGTTTAGAAGTGTCCTATCCGTAAGACTGAATATCAAAAATAAAAAACTCTTAATTCAATAAAAAAAAATTGAACATAATCATTAATTACGAATTTCTAAGTATATTGCTTGTTATTTAAATATTGGATGATTCCTACCGAAAATTTGCTCGATTAACTAACAAACATCGTCCTCTCCTTCAATAGTATTAAGTGTCAATTATTTTTGTTTTATAAAATATGCTTAACATCAAAATCCAAATACAATTTGCATAACCCTTTCCGGCGCGGTGGTCACAAAAAGGGACACCAATTTTAAAAATTTCTTTAAAAAAAGTTTTTTCTTTAAAACTCCAAAAATCGCTGCATTAGTTGCTTTTATTTCTCTGTAATGCACAGAGATGGCAGCACAATTAAATATGACTCTTTTTGTTGTCTTAATTTCTTGTTCAAAATACCTCGATTTTCAAGCTCAAATACAATATTTTTTTCAAGATTTTAAAATTTACACCATAAACTAAATGAGTCAACCATTTTCCCTCAGGAATCCTGAGCTAATCAATCATAATTTTGTAAAAGATTCGAGTTCATTTTTGAATGCATAAACAAAGTTTCTTTCCAGGTGTAACCAAATGTGGACACCGCCCGTCTAGAGCATTGATCTCACTGTTGTGGGTGAAAGATGTAATTTGATACATTTCAGAAAAGGGGGACCAAAAGAATTGTCTACAATGGGCTTTTGTTTATTTATTTTGGGTTCTTGACCCAGAACAGGTGAATTTGAAGGTCCATGCCTGCACACATTTGAGATCTGCTTTTCCTACCAGAAAGTTGTATACTTTTTTTATTATCAGCTTTGATATTATTTTTTCTGTAAATGGTATTATACAGTCGTATTTTTTCATTTAATATTTTATAGCACAAAAGGAATGCACATAAAGCAAGAACAATGTGCCAAAAATATTTTTAACATTTTAAATTGCTTACTGAGATAATTTTATATAATCTATATGAACTTTCTTGAATTTTACTTCATCTTTATCTTGGAATTTTTATAGTAAGAATATTGAATTTTGTGTTCTAAATATTCTTAATGGCATAAATTATTGAAATAATTAGTAAAAATGCTTAAGAGCTTAAAATATTTGAAATTACTCCAATTGTCATACGTGGTAAGCATAACCACTTCAGAAAATAATTTCTGCTCTAGGCGGGCGGTGGTCACAAACGGGGACACCACCCCAAGATGGAGGGGGTGAATTTAAAAAAATTTTGACTGTAAAATCTATGTCCAGATAACCAATTTATCCCGTCCATTGTGTTTTTTTATTATATTTCTAAAATTTTAATGACCCGCGCCTGTAAGGGTTAACGCGCATTAATGTTTTGCATTAATGTTTATAAAACAACCAAATTCGTATTGTGTTCCATTTTTCATGCATTTGGGTTAAAGTTAGAATACAATACAACATTTATGCACAGAAAATATAAAATATTTTTCATAGCGTCTCTATCTGTTGTGCGTATCTTTCTGGTTTTAATTACCACGTATCTAAAATATCTAAATCACACGAAGCAAAACATTTTTTCCCTCAAACTATACGAATGACAAATGTTTAACTTAGGCTTCTGTACAAAAAATTATGCAAAATGCTGTCAGTAATAAAGAAATCAGTCTTTAGTAATACACTCCTGAAAATTGCAACACTACGAAGGACTTATGCGAGTGAGCTAAAAATTGCAGGAAATGTAAAGTAGGGCATGATATGCAAATGAATAAAATTGCAGACTGGTAGTGCATGCGTATGCTGAGCAGCGCCCTCTGACCGGAGGATCGAACCGAATATAAATAGATGGCTGTAGCGAGGCGTGTATGATTATTGGTGGTTATTTATAGGAGGCGTTGATTTAACCCTCTTACTCACACTTCAATTTGCATTCTCTTTTCCCATTTTTACGTGTTTTACATAAACATTTCACAGGAAAATATATTTTTAATTTCAACCAAAATGTCTCTTGTCACCACTTCGTGATACATCCTCCATCACCCTTCGTCACAAACTGGCACAATTTCACGAACCCTCTCCTGTTCAAAATGTGACATTATTTGTAGGTGACCCTTTATTTTATTGTAAATGATAATAAAACTGAAACAGAATACCAAAAAAAGATTGATATCGAAATGATTTTTTTACACTGTGGCAACAAATCAACAGTAGCAAACAACGTCGGAATAGTTCAAATTAGGACACTGATTTTAAAATTAGCAACCAATTTGCTAATTTGCTCTTTATCTATGTTGTTGACTAATTAGTAAAAATTTATTTCAGGAAGTTTGCAAATTGGTACACAAATTATCAAATTGTTGCAATCAGTTTGCTAGTTTGTGCTTTATCTACGTTGTTTATAACCATTAATAAAATTTTATATCATCAAACTAGCAAATTTATTCCATGAATTAGTAAATTGTTGCAATCAATTTGGTAATTTGTGCTTTATCTACGTTGTTTACTCCTGTTAATAAAAAATGATAACATGAAATTAACAAATTGGTTGTACAAATTTGTAAATTATGGCAACCAATTTGCTACTTTGCGCTTTTTCTACAATGTTTATTACCGTTATTCAAAATTCATATCAGGAAATTTGCAAATTGATCGTACACATTAGCACATTGTTGCAATCAATTTGCTAATTTGTGCTTTACCTACGCCTCACGCTTTACTTCCGTTACTAAAATGTTATATCATCAAATTAGCAAATTGATTCCACGAATTAGTAAATTGTTGCAATCAATTTGGTAATTTGTGCTTTATCTACGTTGTTTACTCCTGTTAATAAAAAATGATAACATGAAATTAACTAATTGGTTGCACAAATCTGTACCTCAGAGCTAGAGTAAGCCACCTAATGATAATTTTATAGTAGAGTGGAAAAACGTTTTCCTAGTGCATGCAAAGGATGGAGCACGCGCTCTTTTAACCTTGCCAAAAAAAAAATGAAAATAATTATTTTATAAAGAATTAGGTTCACATGGCTCGATGTTTGGGTAGGCTTCTACGTACATTGCACTAATAAACAGAAAATTGCAATTTTTGGACTTACGTGCTTCTGGCTCTGAAGTACAGAAATGATCAAATTTTTGCTATCAATTGGCTAATTTGTATGATTCAAATGATCAAATTGTTGCAATCAATTTTGCAAATTTGTGCTTTTAACTACGTTGCTTGATCGTTTAAAAAATACCATCAAACAAGCAAGTTGGTTACACAAGTTAACAATTTGTTTCAATCAACTTGCCACATTGTTTGTTACCGTTAATAAAGATTTACATCATCAAATTAGCAAACTGATTCCACAAATTAGAAAATTGTTGCATTAAATTTGCTAATTTGCGCTTTATTATACCTTGTTTACTCCTGTTAATAAAAAATGATATACTCAAACTAGCAAATTGGTTGCACAAATTATCGAATTGTTGTGACCAATTAGCTAATTTGTATGATGCAGATGATCAAATTGCTGCATATTTATTATACCTTGTTTACTCCTGTTAATAAAAAATGATATACTCAAATTAGCAAATTGGTTGCACAAATTATCGAATTGTTGTGACCAATTAGCTAATTTGTATGATGCAGATGATCAAATTGCTGCAATCAATTTGCTAATTTGTGCCTCATCTACATTGTTTATTACATTAATAAAAATTTATAACATCAAATTCGCAAAGTGTTGCAATCTATTGCCAATTTGTGCTTTATCTTCCTTGTTTACTACCGTTAATGAAAATTTAATATCATTCCTATGTTCATTTATTAATGACACAAATGAGTGAGAAATTCACAACCGATCAGTCTTCATTCATCGAAAGTGATGAATTACACATTAAAAAAAGATACTGAAAGTAAAAAAAAGAAAATCTTCAGTGACATGAATGCTTAAATGTTGCCAATTAGGACACGCGCACTTGTCTTATAAAAAGATCAACCCAACAATCGTACGATACACCTTTAAAAATAACTCCACGCTGTCTGATGGTGCTTTATTCGTTCAGCTGTAAACACAAAAGGGAAAATGGCAGGTGAGAAATTCAAATGTGGGAAACTTATTTCTTCTATCAGGTTGCATTTTTGCATAAATTCCACTTTGAATTTACAAAAATAAAAAAAAGAATGAATTTTAATGGTGCTCTCGTTCCAGTCTTTAGTTAAAAGAAAAAGGCGAATGTCTGCATTCTACTCCAGCGAGATTGTAACCACGTGATTTAAGATGACGTAAAAATAGTGAGAAGCCAAATTTTTCGTGCTGCCAGTCAACCGGCTTTGAAAACACGTTTATTTGCTGAAATAAATGTCACTGAGATGAATGTTTATATAATTACGTCAATTGGTCTTATACTCAGTAAGTTAACATTTATTTTTTACATTGTATGTGTTTTTTTTTTTTTTTGAAATATTATTGTATATGTGTTTTTAATATCACTGAAGTGAATGTTCACATAATTGCAAAAAAAGTGGAAATTAAATTTTTTACCTCCTTTTTTTTAAACTATTTTTAGAAGAAATTTGTTGTACGTTACACGCAAAGTATTTGCACTTATAAATTAAGTTTATATATCACTGAAATAAATATCACTGAAATAGATCTCACTGAGATGAATGTTTATACAATTGCGTCAATTGGTCTTATTCTAAATAAGTGGAAATCGGATTGTTTACCTTTTTTTTTTCAATTATTTTTGTCTTATTCTAAATAAGTGGAAACCGGATTGTTTACCTTATTTATTTTTTAAAATTATTTTTAGAATAAATTTGCTTTTACGTTGCACGCAAAGTATTTGTACTTAACAATGTTAAATTTTAATATCACTGAAAGAAACGTCGTTGCGGTAAATGATTATATAATTGCGTCAATTGATCTTATTTTAAATAAGAGGAAATTTACATTTGTACCTTATATGTGTTTTTATAATATTTTTTTTAATATTTCGTTTGTCACATGCAAAATCTGTATTCGTAAAGTAAATAGTTATAATATCACACAAATGAATATTTGTATAATTGCATCAATCAGTTTTCTGAGCAAGTGTAAATTTGATTTTTCCTTAAACGACTTATTTTTTAGTTTTCAAGACAAAAACTAGCTTTATGAGCATCTTATGCAAAATATTTGAATGTAGAATGGCTTTAGTTTGTTTGTACCGTGGACTTCAAATGTTGCAGAGTCAACGAAAACTTTTGTCGGGTTTTTTGTGAGGATCCTCATTGCATTTTTTTAGAAATTTTTATCTTAGAATAACATATAAGTAGATCAATATGGCTGCAAAAGTAGTACATTCGTACTGTAGTTGTATTTATGTTGCTACAAAAAGATAAGTTACAATATGTTTTCCAGTTTTGTTTAAACCATTTAGGGGACACTTTTGAAACTCTCTGTCTCAGGTTGTTGACGTACTTAAATATTGCAAAGAAAAGCTTTAAAAAAAAAACGCATTAACGAAAAAATTGGAATTTGAAAGATCTGCTTTTGCTGCTGCGACCCGCATCATGTACTATTGTGTATTAATCTTCAACAAAGTAAGAAAAACATCATCAATGTTTCATCACGAAATTAATGCACAAAACCTTGCTAAGTACCATAAACCCTTGTATATTTGATGAGTAAAATGCAGTTTTTATGCAGTTATCGAAGTCTTGAATTATTAACGTTGGCTGCGGTCTAATTTTTCTAGCATACTTCTTTATAATTTTCAGTTATTAAAGCTAGTCAACTAGTGTTAGTGCTTCAAAATGTACATGCTTTTCTAATTTTATTTCGATTTTCGGAATTCACCAGATGTAGTACATGGTTCTATTATCTTTGGTTATCTTTGGTCCTAGTTCCCATGGTTCTCTAATCCTCCTTCAACATCTGCGGCACACCCCCAGACCCGTCACCTAGAGGGGTCAATGGGATCACTTTGTCCCTCCCTCCCGGCTTTGAAATATTAATGTTTTGTGATAATATTTGCATTGAGTATTTACACCCCCCCCCCCTGGAAAAAAATGAAGTGACGGGCCTGCAAACCAATCAAAAATCACGTACCACTCCCAGAAGAATACTTTCCAAAGGAGGGACCAATATTCTATAAAACAAACCATAAACCTTCCCGCTCATAAACTTCCTTACTGCTTGAACGACAGTTTATTTTGATACAGTTAATTCTATTTTGCTCCCTCATTGCTTTATTATTATTACTAGCAAAACCCGCACGGCTTTGACCGTAGTAAAAAAATTAAAAGGTCATTTGCTTCGCCTGTATATTTACAAATAATAGATGATGAATTTCTCACCAATTTGCTATGTTCATTTTCCGTCCACATTATGGTAATTTACTCATCCACGTTATGATAATTTGCTCAGTAAAATATTCTTAAAGATTGAATAGAAAAAGAACAAAATTGAATTTTGAAAAATCACTTCGAAGTACTCGCCCCAATGCTACGAACTAATTTGGCCAAATTTCATGAAAATCGGCCGAACGGTCTAGGTGCTATGCGCGTAACAGACATCCAGACCGAGATCTAGAGACACAAACTTCCTGCTTTATTATTAGTAAATATTATTATTCTTTCCCTAAAATATATCCCAAACGTTCTTCCTTTATAAAAGTAACCTCAAGTTTCTTACTAATAAATCTTTGAAGGAGTCTCTAATCAATTGGTAACGGTTACTCTAGTACATCATTGATAGTGAAAGAGGGTTAGAGATCTTTTCTTTCTGCTGCAAATTTATCCTGTACTACCTGCAATGTTAGATAAGTTTATTGTGTCAATGCAATGTTTATAAAAGGTTCCCATGCAAGCAAACAAACTCGAAAATGTATGTAATTAATAAATTACAGTCGAACCTCCATAAATCGAACTTCCACATATCAAAATTTTCTATATATCGAAATCACAGCAAATTTCCTTGTTCATTACATAGAAAAATTGTTTCTATGTATCGAAAAAATCTCTATATATCGAATTTTTTTTTCGAGACATTCGTAGATTTTTTTTTTTCTCTTTAGACTGTCTCATGAAAAATAAAGGTTAGGGGAGAAAATTATGTTCACTAAAGGTTGCTACGAAACTCATAAGAAATCTGGGGTTGAGGGATGTGTAGATAGGTCGTTGCTTCGTTCTAGAATTCTTAAATTCCCTCAAGTTTATTTCAAATATCTTAGTTGTAACCAGGGCTGCGGAGTCGGAAGGAAAATGGCCGACCCCGACTCCGACTCCTGTATTTTGAAACGCTCGACTCCGACTCCGGATTTTTTTTTAATTGTATTTTTTCAACTCCCTCTCTCCCTTCAGGGGAAGGGGGAAAACCTCTAAACAGAGATTGAAATCTTAATTCCTTTTTATGAAAATTTCACATTTTGCTTTTTATTGTAAACCCAAGACGTATACAACGTTAGAAATTCAATTTAAAAATCAAATTTTCCAATAGTTACGAGTTAAAAAGTGAGATCACTTAAAAACCCCTTTTAAAAAATTGAAAAGGATTACCTGTAATTTGCCCCTTTTTAATGTTTAACAAATAGATATTGATCAAATCGTGCGTTTTCAATTTTTGAAAGCTGTAACTTGAGAGAAAAAAAAAAAAAGCTTTTTTTCTAAATCCAGATTCTTGAGAGGGGGTGGTTTACTCCGGTTGACACCTATCTGGTAGATGTCACCCAAAGTTAATTTCAGAGTTTATAAAAAATATAAATATTTTAATCCTGAAAATTTTCGCGAATATATTTTAAATTATATTTCATCAATAAAATGTCAACGAAAATAGGGCACATATACGTCAGGAGCTATTTTTACACAAAATGCGACGGTATACAAATTTGTACGAATAGCTTTTACTATACCCTTATTTTTTCTTCGCCTAATTTTTAATTTAAATTTTATTGGCTGCTTTAGAATTAACCTTAATATGAAGATTTTAAGATTAACTGCAATAATTGAGTGTTGTAATCAAGAAATCATTTACATAATTTTGTTCCATACTTTTTAGTGAGAATCAAGCTTATAGAAATAGTCTTAATAAAGAAAAAAAAAACATTAGATTATTTCATCGGATCTTTTGGATTCGTGCTTTCGCGCCAGAACTTCTTTGAATTTGCCGTCCACCCTTAAAAGTTTCAACCTTAGCTACGGGCCTCGACTTACTAATTTGTTACGTTTTTTTAAACTATTTTATAACTGAGATCGAACAAAACACTATATTTTTATTTTTATTTGAAAGTGATTACTTGAAAATGTTAGGCAACAAAACTGTTTGCTGACAGTTGCTATTAGTTAAGTTAAAAAGCAAGCAAACTAGGGGACGGCTACAGAAAGTTCGGTAAGCGCTCAAGCTAGCTGTTTGCCATAACGGCAATTATTTTCTCATTAGTATCTTTTTATACATGTAATCGAACCAATTGGTATTCAGTTTAAAAAAAATACAAAGAGAGTCAGTAACAAGGAAAGAAAAAAAGAAGCCCGGAGTCGGAGTCTGCATGTTTTCCAACGACTCCGAATCCAACTCCTTCACTCCAAAATCACTCCGACTCCACAGCCCTTGTTGTAACCAGTAACATTGTAAAATCAGTTTCAAGTCATCCCTTTTGTCTGTTGATTATTGTTCCTAGTCGTTTTAGCTGCAGTAAAAATCATTCAAGTTAAGTAGATTAATCTTTCCTCCTGATTTGTCAAAACGAAAATCCCCTAATGTTGCGGATCAAGTTGAATTGCCAAAGAATGAAGATGTATGATGGCGTAAAAATGTAATTTATGTTATTTTTTTAATTATTAACTTTCATTTAATCCAATGCTCGTATAAGTTAGAAATTAGGTTTCATACACGAAAATTAACTTTAATTTTAATGTTTTAGGAGATTTTTAGGATAAAATAAAATCGTTTCTGTATATCGAAATTTCTATGTGTCGAATTTTTTCCCGGCAATTTGCTACTTCGATATATGGAGGTCCGATTGTACTAGAAAATTAGTGATTCGATATTTTGGACCGTACTTAGATTGTTATAATATATTTTGTTTGACATTAAAACTAGTTGTGTAAATTTAACTAATTTTTTGTAATAATATTTTTAGATTTGATACAAAACACCAAAGCTTACGAATGTTCTTCCAGTGAATCTATAGCTTGTGGTAAAGAAATTCAAGATCTTAAGTCCGAGAGTTACCGTTATCACTACGCAAGCGATGATGAAACGCTTACTGAGATGTGCAGGTATAATTATCTTTGAAATCTGCCGTATTTTATTTCTATCGATGCATTACATTAAAATTAGTACCATCTGAGGAGGTAAAACTTCCCACACCTGTCACTGCACTAGTAGTTAACTCTTCTCCAATAAAAACAAAATGAAAATACAAAAGTTTAATTTTATTTCGGCTTTTTCTCTCGCCAATATTTGCTGTGAACTTTATAACTCTTTCTGTTATGATCCATTTTTTGTTTTACTAGCGTTGATCTACATTTCTAACAATTTTTCTGAAACATCCTGGTAGAAATAAACCCTCGCTGTAAAATGAGTACTCTGAGAACTCGCACGTTATAATATTTCTTACACCATTTCCCCCCCCCCCCCCCAAAAATCAAAGTGTTATTTAGTTCTAAGTATTTCGTTTAGGGGAACTTGGGGCAAAATGAAATAGCGGGACACATTGAAATGTTCAAATATTTACTCTGCTTTTAGTGCCACCTATATTTCGGTAATATATTAACTATGTAGTATCATATGAAGTCTATTCCAGTCAGGAAAAAAAAAAATACTACGAATATTAAAGCAAATGATATTACAGGTAATTTTTAAAAAATGTATACTTGTATTGTAATATTTTGTTGTAAATCAAAAACTATTTTTGTTACTATAAAATGATAAAATTCTTGTTGTTAACTTTTTAAATACTAATTAAGGCCTCCCAATAATCAGTGCAGTATTTCTTTAGTTAATATTAAGCTTATTTGTATTTTAAATATTGTTTTCCAATTGGTCAAGTACATGCGTTGCAAAGTGGATGTGCTCAGGTGAAATATTTTATTTCGTTTACTCACTCAATCATTTACAAAGTTACTTACTTATTCATTTATTAATTAATTCATTCATTTACATTCTTTCATCGCGTAATTCAATTTTTATCCATTCAATCACTTATTTTCTTATTCTTTTAAATCTTTTACTCACTCATTATTATTATTTTCATAATTTTTAATTAATTTAATTATTCCCTAATTGTTTAATTATCTTTTTATTTATTCACTAAATCTTTTATTAACTGATTCATTTGATTTTAAAAAAATGTCAAATTCGAACAGAAAATATTCCATTAGAAAAACGTTTTATTTTTCACTTTGCCCTTTGAAAAAAAAGGAACATTCCTCTTTTTTTGAAGACTCAAATTTTCTGCCCAAAATTAAAAATAATGTTCCAATGGTAGTTTTATTATAAAATGCATCGTTCTTTTTTTATGAATTTTCAAAACAAATTTCTAATTTGTTAATTTTGAAAAAGATTTATCATCTTAACTATTTCCCTTCGCTCCACAATCCCCTACTATTTACTTTAAACTCCATGTGTTACAGAAAATGATAGCATTTGATGAAACAAAACTAACGAAAGACGCATATTTTTTTTGTTGTGAGTATTTTGCTCATGCCGCAAGCTCTAGACGTTTAACTACATCATATGCGCTGTAAACTCTCAATTGCAAAAGGAAGGGGTAATTTTTAAACTATATTCTCCATCAAAGCACTTCAGTTCTCCGTGCTGCTTGCGTACATAAGGTGTTGTTATTAGTACAGGCATTAAAATGTTGCTAAAATCTCTAGAAGTTGTTTTCTAGTTTTGATTTAAATAAGTCAACCCTTGTTTTAGCAGGTTTTTTTTTTTCCCTTTTTCAGAATGAACCAGGGGCCTCTGCAGCACCGCCGTCCACCGGAGGACGGAGCTGCTCCTCTGGTCCTAGCCTCCTCTAGCAGCACTGTCAACCGGAATCCCCTCCTCCTAGGCGGTAGCATCCATGTCCTGCATACACACACTCCTACATACGCACACGTCTACACACAAACAAGTCCTTACACACACACACACGTAACCACCCAGGAGGAGTGGCAGGCTTGGGAGGACATGAGCCGTTTCTAGAAACAATAGCCTCCAATGAGTGCGGTCTGTCGCAATTCGTGATTGCGAAAAACATAATTTGAATTCAAAGTGTCAGAATTTGAATTGGATATATATACACACATTTTTTTCTTTATTTTTCTTTTATGTTATCTCAAAAGCCGTAACTGAACTTTTTCCGTCATTGCCAGGAAGCAATTTGTTGCGGTGAAATGTGTGAATTCCTTTGCTGAAGAATGCTTGCCGAAGGATGAACGGGCCCAATTTGAACTAATGATTCAAGGAGCACACAAATTTATCAATGATTTTTGTTTTGAAAACGGCTCGATGAGAAAACGTAAGTGAAGGAAATTTACTTACAATTATGAATCTACGAAATAGCAATTGCTAAACCATTTTTAATGAAAATTAACCTGCTTGAAAGTTGTTCGGCCGCATCGGATAACTTGGAATTGTATAGTATAGAGTGAGAAATGTGACCTAAAAGATTTTTTTCAATCAAAATAGCGAAAAGTTAAATCAAGAAAATAGTTTCTAAATGTTTAAAGCAGTGGTTACTAACCTACGAACCACGACCCAAATGTGGTCCACAAAGTTGGTTTATGTGGGCCCGTTGTTATGTTCAATGTTATTACGCATCGAAAGTTCATGTTCTCGAAAGTTTCCAAAACAACCAAACATCTAGATTTGTTTTGCAAATTTAAAACCATACAATCAAAAATCGGTTTCTTAAAACTATAGATGGATATTTCGGGTTGATAATGTCACGCAGAATGAGAGCACCGTTTAGTAACTGAAAACAGGTTTTATTTAACCCAGGCGGAGCGATCAAACTGGCAACTGACTTCCTCAGCTTAAAAGTAGCTTTTTGTACAGAACTTTTAAGAACATGTAGGGAATTGTTACATATTAGAGTTACATATTAGAATGTTAATTAGATTATTATTTACATATGATTTATATATTTGGTTGACTTTCTCGAAACTTTGAGCAAACACTTGAAATTACAAGATGAATTTACTGATAGTCAAACCCAGGGCTCGCACTCATTCGCACATAATATTGTAATTTGAATTGTGGCGGTAAAATAAGCATATAAGATTTATAGCAAAAATTTATTTGTCTGTTTTTCTTTAACATGAAACTGTTATATGTGGTCGTAGTTTCACAATGCTAAAAATACTTATGTGATAAAAGTGAAACTGTTTTTAAAAAATATTTTTTAAGTAATATATTTTCAGAATATCTGAAACACTCTCTTTGTCTAAGATCCATCTCTAATGAATTGGACAGCTGCACAGAAAAGTATCTAGCTATGCAGAAAAAGATCGATTCTGAAGTCTTTGAAGGAGACCTATTACTTCAGAAGACTTGCTGGTAGGTCTTTTTTGAAACGAATTTCGTTGTTCTGACAGCACAATTATTTTAATCGTACGATACTTTAATTGTAATTGCAAATTGTGATATTTGCAACAACCTCCACCCTTCTTCAACGGAAATAAACTGGTCGACGGTGCTGTGAAGGATATGAGTTAATTCGAGTACGGAAGTAGCTTAAAACGGGTTAATGATTTTTCTCAGTAGTATATTTGAAATTATACTTAAAGAAGACTTTTGAAAACACATTACATTAATTTTATTTAAAACTTCAATATAAAAACTGCAGAAATAGATGAAATTACAAATAAGCAATGTTCTGTTAGGTAATCAAAGCACAAATTGCAAAAGATGCCTTAGCTGTCAAACGGTTTGCATTTAAAGTTTTATGAAATTTCATCTCTCAACCTCCTCTTTTCTCGTGATAAGATCGTTTGCATATGCATTTTTTCTTTCTTTTTTGTTTAATATTTATACAGAATGTTATCAAAAAACTACTCAAGATGTTATGGATCCGTGTATGTAGTTTTTGAATACTTTTTTCTCATTGATTTATACAAAGTCAATATCAAATTTAATCATTATCTGATGAGGTGATATTATTTTGCAACTTAAGTGGTGAGGGGAGGCGTGTGTAAACCCTAAACAGGTTTCTAGTTCATCCCCCAAAATTTATCACACTAAGGGCGGGGGGGGGGATTTCCAATAATTTTGTATTTATTTACTTAATTACTACTGAAACAATACCCTAAGTGACAAACATTTATCTGTACATTTAATAAAAGAAGATGTTTATTCGAGGGGGAAAACCCCCGGAAAAACGGTAAGAGCTAGGAACATGAAAAGTATACTATTTACAATTAATGACTTGGGAGCAGGATCGAGACAGCTGCACTTTTTGACGACGAGAGAGCCCCAATACGTAACAATGAATTATGCATCGGTATAATATTTCATTAAAACGTCGTTGAAAATAGTTTCATAGAAATCAAGTCTAATATAAATACTGAATATAAGGAGAAAATCTGTTGTAAAACAGAATTTTTGCTATTGTCTTTTCTTTTTTTGTTCTTGAAAGTTTTTGAAATGGAGCTGTTCCCTCCTTGAACCGAGGTCTTCATTGTTTTGTAACAAAATCCTCAGTAACAGTATGAATTACACCTTACATTATGCGCAAATTAGCAATCGATTGCAGACGCGTAATCCAAAGCACAAACTTTCTGCAATTAAAAAGGGGTTCCTTGAAACCATGAAATATGTGTCTTCAATAATTTCTAATCTGTGCTTTGTGCACTTTGTATTTCCTACAGTTACTTTGTTGCACTAAGGTTATTTTCGAATAAAACTCAAATTTTGTTCGCACGGCATTTCCCAAATCATCTACTTTAATGTGACATTTCAACGTGAAATATTTCGTCAACTCTCATACTCGCTATTTATAGTTTTTAACACCTGGCTCAAATTCTACGGGAAAATTAATGTCGTTAATAATTTAAAAAATATATTTTATTTGCTTCAAATCAGCTTCTTTCCTGAAAATATTTTAAAGTGCCATACGAAGAGGTAAATAATAATAAATATAACACGGTTTTTTTAAAACAAATGTTCACCTGCCAAAATAAATAATAGAACACCACCTACGTTTTTATGCCTCAAAATTTAAAACTTCATGTGTTTATTTCGGCAATTTTTTTAAAATTCATGAAGTTTTATGTCCCTTACACTTTATTTAAACTCTTTTCTGGCACATTTTTCTACTTTTAACAATCGTTTGGCGCGGTATAACCTATTCTGACTCTTGCGCCAAAAAAAAAAAAAAAAATTAATCAACCAAGCAACCAATTATGTACTTATCTTATATAAATAAGCAGCAACTAAATAAATAAATTTGTGCATGAATAAACTACCCACTATTTTGCGTGTAAGATCTCCCAGCATTGCACAATAAGTGAAATAAGCGGCAAGGTCTTTAAATCAGGAATTGATCTCATGTTGCCTATAGGTGAAAATTAGCTTTCCTAGCCACTAACTATGGGAGAGTTAAAAAACAATGTTTATGTTTCCTGCTCAGGCTTCTACAAAAATTTTTGTTTATTTTTTTTAAACATGAAATTATTTTGTAATTGCTACCTTTTGCTGAAATTAAAGGGGAATATATTCATTAATAAAACATTTTAAAACAAAGCTTACAACTACCTCAAAATCCTCATTTTTCTTTTAAAAAATCTCTATTTGATAGTGGTTATGTGATTTTTCCTTTTGTTTTACAGCATCTATTTTGAAAACATTCGATGTTCGGAAAATATATCTTCTTTGATCTGTGGGAATGAAGCTGCTGATCTTGTTACGCAACTTCTAACACTTCTTAGTGGAACATTCTTAAGTGAGCGCTGCACATTGTTTTCCAACTACGACTCCAGTAGCTGTTCTTTAATTTCGAAAAGTGTGGTATTGGTTCCTAATCAAACAGTGTTGATAATTTTATTTCTTATGACACATAAGAGTTTTCAACATTAGCACAAAAACTTAAACTTAGAAATATGTGTTTAATCATTTCATTCTGTAGCATCTAGTTGGCCATTTACATTTTGTTACGTACTCTGTTGAATAAAATTGCTTCTAATAAAAGTTGTGTTGTCCTTGATATTTCTAACAGGAATTATGTAATTTTTTTGTGCGAATTATTTTTGTGCGGTAAATTAAAATTTCAATCAAGGTTGGGATTCAATTGACGAAATTATTTTTAAAACTAGTGCGAGGTAGTATCTTAAAGTGACGACATAGGCAGAGGCACTCCCAAAAATTTCCTTATTCGGGAAATTTTGTCCGACTACGCGGCAAAAATAATCGTATCTTGGTTTATTTTAATTTCTTTAAATATTACAATTTTGTAAGTTTTTGGGTTATTTTCTATGTGACTTTTATTATTCGGTCCTTATCCCATTACATTTAAAAAATATTTTTTTAACTGCGTTGCGAAAGCAACTTTTAAAGCTACTCGTGAAGTTTCGAACATTTTTTTTATGCAGTCCCTATCCACCGAATAAAAAGTTTTGGTTGTACAAATCTTTATTTTTTACGCGTAAAAACCGTTTTTAGAGAGTTGATATTTCATAGTATGATACATAATGGTTCCTTACGTTCGAATGTATCAAAACTAAAAATAGTGGAATTGTAGAGGGGGGGGGGGGTACTAAATTGGCTTGCAGCTAAATTATAGCAATAAGAAATATTTAGAGATATCTAGAAGGAATCAAGGTTAGGGCAGTTTATAATTTTGTTTGAAAAATTTTATTAGAATTTCATATTGTTACAAATTCCGTAAATAGTAATTATTTTTATGATTAATTTGTTGCAATCTGGCTAAATTTGGCGTTTATTCCATTTTTCATCTAAAATTATCTTAGTGACGTAACCTGTAAACAGTTTCTTGTAATGTACATACATCAACCTAACATTCGACTGAAGTATACAGTCTCCCATTTCTGAATGATAAGATTTGTGAATGGAATAAAAAGAAAATATGAGAAAGTGGTAGAGCGGTGTAGGATTTTCTGGATTATTGGAGAGCTCTCTTTCGAAGTCTATAAATAGCCATGCGGCGAGTTCAAAGGCAGACTGGTCTGAGTCGTTGCGCTGAAAGCATGTGTTTGAATCTGTGTATTTGCCTTTGCGCTGTGGTTTTGCGTGTTTTGAAGTAAATACGTGTCTGATCGTCGAGTTTACGGTGTTAATTGATATTTGCCAAATTGCTGATGATTGATTTAGCAGTTGTAACTACAGTTCCTGTACATAGCTGTAACTAAATCTCTTGTGCTTTTCTCAAAAACTGTGTCGTCACTCAAAAAAAAAAAAAGTTTGAAGTTGCATCGAGCAAGTAACAATATTTTAAAAACTCTATAAGTCTGAGTAAATATAAATCTAGTCTTTTATCATAAGAATACATAATGATGGAGTTATTTTGTTTTAACAGAAACATATCACACGCCGGGCAAGAAAAGTGAGATAGCTCGAAAAAAAAAAAAAAAAAAACAGCATTGGAGGAAATCAAAGATCTTAAGCAGTAGTAGTTTTAAGCGAATAAGTTTCAAATATTACCATACATACAAAAAAATTATAATGTGATGTTTACAAGTTAGTTTTTGTAGTCTAACGTAATAATAAACACGATCAAAAATTGTTCTTCTAAATTATGAAATTTTAAAGATGTGTGAGCATTGATTATATAGTTTTTATGCCACCACACACCAGGCATGTAAGCTAACTTTGGGCGACCTTTGTGGCACGAAAGTGCTTTAAATTTGCATTTGAGATCAATAGCTAGTACGTTTTCTCCTAAATTTTGAGATGTCACTTTCCGCGCCGGAGTACGATATATGTATATAATAGGTGCAAAAATAGAAAGCATAACTAAATGAGTAAGATGATTCATGAAATACACCACCAGCTCAGTCAATTCCAGCCGAGGACTGCAGTTTCGTGCTTATTAGCACTCATTAGCCCGGCATAGGAGTGACCGAGCTGAAGGTGGAAAACCTCTTAAGGAAACCAAGAGTTCCAAACAAAGTGGTAGCTACTGGTTAGTGTTAATTCTGTATTGGCTACCAATTTGTTTGGCATTCTTGGCTTCCTTAAGAGGTTTTCCACCTCCAGCGCGGTCACTCCTATGCCGGGCTGATGAGTGCTAATAAGCACGAAACTGCAGTCCTCGGCTGGAATTGACTGAGCTGGCAGTGTATTTCACGTATTTCTGCCTTAGCCCTGGCTATAGGGCGGTAACTTACTGAGTAAGATGATTGTTGAAATTTAAATGAAACATCCTTCTGTATTTCAAAAAAGTTTTTTTTTTTTCGAGGTTATACGTCATACAAATATCTTACTTACTTCTTATAGAAAGTTTCCTACTCTTGTTATCCAGTAGATGCGTTACGTTCTACACGTTTTGAAATAAATTGAACTATTTCCTAAGTTTATTAAAAACGCTTAAAGAAAACATATCTTCAAATATGTATAAAAGTTTACTTTTGGAATTAGTACAAAAATGATTTTTCTCTTCAAAAAAAAAAAAAAAAAATGTTTGCCCCTCCCTCCTGTGTCACAAATTGCCACACTTCGTCTTACTCCGTCCCCCCTTCGTTGCATGTCACAGTGTGATAAACAGTGACTGTTTATCTGAGCATATTGTTATTTTTAAAAAATGTTTGATATCACACTTCTTGTTACCCCTCCCTCCCCCTTGTCACAAACCGTTGCACAAATTTACCAACTCCTCTCACCCTTAAAGCGTGACATCAGTTGTAGGCGTCCCCTTAAGAAAAAAATATTCTTACTATTCTGAAGTTCGTGAAGGCGTGTAAAACATTCCTCTAGAACTCCTAAGATAGTGTTATATCTTGTTCCTAACTAAATACGTATAATACAAACTGAATAACTGCAAGTAATAACAATAAAACAATCGCTGATTCATAGTTGCGTAATTACTGTTAATGTTATCTTCTTTTCATCAAAAAGAGTTTATTTCCGGTTGAATCAGGAGTCCGACAGCAAAAATTTCCTTTTGCAGGAAACAAACGAATACATACTTAGTCACTTTTCTGCTATTGCTTCATACATGACAAATTTCGAATAGTATTTCAAATTTTTGAAAACACAGATTTCGTGAGAAAAACAAATGTCCTACATATAGAAGAATAATGGCACAGCTCAAAAAGTCAAAATTGCGACGGTTTAGGAATGTTCACGAAGCCATGATTTGCAAATGAAAGGGAAGTGTTTGTTTTAGGGACTTGTGACTGGGTGGATTTTTTTTTTTCCCCCGTGAAAAAAAAAAAAAAAAAAGGCTTACACCTAGAAGAGTAATGATAGTTACACAACTCAAAAAGTAAAATGCAGTAGTTCAGGGATTTTCACGAAGCTATGATTTACAAATCAAACAAATTTTTGTTTTTAGGACTTACGTACATTTCGTTTCAATTGCATTCATAACGAATTTTTATGTGTTTTTTCCATGTCTTAATTTTCCTTTTTGCGTATTTTTGGGTAATTATCACCCATTAAAGAACTTAAGAGAGTTACTTAAAAGGTTAATTGAATCGATGATTTTGAAAACCAGTTATCTCCATCAAATTTAATTTTACAGGAGAGGCAATAATGGTTGTTCTTCATTGAAAATTTGAAATAAAATTTATTACTTTTCTACAAATTAAACGGATATGGATGTTTTTACCACTGTAATAGTATTAACAGTTGAAAAAGTTAATGGCTGAACTAAAGCCATAAATTCAGAAATCATCATCTGTATCATGAATCTGTGCTGCACCAGTGCCATCCCTAGCAATGGGTGACTCCCGGGGTGGTAATTTGGGGTGTAACCTCCTCCTTCCTTTTGTTAATGCAAAATGAAAAGGTTTCAATGCTTTATTAAAACATAAAATTCATACAACTTTCAGAAACAACTACATTTGTGTTAGTACGAAATTTTAAGTGGGTTAATGTACTTACGACAAATAAAAACAATGATCGCTTTTTATCTAACTTGCCCTAGACGCATATGCCGTGAGCCGCTGCGTAACCTAAAAAGTTAGGGGCTGTATGAAATTGAAAGTCCCTTAATTGTTACAATGCCCCTTAAATTGAAAACCCCCCACCGCCCTGGTGGGGAGGATGTCAACGGATGCCCCCGCACTGTAGTGACACCACTGGCTACGCCATAAACAAATTTCTTCATAAAGTGCCAAAAAATCACTTATTATATAATTTAACATTTTCTTAATGTCTGCAATTTTCTTGTGGTTTGTGGCAAATTTTCCTGAATATTCTTCCTTCAATGTCAATGGGGTTGTTTTCATTCCTTTTTTATTTTGACAAAGCAAACATTAGTTTTCTTAAATCGCCAATGAATTGAAATTTTGTCTGGTGTAAAGATTTTATGAGTAAAACTAGCAATTACATAGTTGAAGTTATAATTTTCCATGAGAGACTTTTCATGATACATTTTTCTAATAATACACTGGACACCAGTTTTTGAAATTATAAATCATATCTTTGTTATTATATCTCTTTTGCATTGAACCTCTGTGACATAGTTTATGATTCTATTACTGTGATATATTTTTGAGGGGTGAAAATATATGGTACTGGTCTAAGTTAAGTTAGAGAATAAGTCATCTCAAGGGATATTGTATGTTTTTGAACTAAATAGATGTCAATGCTTAATATTTTTTATGTCTAGTGGAAAGAAATGACTTATTTTCAGGCTTAAAGGTGTGTCCACATCAGTTGAACTGAAAAGTAAAATCATCTTAATTTGTTTTTTTAAAAAAGTGGTGCTGACTGGTTTTCGGACTCAACGATTCAACCTTTCCTTTTTCTATATTGATAGAGTAGATAAATCATCCAAAACTATTAAAACGTTTGTTGAACAAATAGAAAATTTCAAAACATACAAAGTTAGAAGTAGTCATTTACCCCGAAGTGACTCTAATAATCTGCGAACCAATTCACCCTTTTAGATAATTTGTACAAATACATAATCACGTTGATTTTTCTAGGACCAGAGGCAGAAACGGTACGATTTTGCGATAAAAGAGTAGGTTATTTTACTGATTCCTTAAACGTTTTTTTAAAAACCGACGGTCAGTTGGTTCAATTTCCCGTATAACTCTGCATAATTACTTCTAGGAACCAGATAGATTAATTGTTTATAAAACTTCCTGAAAAAGCTACCTGCGTGCCTGTTTATATTTATAACAATCTTTAACTACTAGCATTTGAAGGGTGTAAACCATTATCCTCGGAAAAGATAGGCCCTACTGCTTTTCATAATAACTTGGTCAAATATAGAGTACAACGATCTCTTTGGGATTTCAATATCAAATAACTTTTAGTAGATAACCTCTGATCCTCTTTTTTTGCGCTTTTTAGATGCAATTACGTTTTTCAGAGTTCAATGTCGAAAGAATTCCTGAGAGAAACCAATTGTTCTAAACGGTTTTCAAATAGAGCCTAGAATTATGATTTTGAAACTTTAATTCTAAAAGGTTTCCGGAAGAGAGGGGGCACCAAGGGTAGCTTAAAATTGCGCCATAAGAATTTTAGTGATCTCCCTTGGAAATGTTTAAAATTAAAGCCTTCTTTCTGACCTGAAAGTCACTAAAGATAGCCTATAACGGTGTTTGGAGAGCTTAATGTCAAAATATTTCCCATCAAGATATCCTCAAACTTTCCCTCATTCCTTTAACATTACCGTATAGAGTCAGAATTTTGTTTAAAAAAATTTTTTGTCTGAAGTTTTTTAGAAGGTGCCCCTAATTCCCTAACGTCACTAAAATGAACGAAAAGTAATACTCAGTCATAAAAGTCTTTAATAAGTTACAATGAGCTTTAATTTCCTGTACCACCTAATTAATTATTTTGAACTTAAAGCTTACGTTCTTTTCACTTAAAAATAAATGAACAAAAGATGTAAATGCTTACATTAAACTTTATTTAAAACCATGTATTATTACTTTTAATAATGTATGTGTTCAAAACCAAATTACTTAATATTTTATCAAATAGAAAATATATTTTTACAAAAAAGAATTTTAGTGAATATACAACTAAAATAAACAATGCGTAATATTATATATTCTGGGGGGAAAACGCGCTTTTTTTTTAATCCAGTTTAGTTACTAGAGTTAATAATGCTAAAATTTATTAATCGTTTGACCAAAATATTTGATCGAACTGAACAAATAAAAAATAATTATGTACTAAAAAATAT
Source organism: Uloborus diversus (assembly GCF_026930045.1). Taxonomy (NCBI): domain Eukaryota; kingdom Metazoa; phylum Arthropoda; class Arachnida; order Araneae; family Uloboridae; genus Uloborus; species Uloborus diversus. The sequence continues at coordinate 124,601,086 of NC_072732.1, read as the reverse complement.
GTTGTAGTGATACAATAGGAGTAAAAAGATATTTTAATGCTTAAAATGGTGACATTTAACAGTTTGTGACACTGCTTTTTTTTTGTGACTATATTTTATTATTGTTTTCTGTTTCTAAACTTGGTTTCATTTCAGCATTAAAAGAAAAGAATGCAGCACATTCCAGTCATTTATAATTTCTCACATTGGGAAAAGAATATTTATAAAAGAAATATATTCAACATATATTTCTTTTATAAAGAACCAAAAAAATACATTTACATACATACGTAGAAAAAATGGATTTGATTCCAATAAAGCTAACGTGCAAATAGACACATTATACTCAGTAAGTCAGCAGGGGTGCTCCGAACTTAAACTTTTGGGAGAACGCAAAATATCAATTTGCCGAATGGAACTCCGAATTTCGTCGAATGATGATAACTTTGCTGAATAGAGCTCAAAATTTCGTCAATTGATGATAATTTCTTCGAATCATCAGACAAAATTTGAACAACAAGGAAATATTTGGAAGATCACAGTGATGTATCGTAACCTCCAATGGGGCACCCCTGGAAGGCAGGGATATTGCCCTCTCCACCCCTTCCAAGACGAGCCTACTGTTGCATACAAAAGATTCTCTTCTAGAAATTTGTCAACGTCATTTTTATTAATTACCAACCATTCTGAAGTAACACCGTCATAGTGAATTCGACTTAGCGTGCAATCGTACGCGACGATTCACTTTCAGCACATGTCATCAGAGAGTGACGAGAACAATCGATAAGACAGCTTTTAATGAAAACATAAACTTCGGAAAGCGAAAAATGATTTTTCTCTTTAAAACAAGGATGCTGCATTAAGCTTCCTGTGACGTAGACAGGACACAATAAAAAGGCTTATCTTAAATAGCTGTCTGTAAACTTATTCCACATTCGAAGAAGTAATGTCATTATAACAAAACATCCTATGAAGACAATGGAAAAGATATTGACTATACTACCTCTAACGATTTTATTTGGTAAGTGGTTTCTTTTTTTTCTTCTTCTTCTTCTTCTTTTTTGGGCGTAAAAATTTAATTTCGTCCAAAAACAAATGTTTTTTGTTACACTTTTCTTTTTCCTGCATAACTGAAATATTTGTAATGTGTAACAAGGTATTTTGTATACAGTACTAATTTATGAGGTATCAAAATCCAGTTTACAGCTTCAGCAACCATTCTACCTCATTTTAGTCATTGTTATGATCTTGAAATTATTATTAACTATTTCCAGATTTTCAATATGTTTATATATTTAAAATTCGCTGCTATATAATATGATTCAATGTTAAATTCCTTTACAATGATAATAGTTTGCGGCCTCTATGATTTTACATACAGTATAATGTAAATGAATCTTCTTTTTCCGAATACCTATACAGTTTTCTCCTTCTTCAAAAGCACAACAGCCCTTTGCAGTCTTTTGCTGCCTTGTTCCTTCTTATCCCTTCTGCCATCAGCGACACTGTACCAATTTTTTAGTTTTAGGTTCATTTATTCTGTTTTTATGTTATTAAACTATCAATTTGGCGGAATTTCTTAAGTTCGAGATCCCTCAGATTTTTTGAGTGCCAAGAATTTAGTGGGATTATCTTCAAAAGGTTGGACGCAAATTGAAATTTCTGTCCATTATGCATTATATATTGTACTTGAATTCTGTGAATTACATGCGATTATACATGTTTGAAGGTTTACGTATACTCAACATGCCTTCCTCTGGCTGCACAAATAAACGGTAGACTAATTCATGCTACACTTGAGGATTTACGTCTTACGACACTGAGTTCACGACCGCTGTGATACGGTTTCGTAAGTCATCCGGAAACTCAACATGAAAAAATCGCAGGGTATGAGATCACGGGATCTCGGTAGCCAGAAACGAAGAGCCAACTGCAGAGCCTGATTACCGCAGCGGTATGGGGGGCACAAGCCCTTCCTCTTTGATCTCAGGGGGCCCAAAATCCCCTTATTTATCATGCAAATTGAAAATAATTAATGATTTCCCTCAAAACCTTAATAACAATGATATAATTGATATTTTTGAAAATGCCTAGACAAGGAAAATAATCCCTTATTTGTTGATAAAAATTCCCTTTAAAAATTTGATCTCTTTGCAAATCTCAAAAACCAGGGTTCGAAAATATCCTGATATTTTCGAAAATATCCGATATTTTGATACATATCGTATATTTTGATATGTATCCGATATTTTCAATTTGTATAAACTAGTCTAAAAATAGTAAATACATCCTCAAATCACGCTTTATATTCTTATATTATAATTAAAATTTGTAGTCTTAAAATTAAGGGTTTTTTTCATTATTTACATCCAATATTTCATTTTACATTTCTATCACTTTTAATGGAGTTAATTTAGCATTAGCTGTTTTACTCATTTTTTTTTCTGTTAGATACTTTTACAGTTATATAATTCAGAAATAAATAATATGCATTAGTTGGTGCACAGTCATAAGACATTTTCTTTTTTTCTGAGCAATGTTTAATATTTAATTAGGCACTTTTAATATAAATTAAAATTATATTATTACTAAATTTTATGAATATAAAATACAAGTAAAAACTAATATTATATTACTTTGTTATATTAATGATGTATTAATACATCTTAAAAATATAGTACATAACTGTTTAGTTATTTTTAATAATTAATTAAATATATTACTGTGATTAATATACTTTTATGTTGAAAATACCGTAGTTGGAAAATAAATATCGAAAGTATCAAAATATCATGATATTTTCAAAATAAATATCGGATGAATATCGGCGAACCCTGCCAAAACCACTCCAAGTTTAGTCTGTATTTACTATTAAAAATTATATCACAGATAATTTTGATATTTACGGTTTACTGCAACGGGCAAAGTTTAACCACATCTTATATACCTAACTATCGTACACTATATCTCTTCTACTTTTTAAATGTATGAGGTACCACAGAATTTAGCATGGTTGTCTTACTACGTAAGGATCGAAATATTTTATAGCATCATTATATAGAATAAGTGAAAATGGGGGGGGGGGGATCACAAAATGATTTTCGTGCCCAGTGTCTTCAAAAATCTTAATCGGGCCCTAGGGAGGGGGGCCTGAAATAGAAATGTGCCCCATATGCAATATCAGAATGATCGGCCTCTGGCTAACTGCAAGCTATGTCGCTTCCAACAGCTGATACTTCAGTACAGTACGATTCTGCAGCATTCTAGTGGTATTATTCGAATTTGCAGCATCCTCTTGTAAATATACCGAAAACATTCCTAGTACAACGTTTAGTACAAGAAAATATAGCAATTCGAAATTTTGTCCATCTTTCTGAATCACCTTGCATTGCTAAAAGTGACTTGTTGGAAAGGTTAGTTGTTGTTTTCTATAAAGTCTGTGCAGTTCAAAGTTGTATCTTGCTCTCCAGGTTTACATTCTTAAACAAGGGCAAAATTATATTTTTCTCAAGCACGTTTTTTATTTCGAATCCTTTCTCAGCTAGAATTCAGTTTCAAACACCAAGAAAAGAACCTTCCCCTCTAGACATGAAATTCTCTTTAATGTTAGTTCAGGAAACTTTCCGATTTTGAGCATGATTTTCGCCAAATCTTCAAATTATGGATTTTACAGCGAGAATCCATTGCTAGCAAGAACAGAAAAATTTAATGAAGCAGGGTGCTTGCTCGGAAACGTCCTAAAATAAAACTGTTAAATAAAATCTGTATCACTTCGACTGGAAAGAACATCCAAAATCACAAAAAATAGGTAACTTTTACTTCAGTTATGTGTAATTAGGTGTTCTGTCCTTGAAAAACTTGGAACTGCCATTTAATTCAATTTAGAAGTTGAAAATAATTTTTCATAGTCCTGATAGAAATGTGTTTAAACGGGGTAAGTTTGCTTTTTTTTCTTTGGCTGGCATGACACTGTGTGTGTGTGCGTGTGTGTGTGTATGAGCGTTTGACTGCGCATGAGTGTTTGAGAATGATGAGTGTGTGTTGTGTATGAGAATGTAAGTATGTGAGAGAGTATATGATTGCATGAACATCAGCAAAATTACTCAGTTTTGCTAGAGATGATAATAATACTATGAAAAAATATTTCCATTGAATATTTTTAAGTGAAGTGAGAATGCAAATGACTATTTAGCAAAAAAGAATTGATGCTGAAAGTTAAGTAGCACATTTTTTTTTCGTTCAGTAAAT